>NC_064046.1:13837407-14166293 GCF_932526225.1 Nematostella vectensis | reverse complement strand
AGAAAAAAAAGCACGATCAGGTTTGACCGACAGACCATTAAAATGACAATTATGTGGAACCCAGACACGTCTATTTCAAGTTAAGCTCTGCATTCAAGAATCTATGTGTCGTAGGGCGCAGTGGTCCATGGGTAACGTAAAAATAACAGAGCCCCGGTCTTCGAAAGTTAAGTGACTGTTTTCAGGCACATAAACAAGAACGTTGAATAAATATATACGGCCAACTTAAAAATGCAACAAATGTTTTGAATTTTGCTACAATACATAATGGCTGCCAAAGCAATATACTTGGGAAGAGGAGTTGGTTGGTTGGATTATCGAAGAGACACACCTTTTTTTTAGAAAAAAAAAGGTACATTAGGCTTTTTGACTCCCACAAACACAAATTCCTTAGCGGGTAGTCCCACCAAGAACACAAGGTGAGAACGCATACCCAAGGAGGAGATACTGTATTATTTTATGCCTTGGGGCACCAGCCCCTCAATTCTCTGGGTGTTTAGTTAAAAAGATAGGAATGAATATGGGAAAAGTTAAAGTGATAGGAATGCTCGTCGGGAAATTTGAATAATACCCCTAAAAATACCTGCACAACAAAAATTGCTTTAAAAAAATACCTAAAGAATACCATACTATAAAAAGCCTACTTTCTCTCTGATACCCGATTTTGACCCCTAAAAAACGAGCATCCCTATAAGGTCGACAAGGGACGCCCCCTTCCCCCCCCTCCCACCTCGGGAGGATAAAAATAATAATTAGTCACCTTTACGACCAAACCTGTAGTAATCAGAGTCAAACATGGCCCTCGTCATCCCGAAGTCGCCAAGCTTCACCACGTGACCAGCGCCTATCATGCAGTTACGCAAAGCTAGATCGCTACAAGAAAATAACACACCGAGTTACTTAGCATAATTCGGCGTATAACATTCAGGTAGGACCAAGGGATATTGCAAGTTACACGCGATTTTGGCCGTCTTTGGACAATAACGATAACAATGTTTGCCAATCCTTGTAGACTAATTGTTGAACTTCCACCTTTTCCGGCTCCTTCCATCCTTGCCCAATAATTACCGAGTACTTTTTAGTAGAATTTTATGCGGTCAGAAATACAATTCTTTGGAGGCCTGTGGTTTTACATCAAGGAGAGCATGTTCTGGCGGAAATGCTATAAAGTATCAAATAAATTTTACGAAATGTTGCTGTTGTTTACTTGCTTTTAGCTGGAAGTAGAAAGGCGCATGGCCATTTGAGCCTCTCTTGGTGTAAACACAAGCCTTCCAAATATTTTAATGGACCGTTTTTAAGATGCTACACACTCATGCAAAATGGCACAGACTGGCGGGCCACAGCTATGATCCAAAATGCGGACGAAGGGGCCAAAACTCCGCGAAAAAAGCACACTTTCAGCATTTTTTATAGCTTCGTCGACAGAGCAAAAAATAGCAAGTTTTCCCAAAATAAGGTCTGGTTGAGTTTGGTAAGCTTGAAGTTTTGCATAGAGGTTCCTTATGTTATGTAAACCAACATATCAAAAAGTATTTTTTCCTTATGGATTCGTCTTTGAGATATGAGGCTTGAAGTGCAATTTTCAAATGTTCAAAGTATGAATTCTCCTGGTTTTTAGGGAGAAGTTGGGCTCTGATCAGAAATTAAGCCAACTTTGCTCGCTTATCTCTAAATTTCATATCTTCAAAATTTCTTTAAAATTTGGAATTCAGATTTTGGTCAGAGGAACTCCTTGTATGCGGAATCTTGAGCTTATATATTGAGAATTGGAAAATTTCATGCCATTTTTTTCCTCTGTCAGCTTTGTCTGTAAACTCCGTACGACATTGTAGATCAGCTGTGGGACGCCAGTCTGTGGCATTTTGGATGCGCGCGCAACATCGCGAAAACGGTCTAATATATCCGCGAACAAGTCTATTATCTCTCACCGGTGAACAAAGTTGAGCCTTGACAGATACGCCAAGCCGCTGGTAATGTCGAGAGCCATGCGCGTCAAGCGACCTGGCGCCACCTCCTCAGCCTGGAAACACAAACCAAGCACGTGACAAGACCAATAAAGTTTCTTGTTGAGGACCCCTAGTCAGTCCCACCTTAAATGCTGTCTTTCAATTGTGGAAGACAAATCATGTGGTGAAATCGACGGAAAAACATGACATGACGCTTCAAATAAGCCCATTTCACATCTAATAAGGCGGAAAATTTAACAAAGTACTTAGTGAGTAATAGCAAACAAAATATCAAGTGCGACTTTTTTTAAACTTTTAAAGTGATGCGACGTCTTTTAAAGTGCAGAGCGCAAGGATGATCAAGAAAAAAATATCTTAAAAAGCCAAAATCTGGGTATGCGCATTTCGGCCTCATGCTATTTGTGTTTTGAAAATCATCCCGGAATACAAGGAACCGATGGTAAGTAATTGTGTCTTCTTTCTCTATCTCGAATTGCGCGTTTTCCAGGTTTTTCCGTCATGTTGGTGACATCATCTAAAAAAAGTCCTGATACTCCATTTACCAAATTTAAAAAAAAGCAACAGCTTACTTAAATCAACCGATGGAGATGGATTCCTTCTCATACTTGTTATTACGCATTTGCGCGTTTTTTTCAACGCAACGCTTTTTCATTTTGGATCTCGGACATACCTCTTTGATGTTTTGGTTTGCAAACTGGCGCCTAGCGAGCAAAAAGTTCTTCAAGTCACCTGCATCAAAACAAAGACATAGTTACGCTCAGTTCTCATTCAAAATAACAAAGACAGTTACGCTCAGTTCTCATTCAAAATAACAAAGCGTAATGAGCAGGGCAGAACAACGACCCATTTCGGCGCGCTCAAATGTATATTCAGTAGTTAGCTGATCTTCTATTTCAAACAGCTATCAGGCTACAATATGTGGTGTTTGGCCTTTCAGGATTTCGCTCAAGTGCGTAGAAATGCGGCAAAAAAGTGGCTAAGGTGTACACTTAGCTGGTGCACTCATAAATGGGAAATGCTCTTGGTGATATGGCCGAGTTTCGAGAGAGTAAAAGTCACTTTCCAACTTTCTAAAATAATGTTTCCAATACCGTGTATCGTGAGTTCTATTAAAGCTGTGCAGTTAGCTGAATAGTAATATTTTCAATTGCCTATCGTAGATAATGAGTTCCATTATAGTAAGTGAAGGTTTGTGTAGGTTAGCTGAATAGCAATGTTTTTTATTGCGTACCGTATATCATGAGTTCCATTATAGCAAGTACAGTTTAGTGTAAGTTGCTAAATAGCAATGTTTTTCATTGCGTACCGTATATCATGAGTTCCATTATAGCAAGTACAGTTTAGTGTAAGTTGCTAAATAGCAATGTTTTTCACTGCGTACCGTATATCATGAGTTCCATTATAGCAAGTGCAGGTTCGCCCTTGGTGCAAACCCCGAGCAACTTCACAATATTCGGATGATCAAACACCTTCATGGTCTCCGCCTCACTCAGGAACTCCAACTGGTCATAAAAAAACAATAAGCAGCCAACCACTAATCAGCGACTCCCTATTCAGCGACCAATCTCTATTTGACTGCCACTATACAGGGGCGTGGCAGGGGGTGGGGCAATGGGGGGCATAGCTTCCCCAATATTAAAAACAAATAAAAGGACTTGAATAGTAAGGGTGTGGCCTTGCACCCCAATATTTCCTTAATGTTTCTGCATTGTGCCCCCCCCCCCCCTCCCCCCAATCTTTCGAGGCCTGCTACGTCTCCGATAAAATCGAGGTACCGCTTGAAATTGATCGACTACCTTCTCTTCCGGTGAGGAACCCACTTTGAGGGTCTTCACGGCCACAGGCACCCACTCCATATGGTCCCTGATCCCCTTCGCCTCCCCTCCGAATACTGTGCCAAAGGCTCCTTCCCCTAGCTTGCGGTAAAGGACCACGTTCTCTCGTAGGATTTCCCACTGGTCGAGTTGAAGGACGGGTGACCTGTCCATCAGCCCGAGTTCCTCCATGCGGACCTGCGTGGACTTGTACTTCTGATCGTACCTGGACAAAGATTTTACACAAAGGGAAGCATGGTTTTACCACGAGACATTCCTAAACTCTGATTGCTTTTCAAAATATTCTAGTTTTCTTTGTTACCGTATTTACCTGCGTATGATGCACACCCGTGTATAATACGCACCCCATTTGTTTAGCTCATTTTCCGGAAAAAAGTTAGAAATAGGACCAGGAATCGTTAGAAATAGGATCAGGAATCGTGGCTTATCCAGTCAAGAGGCAAGGCTTATTGGTTGATGATGTATGACTTCTTAAGTGAAGGAGCGTGGCTTCTTGGGTTAAGAGCAGTGGTTAATTGGGTTGAGGGCGTTGCTAAACATGATGAAGGGGGGTTAGCTTTACCTTCTCTTAATGCACATCCAGAGGACAGCAATAACAAGAATAAGAAGAAGACCAAAAGCGATGACGTAGATGACAGAGTACGCGCCATCACAAGACAAACCAATCACTGCACGGAATGATTCCACAGGGCAGACCTCTTTCTCTGGAGAAAGGAAATATAATAGCGTTACAATACCATGCGTTGTAGCATAGACGGAAAAGCCTAAGTCTATTTATCAATAATAACTATATAATTGACATGAGCTCTGCTAGCCAATAGACAGCAAGAGTGAAGAGTGCTTCAGGGCAGAACAGAGCATGACAGAATCCTTCTATTGATAACTGGCAAACTTTCCTAAACCTTTGTAATGACGGTCAAGGAAGCGCGCTTTTCAATATAAACAACTTTAAAAAGACGATTTAGATTTGTATTTAGTGGAACTTTTACATGATAAACCCAGAACAATAAAATGTGCCTTCATGCACAATTCTTCTGGGTAGTTCCTGTCTCTCCTTCAAAGTGGCAATCGTTTATTTCCGGGGCCGACGGAAACTTCAACCGACAAGAGACAAAAGAATCTATTAGAATCCGCGTTATTTAATAGGCCATCCGCTCTAAATTATCAATCATATCCTCAGAAAAACTTTCAATAGACACACCTCTTTACAACTTTAAAATATTTTTCACGTTTTCTGTTAAAAATGTTAAAACTGGTGACAATGCGGCTTTTATGATAGATTGTTGTGTAATACTAATGACATTTACCCTTTAATCAAACTGTACAAGAGAAATACCTGGTCGCCCATCAGAAGGCCGTTGACCACCTGCCCACTCGATTGTGGATTCGTTAAGACTGAGACAGCCTCCGTAACCATAGCAACCCTTATCGCCAGGCATGACGGGAATGAACTGGCCGACTGTCACCTTTTTGCCTGCAAAGTGCTGTAAGATGGTGACGCGCGGAAGGAAGCGCTCACTCTCCTTAAACACAACTTGGCCAGAGACTCCGCTGAAGTTCGACTGCTGTAAGTAGCACTTTAGACGCCTGGGTTCGAAAAAATATTATCAGCAAGACCCCAATGATATCCAAAAAATATTATCAGCAAGACCCCAATGATATCCAATACATCGAGTGGATTATTAAAAGGGAGAAAAACATAAATAACAATAAGGGTAACGAGAATACGGAAAAAACAAGAGTAAGTGGAAGAAAAGCAAGAAGGGGAGGAAAGCCAAGAAAGAAAGAGAAGTAAAGAAAAAGAAAAAGAAGAACAACAACAAACAAGATAAGAAGCAGAACTAAAACAAAAACAAAAGCAAGGGAGAGAGAGAACAAAGACCAGGAAGAAAAAGAAAACTAAAGCAGCAAAAAAAAAAAAGAGAAGAAATAAAACAAGGCGAGTGAGACAAACAGGAACACCAACAACAATAAACATTAATAAACATTAAAGTAAACATAAAAATAAAAGCTCACTGTGTGGTTGCATTAGTCCTGATGGTATCCAATGAAGATGAGTTTGAACCAAACAGCTTGTCGAGAGCGAGGGCGTAGGCCCAGACTGCATCATACGCAAAACTCGCGTACTCGGACGGCGTGTAGCCCTGACAAACAACGAGGGGTCAGAGTAACACCTCCTCAATACCACTTGCTCAAGAATAACATAAACAACGAGGGGTCAGAATAACACCTCTTGAAAACCACTTGCTCAAGAATAACATAAACAACGAGGGGTCAGAGTAACACCTCCTGAATACCACTTGCTCAAGAATAACATAAACAACGAGGGGTCAGAATAACACCTCCTGAATACCACTTGCTCAAGAATAACATAAACGAGGGGTCAGAATAACACCTCCTGAATACCACTTGCTCAAGAATAACATTAACAACGAGGGGTCAGAATAACACCTCCTGAATACCACTTGCTCAAGAATAACATAAACAACGAGGCGTCAGTATAACACCTCCTGAATACCACTTGCTCAAGAATAACATAAACGAGGGGTCAGAATAACACCTCCCGAATACCGCTTGCTCAAGAATAACATAAACAACGAGGGGTCAGAATAACACCTCCTGAATACCACTTTCTCAAAAATAACACAAACAACGAGGGGTCAGTATAACACCTCCTGAATACCACTTGCTCAAGAATAACATATACAACGAGGGGTCAGAATAACATCTCCTGAATACCACTTGCTCAAGAATAACATAAACAACGAGGGGTCAGAATAACACCTCCTGAATACCACTTGCTCAAGAATAACATAAACAACGAGGGGTCAGAATAACACCTCCTAAATACCACTTGCTCAAGAATAACATAAACAACGAGGGGTCAGAATAACACCTCCTGAATACCACTTGCTCAAGAATAACACAAATAATAAGGGATCAGAATAACACCTCCTGAATAACAAAAACAAGAGAAATTGAAAACCACATTCTCAATAATAAAAGAAACAATGAGAGATAAGAATAAAACCTCCCGAATAACATAAACAAGAGGGATGACATCACAATTTACCAAATGCTAGCATAAAGGAATATCAAATACAAGAGTACTACTTGCAAACTACAAGACGGCTTCAATGATACAACAGGATCCAGAAATTAAATTTCCAAATACACCGCTTTAGCTATGTACAAGAAAAATCGTTGAATAAAGGTTGAGACTGACCGTCCCTTTACCTCCGACGTCTGCCAGAGCAGGAATATTTTGGGTTACCTGTGTTTTAATGATATGCTCGTACTCGCGTCTCCATTGGTCGACAGTAAAACCACCAACCACGTGACTATTCGCACTGGCGAAGAACGCGTTGGACATTGTGAAATATCCACCCTCTATGAACTCCTTCATTTCCGTCACAGTGCACGGCACAGCTACCTAACGTACATGGATAGAAGCATGTGATACAACAACTGCCATATATGGAAAGCGTTGGATAGAACGCGCGCTCTGGTTGGTCTAAAACTATACACTTTATAAAAACGTTGGATAGTACTTTAAAGTACTAAAAGCTGCGATTGGTCCATTTACCTTACCCAACTTTACCCAACATTACTTACTTACCAGTATTACCAGTATTAAAGAAGTAACAATACACATTGAAGGCTAATGGAATAGGCAAAATAGAACCATATTCAACCATAGCCTGGTAGCACTTGTGAATGATTGCTTGTCAAAATTCAACCAAATGGAAAGACCCATCCGGTGAAGGGGGGGGGGGGGGGGGGAGGGGGACCCGTGTTCCCACAGCATTTGTCGTATTCCAACAACAAACTGTGATCCTGGAAGGGTTCGTGTTCCCACAGCATTTGTCGTATTCCAACAACAAACTGTGATCCTGGAAGGGTTCGTGTTTTCACAGCTTTTAGGGAACAACAACGACGACAAAAAACACAGCAAAAATACCGTTCTAGGGAAGCGGACGTTTTCTTTATATGCTCCGATTTCTAAATTGTTTTTTTTTTATTGTAGAAATGTCCTTATTCTATTTGTAAATGACCCTGACAATAATGCTTCGATTTTTCCAATACTTTTAGATCTGAATTTAGAGCAAAGCCCAACTTTTTTTTCGCCCTGGTTATCCTAGCCGAGGCCGTCGTTCTTGCTTAAAGCTCCCTTATTCTCACGGCCTTTGCCAGCACGCCTACCTCAGGCTATGGTACATAGAAGGCCTACCTTCTGTGAAGCAAAGTTCCTGGAGCTCTTATTAAAGCTGATTTTGTTATTCCACCAGTCATCTGTGAGCCAGAATGGTAAGAACCAGACATATCCATTTTGGGGAGTCATGCCCTGTCACAGGAAAACAGTAAATCACCCCTCATGCCTAGAGAACACTAGTGACGTAACGAAATAACTAAGGCGAGCGCACTCATTTAAGCCCGACATAACGACATGGACATAACGACATAAAAGAAAAAAACATGTTTATTCTCATATGTCGTTATGTTGGGCTAATGTCAAAATGTCAAACCATTCACACTTGAACATATGAACATAACGGTGCACGCGCCTATGTGATTATGTCGTTATGTCACTAGTGTGCACCAAGCATAAGGGAATATGTCAGCAACAGAGCATCTTGTTGATGCATGGAGTTTGAAAGAGATTGCACAGTTGGAAAGCGATTTAGTGGTATTTTGAAAAGGTAAAAAAAGTCAAAATAATGCAAACTAACCAAAATAACCATGCAGGTTTATAGAATGGCCTTTTTCTTTCCCAATGAATACAATATTGAGGTTTGAGCGTCTCTCATGGAGTGGATTGAAATGTATTGAAAATAGTACTTTACCATAATAGTAGGTTTCGAGGCAGACTCTTCGTTTACTCGAACCTTAAAATTCCTTAAAGTAAACCAACAACTTAATCTTCTGCATGTAAATCATTTCACGGCAGATTGGCCCCATTCTATTTATTACACTTTGGATAAAGTAAACAACAAAAAGGTTTTACAATTCTTTACGTTTCTTGCATATTCTTCGATATTAGCACAAGCGTGTATGTTTGTATCACTTCAAGATTCCCTGGAGGGACTGATACTTTAAGATGCTTTTAACAAATCAGGCAAATAACCAAGAGAACTACAACGAACAAAGACACATGTGCGATATTTGAAGCTTCCTTCCAGCTATTTACTTAATGGTTGTTGAGTAAACCAATGCGTACGGAAAACTCTAGTCAAAGCCCTTTAAAAAAGGCAAACGACACCAGCATTACTAACGCAGCCTCGCTTGATTTGCCAATTAACAAAAAAAGCTTGTATAATGTTGGAATTGCATATTATAACGGACAAGAGACTTTGGAGCCAACTGATGGGACAGTTTAGGTTTTGTTTTATTTAAATATCGCATCAATTTGGATAATAATATCTTCATAGACTATTAGATGCATCAGCATGGATGGAGCTGTGTAACAGCTATACTTCTGGGTTCTCTAACCACATGTAACAAGCGGCTATGGCTCTCTCTGGCCACTTGTGACAAAACCACTATGACCCGCTTGGCTGGGGGAAGTACCGGTTTTTACTTGTTTGCTGTTACAAAGTCTTTACAAGATCTTTCTCTGTCTGCTCTCATTCTATGTGTTCACATATTTTTGTTCTTCATTCTACAAGTGTGTTCTTCAAGTCTGTTTGTGAGAGAGTCTCACAGGTGTCTCTTCAAGTTCTTAAGAGTCTAAAGTGAGTTGGGGCTTCGGTATGCACCCATATTTATATGCTACTAAGACGGCATGCCCTTTAGGATAACTGACACTGACATCCCAAAGGGCTTTTAGCACTGTTTGGATAAGGGTTTAACCAATGGGTGTACGAGGGACGACCTTCTTACGTGGGCGTGCAAGTCGGTTACCCTTGAGCTACCGTGACTTACGTAATGTTTACATGTTGCTACTGACTACGGTTGTCACACACTAACTTGTTACACTGCTAGTGCGCATGGCAAGATACACACATGAATATAATGATTGACAGCATTCTAATCATTTTTGCACTCAAACTCTTTAAATGTACTAAAATCTATTTCTACCGACGGCTAGGTCTGAAGCTTACTTAGGTTAAGCTTGTGTGAACTCAGACTTAACTTTCCTTCCTTCGTTGAGAAGTGCGAAACTTGGTCCTTCGTTGAGAAGTGAGAGAATTGGTGGCCAAATATAGTTTCCCGAGCAAAAGGTCAATCTACTCAAAATAGGAACTGCTTGTCTAAACAATTTCCATGCGAGCGCTTTAGATTTCCCTGTCAAACGCGATAAGCAAACTAAACAAAATGCTTTTAGTCGTTCCGTGGACTTCGATATGCTGACAGCAGATCAGTATATAATTTCTTGATGCTAAATATGTCTTCACTACATGTGTGACTTATTCCTGCGTGACAGCTGTCTTAATTTGTGGGATAAATTGCATTTCACAGTGATTCGAATGGATTTAGATCAATATTGAAATATACATATATAAAAAATATCCGCCAAAGTTAGCGGCTTTACAGTGTCTAAAATCGCATACTCCATACCTGTTTGTACGCCTCGCAGACGACCACTCGCGCCAGCCCCTCAAACAGATTACCGATGATAACACGGACATTGAGCCTCTTCAAGGATCTGAGATAACCCTTGACATCCTGCACCTGCTGCAGGGCGACCACCCTCGAGTACACCCTCTTGACACCCCTGTCATCAAGGTGGGCGTGGGTGTCAGTAACCGTCGATGGTGTATAGTTCACATCCGTAAGCATCGCATAACGTGTCCAGTCAAGAGCGTGAAACAAAGCAGCGTAGGCCTTCTTGAATTCAAAATAGCTGGGGGAAGTCCTGAAGAATAGCGGGTGCTTCTGTCTGTTTGCCAAGTCAACACCTTCTAGGCTATACCCCATCTGGATGGTGTTGTAGAAGGGGGAGACTTCCGCGACGATCTCCGCCTGGACAGAGCATGGTGGTCCGAGAATTCCCGCCAAGGAGCGGCTATGGGGACCCGTGACAAACTTGATGTAGCTGTTGAGAACGAGGGAGGTCTGGCATTGTGTGTCTTCTAGAAGAAGCTCCAGGCTGTAGTTTGATAAGATGGTGTTGTCACTGTTGACACTGCGCACTGCCATTTGAGCACCTGAAAGATATGGTGTTATGATCATAAATACTGTCGTTGTTGTAGATGTCAACAAAACCAGCAACATACACTACCAACCCTAGCCGTGCCATGAATCACTTACAATAACACAAGCAAAAATAGTGTAATTCACAACTATCAATACTACCATCAACAAGCTATCCTGATTTCCTACTGTATTGGTATTTATCATCATCATTAATACAAGATGTTCAACACCATCATTTTTATTATCACTACCACCAATATCATCACAACCATCACCGCACAACCGTTTTTATGATTCTTATTATTGTAACTGTTGTTATTACCATCACAACCAGCATAGCCACCAACATCATCATTTCTACTACCCCTGTCATCAACATCACAATCATGATCCACACGATTATCATAACTGCCATCACAAAATGCAGCAGTGACATCATATTTAAAGAGCTTTTAATGGCAAGAACCCCTGGACTTGAACCCCTGGACCTGACTTTTACTTACCAACAAGAACCCCTGGACTGTAACATTTTGTTACCAACAAGAATCCCTGGAGTGCAGACTTAACTTACCAACAAGAATCCCTGGGCTGCAGACTTTTGTTACCAACAAGAATCCCTGGACTGCAACCTTTTGTTAACAACAAGAATCCCTGGACTGCAGACTTTTACTTACCAGCAAGAATCCCTGGGCTGCTCCATACCGCATCCGGATCATGCGACATTGGAAACATTCCGCCAAGGTAGACAGGAACCTTCCCGTTGAGGATGTTCTGAACAGGCAGCCACGAAGACCACATGTCTCTCTTTCTCTGCAGCCAATCACAAGCCAACTCTTTGCTAGTCTTACTGCCTTCACTATCAACATGGTTTAGTAGCATGCTATTGAGTTCATCTTGGCTAAAGTACATTTTTGTCAGAAGATGGTAAACTTCAGGAGCACCAGCCTTAACTTGAGACCAGGCAAACTTCTTTAGTCGCATCAAAGGAAAGTCACAGTATGCAGACTGAGCTAATGGACTGGAGATGTTGAGGCTAAAACAACAATTTATAGGTGTAAGAACTCGGATTTTTTAACTACCACAAAATCTAACAAGTACTCAGATATTTTCCCTTAGGAACAAGCATACAAGTTTTAAGCAACACACCTACAACATACAAGCTAAAGAAACACACCCACAACATGCACATTGAAGCAACACAACTCATCACATTGAGCACAGACCCACAATATTTGTTTACCATTTTAGTAGTTATCTCCTAACATTACAGACCTGCATGGTGGGAGGGTAATGCGAGTCAGCTTCCCTGTGCTTGTTAGGGTATTTGGCTCCCAGTTGAGCACAACAAATGGCTTGTTGCCTAAATATTGCTCATTGAACACCTGTGGTAGCTTAGAGCCCAGCCATATCAAAGAAAAATTCAAAGGCAGGCTATCAACTTGGCGCCTCAGTAGTGAACCCATGCAGTCTATAAAACAAAGATAACAGTAGTAGTGGTACAGAAAACATGGAGATTTGGGGGCACAAAAGCTTTACAGCCATTTTATCATGGCTTCTGGAATTACGTGCTTGTGCGGAAGCGCGTAATTTGGCTTTTCCTCGTAATCCGCGTAATCCACAAATTTCCGCGTAATCCCGCGTAATTTGGCTAAATTTTGAAAGACAAAACATTTAATTGCACAGCTGATGTGTTCTTTTAGGGTTCTTACCTCTATTACTCGTAAAAAAAGAGAGATATTCTTCGTAAGAGTGCGACGTTTTGAACTGAATTTCGAAAACAAATAAAATGACTAGGCGTTCTTTGCTACATCGCGAAGGCCTAGGACTAATAATAAAATACCTTTTTTAATTGGCTGGTGGCTAGGAGCCAATGAAAACTTGCCTAAGATATTTTCACGCAAAAAAATAACCTTTTCAAGTTATTCGTGCTTTCCTTCGGTACAAAATGTAGTTTGGGCGTAACAGTTGATATTCCGTGTAATTTAGTTCAGTAAAGAATCCCGCAAAATTTTGATTTTTAAAGAAAAATGTTTTGCAAAATCCCGCGTAATTTAGCGCGTAATGATTGATTTTCCGTGTAATTTAGCGCGTAATTTAGCAAAGAATCCCGCGTAATTCTGAGTTTTTTTCCGCGTAATTCCAGAAGCCGTTTTATATACATTGTTATATGCAACTGCTAATTATTGTTGTATTTGGACCTATGATTTAAGAGGTGCGTAACTGGTCATTATTAACACTAGACTTTGTCAAGTGCAGAGCCCCAATCAACCTTCAATGAGAATTTAATGGTAAACAAATAGAGACACAAAAGGTTTTTTTAAGGAAACAGTTAACAGGTTTCGTTATTTTCATGCATGCACTAAGGGGAATGATGACTTGGAACATGTGTTTGTCTTTTTTAACATGGCTCAATGTAGTTTAAAATTTTGTCTTGGAGGAGTGGGTAAGATAAGGTCCAGTCATCCCTTTTATTTGCTACTAGAGAAGTTGCATTTTTCCATTATGTATTTAAGAAAATGGAAAGGGGCCGCTTCCGTCCCCTACCCAATTGCTATAGCTACCACACTAGTAGGTTCTCACTAGGATACAAATGCAAAATAAAAAAAGAACCAATTAAATGCAAGTACATTAAATCAATCAGTGACACACCTTTTTACCTGCACTTATATTCAAGTACGATTAGTTGTGCTTATGGTTAGAGCAAGCCTTGGGGATGGTGGATGGGAAAATGTAAGGGAATGTGCCAACAAGTTTAGGGAATGTTTACCTGGAAATCCTGCTAGTACCACTGTACAATCCAGAGGTTCGGCTGAGTCATGGCAGTGACTGGTATTCAGTAGCCAGTCTAGACAGTCCTGGCATGGCGACACTGCACATGCCGCCTTAATATCATTCATATTCTGTAAATGCTGAAGAGATGTCAGGTTGTGTAGCAGTTGAGATGTCACTGATTGTATCTTGAGTGAGCGCCAATGGTCTGCTATTAACTGGCTGCTGTCCCACATCTGCTGGACAAAGTCACTAGACATGTACCACCCATACCTGCAGAAAAAAGAAGTAAACTGGTAACTTTGCCATTATAACAGTAGACAAAAGCATAAACCAGACCTCATCAACCACATAACTTCTTGTCAACGCACATGACTGCACATGACCAGGGTGGATGTGCTTGCCCATTAAACTCCTCTGGAAACACACCTAACGAGGTTTATTACATTACCTGCCATAATGGGTGGTATCTCCAGCATCATCTATTGGCCATTTCTGTAATGACAAGTCTGAAGACACCCATACTTCAGTGTCAATGACAGCAGGGGGGAGGGGCAGCTCCTTTTTATGACAATCACTACAGAAAAAAAATGAATTTATACTTTATTTCTAATCCTTTGGGATTTCTTCCAAGGGTATGCCCCTCATGACTGATTTGAGGATGGTGGCTACCGAAAAATCCAGATGCAACCTGCTTGATAACAACACCATTGACAAATAAGTTCAGCAGTCTATGTCTCAAGTTGACTTTTGAATAGCCACCATCCTCAAATAATATAATAATAATCTTTTATTTGGAAGTTTTTTAATGATACATGATTCTTAGGAGACCCCAGGTGATCTTATCAAAGTTTTTACCATACCTTAAAGAAACTAAACCTTTATACATACATCCTATTTGAACACCCAGTCAATATCTTCAACACTTGTTCAGCTTCAGCTGCCATGCCCACATCAACCACCTGGACATCTTCATAACCAAGGACTTCCTCAGCAAGGATCTTTAAGATGTACGTAGAAATCTGCTGTGAAACACGATGGCCGTACCGCAGTTGTAGTGGACTGGTTGGCTCATTTCTTTGTTGAAGTGTGAAGTGCTTTTTCGTGATGAGATCTGTTGATAAGAAATTCATGAGTCAAATAAGAGGATAAAGTAGGACTAGCCAAAAAGGGTGATTGAACCATCAAGAAAAGGTGACATAGTTAAAGTGATAAGGAAGTGTTCATTCAGGCTCCTAGCCAGGATTTTGAGCCATTTAGTTGACTATTTTTCCTTAGGTAGCTCTACCCTTAGGAAGCCATTTAGGTAGCCATTTAGTTGACTATTTCCCCTAGGTAGCTTGCCCTAGCTCGCAGTGGTACTAAATTTTTCTTCATTTGAGTGGACCATCTGGCGGCAAGTGGAGTGATTCTTCTGAACCCCCATGGCAACGGCCTCGTCATTGATTACCCTGTGGGTAGATGCTCCAGTGAAGCCCTGAGTTCTAATGAAATCCTGAGTGTTGCAATGAAAAGCGGGGCAATCATTGTTATTTTTAGGGGGGGGGGAGGGCTCTGCAATTTTTAAGGTGTCCCAATTCTCCCCTCCCCATTAGGGTATTTCATGAACACTCCCTGAAGTAACAATCCAACTGGGCCTTGCAAATGTCATGAACTTTATCTGAAAAGGGATAAAAAAGGCGATCAACAGTTTTCTTTCCTGTATTTCCAAACTTTAACATAAATGTTGCCAAAATCGGTAGTAGAAAGTAATTATTTTTAACTCAATTTCACGTATTTTTTTTTTAAATTTCCTTTGATAAAGTACTCAAAATTGCCTCTTTATTGAGTCATGATGTAGTACCTGTTTGTGGAATTTGGTGGAGTTTCAGGTAAGTATCAAATTACTGCTACTAGCACTTTAATTTTTTCTCTTTTATAAAATCGTATTTAAAAAATCGATTTAAATTGACTTGAATATCAATTTCTATCAACTAGAATTTTAATTATAAATCGCTCAATATCTATCAATTGCTATCATTTTTTATCAATTAGACTAACACAAATTTTAATTATCAATGTTTTATATCAATTGATAATAATTTAGCATAGTGATATCAATTATTATCAATAGAAAAACATGATATCAATTATTATAAATTGATGCCAATAATTGTCAATTTTATTAATTCAAAACTTCTAGAAAAATATGTCTCAGACTATTATTTTTCTCCCCTCCAACTACTTCCCTAAATTGGAGCAAGCCAACTAACAATTTCGAATAATCCAATGGTGCTGATAATAATTCTTTCAGCCGTGGTGATTTTTCGAGTGACCTGGAGTGAGCCTGAGTGGTTTGCATGTAACCGACGGGTAATAAACCTCTCCAGCGGGTATAAAAAACATTATCACCGCGCAAAATGCGCTTAAATCAAGTAAAGAAAAAAAAGTAATTAATGATTGTTTGAGTGTAGGTGTTACCGCTGTAACATAGTAAAAATACATCTGGCTTTTATTATAAACAAACGAAATTTGCATAACACTAAACGTGATTTCTATTGCGAGGAAAAATTTGCCCTAACGGTGAAGCGTTACAGTTATAATACCCAAAAATAATAAATCACATGAGTAGTTTTTGCTAAATTGTCTATAAATGGATAAATTGTCTATAAAATGGATAATATTTTCGAAGCAATCAAATGTGTGCTTCCGAAATGAACACAAACAATACACTGTACACTTGGTAAAACACACGCGAAAAACAACCTAGTGTAGAGCCATTGTAAGACAATAATAACAAAGTCAAGTCTCGATGAAAGAAAAAACACTTTTAGTGTATCCAGGGCTTTGCGAATAACACGGTCATCTTATCTGACAAAATGTCAACATTCGAAGAGAGCTTTACAGAGTGATTGAACCTTGGACGGAGTTTGAAATTTTACCTGGTTGAGTACTGAGGCATCTTTCACTTCTTGAATACACTATGGACCCAGCAAGAGCGAAGATAACCAACTGTATAGTTTGCATCTTCCTGTGTGGTGCCTAAATACAAGATATCCATGCTGCTATGCTATGTGCTTGGATAAGAGTCGACCAGGTCGTGTAGACACGACATGCATGTGTCCACTCGACTCTGTGTGTCCCACAGTGGGAAACAAAGAGACTGGTACTAGCCAATCAGCAATGAAGGAGACCACAGGGCCGTAGCTAAAACGGGGGCAATGTGGAGAAATCCCTTTTCCCATTTGAGCCGGATTTCTACAATGAACATATAATAGAATGAAAGAAATGCCAAGAAATTACTGTGTGAGTACGGCCCTGATCTAGGCGGTCCGATCTAGGCGTTTCTGTGAGCCCGCAGTACGAGCCTAGTCTAGCCTTTGCCCGTTTCCAGGCGCGTACACAGGGGGGTACGCTGGGTGTGCGCTCCCCCCCCCTTGGCGGCCAAAAAGTGGGTTATTTCTTACCAAAGAATCTTCAAATTCTATGCTTTTTCCAAATGACTCCTATGACTGCGCACCCCCCTCAGCAAATCCTGGGTACGCGCCTGGTTTCGTCATGCAACTACCAAAGTACTTGTCTGGCTCAACTGTAAACGAGTAAGCTGGGAGAATCTGGCACCCTGTGGATTATTTTTCTCGAGTGTAGCCCAATTCTTCTAGCATGCAGCTGAGGAGAATTTAGCGGGAAGGGAAGCAGGGGAGGATGGGGGCGTCTATCCGCCGCGAGGGAGGGGCTGGTAGTGTTCATATCAAACATATTCCCCACACGGATAGTGTCCTTCGTATGCATTGCCTTATATGGGCATTGATGCCCATATTTAGAAGAGCTAAAGTTTACCCGCTCCCTGATCTCCAGAAAACATGGTGAAAAATGCTGATCACTTTCAATTTGAGACTCGAGGCAGAAATGTGTCAAAAACAACTATATCGCTTGGTCAAATCTTTATCACACAAGTCTTGAAAAGCCCTTAGACCCAGGCCTCCAAGAGATTGGCCGAGCGAGATTTAAGGTCACCCAAATATTGATATATACCCTTAACACTTTTTGCTTGGGTTGATTTCTTTCAGGGCTCCAGTTTTTTTAGGGTTCCAGATATATACTTGTTTGTCTTGGCCAAATTTCTAGCCCTACCCCTTTAAAACGGTTTCCGCGCGGTCCTGGGATCTAGGCGCCTTCTCCCCGCAATTCGAGCCGAAATGGGCTGGGAGAGGGGAGGGGGGGAGGGGTAATGAAACAATCAAGACATAGACTTGTCTGTGGGACAGGAAAGGGCAATGAGAACCTAATCACTATTCAAGAACGACCATTTTCGCTTCAAATAAAGTACTACCGAGTTTTAAAAAAATAGAGATTTAATAATTCTTTTAAACAAACCAAAAATGGTATCTCTGTCAATATGATGTATAAGCTCGCCCATAGGGTGAATCACTATGCTGTTTCCTCAAAAATAGAGGGTTAAGGGTTTACACATCATTTTATAGTAATTTTGTTTTGGCAGGCGCGGATCCAGATAAAAATTCTGACCAGTTTACAAAAAGAAAAAAAGTTGATAACTGTCGCCACAATTAATAGAATGAATGCATACAGTTCATACTAACGCACTAAATTTTTGACATTTTGACCTCAGCAGGTACAAAAGGACCTGGATCCACGCCAGTTTGGATATTTCAAGCAAATATATACTAATTTAAAAATCCATGAGTCACAGGAGATGCCAAACAGCCAAATGGGCAAGGGAGAAGCTCTAACATTCACAACATTCTAAGGACCAAGGGAAAAAAATCATAAAAAATAAAAACAACAGATTGAAATGGGCAGTCTTAAAGAAAACAGAGACAAAAAAAGATTTCGCCCGTGGCCGTACCTACCTACTTTTAAATGGGGGGAGGGGGGGTCGATATCATTATCTTTTCTTAATAACCCTATAACCCTAAGCTATATAACTTCGATGGCAGTGAATTTTACACTCTCAATTGTAATTTTTTCAGCTTTTGATTTTCGCGTCTCTGTAATCAGGAGTAAAAGAAGTAAAAAGAGGCTGTCTATTTATAAGGGGGTTTCCCTTTCGCATTCTCTCCTTCAATATTTCAAGCGTGGGATCGATGAGAGATCCACAAAAACTCGTGTGAGGTTCCAGCGGCGAAGCCAGGATTTTTAACAGGAGGGGGCCCAAAAGGTAATGTTTCATACATTTACTGTATTGTTTGGCTGCTAAAAGGGGCCCCTAGGCCACCGCCTGGCTACGCCCCTGGATTCTTCAGGCTAGGGTTCATCTCCTACTCTTATGGTAGATCGCAGAGTAATTCGTGACCCACGGGAGACTCCTCCGAGTTGAATTTGGTTGCGGTAAAAAGATTCGACTCTCTAGAGTCAAATTACGCACGTGTATCTTTAGTGCAGCGACCCTAACACGTTACAGCCTCACACTAACTGAATGTTCCTGTCCTACTGACAAACTTCTTGCTTTAGTTTCATGATAAGTCGGAGGAAGTGACGTAGAGCTCACAACGTTCAAGCAACTTCCGGTACTTCCACTTTGCTCCTCGAGAATAGACGTAAAGCGAATCCTCGCCTTAGGCTCGTGGATCTCAGGCTCTGATTCGCTATCGTCCGACCACGTGTCAGTACAGGGAGTGGTACATACCACGTGGAATGAGTTGCCTTGCATCAACTCTCGATACGCTGGGTTGCGCAACGCACCGGAGGTTTTTCGTTTTGGCGGGAAATTTTCCCGCTTTTTTGCACCATCGCGCGCGCCGTGCGACTCCGACACAGGGTACCCAGGCGCAAATATTTTAACGTTGTGCACTTCCGAGGGTTGTGGTTCCTTTGAGATATTATTCAAGCCATGTTGACTTCTTGACTGTTCTAGATTTCGCATGTAGTACATAAATTCGCGCGGGCTTCTTGGGACGGCGAGTGATTCATGACTCTTGCAATGCGACTTTGGCGAGTCATTTAGTTGGCTACTCGTTCCACTCTCCCCTTCACTGGGGAATGACTTGCACAGGGGGTTATCGATCATGCCTATTGCGCTCCAGGGGGGGCTGCCTGTCATGGAATCCATAACTAGTAGGGGTGGGAGGTCTATAGTGGAATGTTGATGAGCGCTTGTCATTCGTCGACGTCTTTTCTGTTTCGGGGACGTTAAAGTCTCCTTTTCTTTTGCTCCTGTAGATGCAACAATGATCAGTACATGTGTCCAATATCCCACAAAGAGCCATACCCTCCTCCCCCGAAGGAACCGAAGGAAATTTCCATTTCTATTTATTTACCGTATAATTCTATGTTAAGCTCTAAAATCAGAGTAAGGGAAGGCAACAAAGCCAGGCACGTGTATCTCTGCTAAAAGTGCTACTAAAAAGAGGGTCATTTCTTAGAAAGATCGTCAGATACTATCCTTTCCACATGATACATATGACTGCGCACCTCTCCCCCTATGGGCCCTAAATAGGAGGTCATTTCGTATTGAAGGCTCGCCAGATAATATCCTTCCCACATGATACATATGACTGCGCACCTCTCCCCTATGGGCTCTAAATAGGAGGTCATTTCGTATTTTAAGGCTCGTCAGATAATATCCTTCCCATATGATTCCTAATACTGCCCCCACCCCACCCTCCCTCAGTCAATCCTGGGTACGCGCCTGATAGCAAAGCTCCTCTCCTAACCACAGCCAGCCCAGGAAAGCCGGAGAAAGGAATGTCTACCGTCTTAGCAAATACAAAGAAGTCTGCCACCCTCTCGTTTTCCCCCATATCTCTAGATGACAATTTTCTAGCCACGGCTATTGTTGTTGTTGTGTTATTATATTGTCAACTCACCGCATATCCTACAAATAAGAAGTACAAGAACCACAATAAACGCTAGCAGCACAGCACCCCCTCCGGCCAACAAACCAATTTCCAGCGAGGAGAGGTTATTTAGAAACATCTTGAGGGGGAAGAATTATTTCAAGCAAAAGTTGCACCTGTTGACGGAATAGCATCACATTGGTATCTATTTAAAACAGCCGATTTCTTTTAATTACTAACCTACAGGGGAAATAAAAATGGCTCTTGACGACTGAAAACTTCGTTATCGAATACTTGATTACAATTGATTGAAAGACTATGTACATAATTAATCACAAAAATACAACCAACCCGCCAATTTAGCAAATATCGCAGATCACGATCACGTTTTATAAATAGTTAATCACAGCTTCCTTTAAAGTGTCTATGTATGTGTATTCATTCGTCTTACCTTCTACCTAAAAAAAATTAAGCAATTTTATGTCGTAAAAGCACTACCGTATTTAAATGCGACAGGGAAATTTGTGAGACGACTTGACGTAACGTGACGTGATGAACGTGACGGACGTGACAGTGATCCCCAAGCCACACAATGTCCTTAAACATTAAATGTTGAAATCAATATTTTTACATTACTTATTTAAAAACATGTTGTATTGATAAAATTCCCCACTAACTTAGTTCGTTGTATTCAGATATAAATATGTTTTTTTACAAAACCCAATTTCGTCGGTTTCAGTAATAAATTCGGAGTCAAAATTGATTTTTATCAACCTTATAGAATATGTTTTGAATAAATATCAAACTTGCAAATCAAGCCAAGCTAAGCACCGAATCGGCATGACGATCATTCTAATGCTCGACAATCTGTTGTTTAACTGAGCGACTCTGGGAACACATCCAAGAGCGGGAACCTCTCGAAAGCGACCAAATTTGAAGACTTACTTATGTCGATGCTGCTTGTTTTCTTCAAAAATCACCTCCATAAATCAAACACATCTTCAATTACGGTTGTTCGTTACAATTGTACTTGTTTTTCCTTACTAGAAGACGTTGAACTCTCTCCATGAAAGATTAAGTGGTAGTGAAAAATACGACAACAATTTCTAAAAGGCTAAGTAAGATATGAACAATAAGCTAATCATCGTGGGAACCTATTATTTAGATAGCAAATGATTTGGTCATATAAGATAATAAATAAATAGCAAGTCTTAGTCTCTTTCGCCTAAGAGTCCAGAGAGTATGAATAACTTAAAACTGATACAGTTCATTTACCAGCGGTGTATAATACGGATAGCTTGATTAATCTCTGTGTAAGGAAGACAGACGTAAACTTCAATACTTACAGAAATAGGATTGAAGTCAGTTTGAGATAGCTAATCCCTTCAACTAAAACGACTGAAAGATAGCTTTAGCCCGGAAAACAAAGGCACCATCTGAAAATCAACTGTTTCGAGGCTGAGGAGCGAATGGCGTGTTTTTCACACTGGAGTTATTGTTTTCGTGCGAAGAAATATCGGTGAGTCAAAGACGCTTGGTTGTGCAAACAATTGGCATTGACTTATAAGGACGCTTCCGTGATTTAGATATATGTAAACAGGATCCACTATCTTTTGTACAAGACTATCCCGCTTTTGACCTTTAGCTTCGGGAACGATAACCATATGAATCGTGCAAAAGACTAGCTACGAAAGTAGTGTGATTTTATAGATTTCTAAGGGGATTCACTGCCCGGTACGTGCCGTACATGGTTTGGAAAAACATCATCAAACACCGCGGTATAAAATAAAATTAAATTGAGGGTGACTTGTAGTCTATAGATCACGATTTCATTTAGACAATTTAATTTAGAAGGATGAAATATTTAGACAATTGTGCTTTCGCACATACTCTCCTCTTACAGCAATACGGTGAAATTGTTTAGATTTTTTTGTTTAAATGTTGAAGGAAAAGACTTAATATATAGCTGAAATGTTTTCGAGACGGTACAAGGATTAATTTCTATAAGATAAATAATGCAATAATGTGTTGTTTCAATTTCGTTATCATTTCATAACTTCGATAACCATCAGAATGAACTCCACGCGTCCCACATGGACTAGGGTCGCTTTATCTTTTTAAGCGGAAATACCGCATATAATCACGGGTCTTTTTGTTCAGAAAGGATATCATTAACAGTCACTAATGAAAGCGTGCTTTAGAGAAAAAAAGATAAACTGGGTTATATCTTGTACTCTTGTATTAATGGGGTTATCTTGTACTTTGAGAAAAAGTGAGTTTTTTAAAAGCAAATGGACTTCCTTGGCATCGTTATTTAGTGTCCATATTAATGGGAGCTATTTCCAGTCATTTCATTTTCGAAGTGGAAACAATATCCGTAAAAGGGTTTAATGTTAAATGTTATTCCTAAGGGGATTCGGTCCTGTATTCCAGGTCATTTTTTTATCTCTTTCGATTTTGCTTTATATTTTTATTTTGAAATATTTGCCAACTGAGTTGGCATTGGACTGTCTATAATAAACGTGACTGTGACTCAGCGTCCAGAACAAACTTCACTCTCAGACAACAAACAACACTGTCAGCACCAAGAGGGACCTTCTAATGGGGAAGCATGTAACAAGGCGCGCAAAGAGTGAAAGCCTTCTGCGCAAATAAGTAATTCAGTAAAACGAGCCTTTGCGCACTTTCAGTAAATGAGCCTTTGCTCACCGTGAGAAACTATGAGCCTTTGGGCACCTTGAGAAAATGAGCCTTTGCGCACCTTTAGAAAATGAGACTTTGCGAACCTTTAGGAAATGAGCCTTTGCGCACCTTGAGAAAATGAGCCATTGCCCACCTTTAGTAAATGATCTTTTGCGGCGCACCTTCAGTAAATGAGCCTTTGCGCGCCTTCAGTAAGTGAGCCTTTGCGCACCGTGAGTAAGTAAGCCTTTGTGTGCCAGTCTTTGCACGGCTTCAGTAAATGAGTTTTGCACATAGCCTGAGATAGAAAGCCTTCAGTGTGATAGCGCATCTATCATCCATCCATGTAAATGGATACGACAACAACAACATAATGGTACCGTCTCATATGATCTTCGCTTGCAGATCATATCTTGAAAGGGGACAAGATATTGACACTTATTGTCTGATGAATGATTAATAAACTGAGTATGTAGATCCCTAATTGAATTTCAAAAAACCAATATGATCGTGTGTAGCCATCTAAAAACATGTCCTTTACAATACATCGCTGTCCATATATTCATTTAGTTATAATAATGATCTTCTTTTCGTAATTATGAACAAATACGGACGCAAATAAACAGCATATTGCAAGACCACAATGACCACAATCGGGAGGGATTAGAAAACCTTGGTGAGTCATCGCAGGAGGCTCATCAAACTTAGTTTTCTTTTTACGGGTCATTAGTAGCATCGCAAAGATTCCTGGGTAACCGCAAACTCGGCAAGAGGTTATTGGGGTTGAATTCATTTCTCTATAAACTTGAAATTCAAACTTCTCGGTGAACCAAGAATGAAAAACTCTTAGGAATCTGGACACTGCAGAGTTTATGGAATTTACAGCTTAAACTGAACTTTCTTGAACTCCTAATGGAATTTCCCGTCCTCCGAGTGTTCGAAGAATCCGGACTAGAATGTGTGAGGTGTGACACTATATACGAAATTTGAAACAAATAAATGTACCCAAAAAAAAAACCCGCAAACACTTCTGAATGCTCGGTATCCGCTCTGAAGGGTTTGAAAGATAATACTTGTGTACTACTGCGAAAGCTTGAAAAAAGATATCCTTTATACGCCCCTCGAAAACAGGCTCTAAACTGTTTACCAAAGTATATATGATCTCATAAAGTATACAAAAAATCCGTTTGTGACGGGGCATTATCAGAGTAAAGTAGCCCTCAAAGTGAAATATACTTTCAAATCTGATCGTCTTTTAGTTTACATCTCTACAAAGGAAGGATGTGCAATTCATATAAAATTATGCGAATGAGTAATTGGACCGCGACTCCAAGTAACTTCCTTCCTTCATTTAAAACGCATTTTTGACAAATTCCGTAATGCTCACGTGAGTCTCGTTGCAAAAATGTCTTATTTTCTATCCAAAAAAACTATTTGATTATAAGCGAGTTAGTCCATATATAACAGCATTGTCATTTTATTTGTGGCTTTCTCTCTTGCAGGGATGATGAATGGATTAGCCTTATATAAGGTATCATCCGCCCACGCTTGCTTCCTTCTGAGCAAAACTAAACACCATAAGAAGGGTGAGGCTCTATACCATATGTAATTACGACATGATACGATATACTTATGATGGTAGTTGCTATCTAATACTACATGTCCGGCAACGTTTCTAATTGAAAGTTAATGAACCAAAAGTCCAAAAAGTATCAGAATTACACAATATTAATAATTTGATATCGTCGTGTCGTGTAATTTGATATCGTCGTGTCAAAGACTCCCGAATTAGCGAAATTCGATTATTGATAACAGTAATAGCCTTATCCTAATCTGAGAAGATGGATACGATCCCCCCCAGCGACTTAGTCTGCGAAGATGGATACGATCCCGGCCATCGACAGTTAGACGTGTTTCGAGTTGATATATATACCCCTCCTAGAATCGCTTTTGTCGCAACTTCCCAACTTTACCTTTCTTGTGTTTGCTATTGATACAGAAGTACCCCAAAGGAGCCCCAACTGAACCAAGTGTTTTTATTGTTTAAAGGCACCCTTAGAATAGAGGTATACATTTAGGCATTTAGGATCCGAGTTTGAAATGCTTTTAAACCAGTTTAATCAATGTAGCAATAGTAAGAGGTATTGGTAGTGAAAACAACATCCCCTCCCGAGACTCCTGAACCTAAATATCACAACCTTATAATAATCCAGGGAAGATAACAGATTAGAAAATTATTCCAATGATAAGTTGTACTCGTGCCAAGTTGATCAATTAGATATGCATGAGTAAGACTTCTAACAGACTACTCCCGCTAAATACAAACTTTCTAATTGTATCCAACTCGTCCATTATAACACTCGTAATCATAACTTTGCGCGATTCACCTTACCTATAGTCGGCGCCGAGCACACTTTCAAGATGACACAAGTACTGAATCCTCAGAAAGCCAAACCTCCAATTTCTTGGCTCAAAAACTCTCCCGACACATGGAGAAGACGCAAAGTCCCTGGATTTCTCTGTGAATTGCCCGAGGTCAGCAGAGAGTATTGGATTATCAAGGCTCGGTTCCGTCACTTGAGGGTCACCATTTCACACCTCCCTTCCGCTTCAAAAACAAAGGCGCGTGCCCCCAGCCTTCCGGGGTGAGACCGCCGACCGGAAATCGCGGGAACGAGGACAAAAAGAGCCCTTGAATTAATGAGGAGCAAACAGGAAAGTCAACCAATGCTATGCGTTTTTATTCTCAACATTGTAAACAATTTGAATACTGCAAGTATCTGGTTTGAAAAGAGAAGTATCTAAGGAAAGTTTCGAGGGCCTGAAGAATGCGAGTTTTAAGTTACAGTGAAAATAGAAGGCCTAATAATGTTTGGAATATTGCTTTAGATGCCCATAGGCCTCGTATTAAAAAACATTTTTGGAAGTTAAAGAATTTCAGGGGAAATGCTTGAAACACAGGACGGCTAAACTTCCGAGCTTGAACAATTAAACCCAGGAGTACTGTTTACATCATGGGTGATCGAACACAGTAGTGAGTGGGTTGAAAAAACAGGGACCCCATGGTGTCACAATAATTATGATTCCATATATAGCAAAGTGATCAATCGCATATGGCAGTGACTGACAAACCCAAACAACATGCTCAAACCGGAAACAGTCGGCTTGATTCAATCATTTTGATATACTCGAGTCCGGCGCTTTTTTTGTGAGGGGTACCATATGGTGTGCAGTATGATAAATGCCGATTCGCGTTACCAATGAAAAAGAAAGTTTAGAAATAAGCCGCCATCAGTTTAGATATTTTACTCTTGTCGTGCGCACAAATAATCTTGCTTGAAATTCTCTTTCACTTTGAGTTATGCTGAAAGTTCGGGTCACTGTACGTTTTACATTTTACCGTATTTATTGAAAAAGAAAAAAAGGTCTAGAAATTTGTGCAAAAATTGCTGTTCGCGAAAGTATCATCTCACCAGTATTTTAATGATACTACAATTATCTTGCACCAATGTCTTTTTTAAGCCCCGCCTTGGAATACAAATAACTAGTATCCTCTGATAAACAAGTGGTTTTCAAAAACCCCTAAAATACTATACACTGTAATGTTTTTGTTCCATTTTGTTCTGGCTTAACTATTACACATTAACAATTTTGTTGCACGGTGTTTTGAAAACCACTCTTCTCGCGCTCCTGTATTCTATTTATTATTTACACTATGTAGGGCGACAGTTCTGAAAAACGCAAGACTAGTTCCAGTACCGTTGTTTGTTTTGAAATGGCGGCTTTTTACCGGCGAACTGTCACATTTTGGCGAATGCTAAGAAAACTAGACCAAACCTAAGGCTATAATTTTCTTTATTACTCCCTCATTATTTAATGCTGTACAGTTAGTCAAATCAGCGACTGAATTCAGCCTTTCGTACCTCCTCGAACGATTCAACACTGAGATTTTGTTTGTTTTCGCCAGAACACGCGCATGCGCATACGTTATTCAGCGCTGTCATGTAGGGCTGGGTGGGGGACGTCCTTGGGAAAGGGCGGGTTCGGAACTGGCATGGGGTAGGACAAAACGGGTTCTTATTCCAATGTCTAAAAGAGTATATACATTATTTATAAATAACGACTCCTTAAAAGTACGTAAAAGGTCGTTTCGTTCACTAAACAAATTTAATCCGCACAGATTCGAACACCACGAAGTCGGTTGTTCTTTCGGTACCGTGCTTTAAATTAATCTGACTTCGAAAGGTAAACTGTATGGTTTCCTGACGACTCGAGTCTAGCGAGTCATTAGGCAACCATTGATGAGTACCATTAGGCAACCGGTTGGGTCGGCTGTCTAGTGGACGGTTTTCTAACGACTCGATTTCCTAACAACCGAATACCTAAGAAAACTTTGCCAGTTTATGAAAAGGAGCTGGTAAAACTTTCGACATTCTGGTAGCAATCTCGACAACTTGGGTAAATTTTTTATTACATACTTATAACATACGCAAATGAATGTATAATTTCTATTATTTCTATTTATTAACAACACGTTCTATGGCCACACTGAATGGCTACGCACTGTCTGAATCATCTTTCTCATAGTCCAACTCCACGTCTATGTCCTCCCCATAGACACTACGCAAGACGTCCAGTAACCTCGACTGGATATATTCAACCTGATAAACGGGAGTGTACTCATCATAGGATGACCTGAAAAAGATATTAATTATATCTAAAGTCCCCTTCACAGGCAAGAAGCCCTAGTGGTGCCGCATACAAACCACAGACCGTGGAGGCAAATAAAATAGAAACGAAATTTGTGAAGAAAAACGCTGGGCGTTCACGTGCACTTTGGACCGGTAGAGTATGGCTGATGCCATACTAGCAATGTTTAGAGGGGAGGGTGGGGAGGGTGGTGGTTTCCCTGCACCTGCACATGCAAACATGACTGGGAGGCCTAAAAGAGCTAAAATTTCAACATAAAAGCATAACACTTTTCAAACATGACAAAAAATGATGATTTTTTTTATATAATTCTTTTATTTTAGTTTGCAAAGATCAGCCCTCATCTTCGGGTACCCAGGGAATCGAGGTAAGCACATCTAGTCGCAAGGATGAAGCGGCGCAGGGGGGAGGGGATGGCAGAGAAGAAAAGGGAGGGATGATCAGTCCCCCACCCCTACGGAATTTTTTTTTCATAATGTGTGGTCATTTAAAGTAAGATGTGAATGTACGAGTTACACCCATGTCTCATACCTTGCCGTTGTGACCATCGTAGGGCGTGGTATCCCCATGATAACAGTTTTAACCGTCTGCATGAGTTGGTCAATCTCAGGCTTGGAGCTGATGTGTTGTGGCAAGTCAATCGCCATCCCAGCAGAGTGTAACTTAAAGATCAAACTCAAGATTACAAACGAGCACATGTACAGTAAAGCACATACAGCAGATACCATAGCAGATAGCAGGGCAAACTTAGGGGACCGTGTCACGGGGTCCTGTGATATGCACCTGCCATTTGAGTGATAAGTGATATTTTTTATATTTTTCTAAGCTACTGTAGCTGTACATCAGTAAAATCAGGGGGAAATACAATACTAGATTATCGCAAGTCCTATTTCTAGAATATGCAAACATTTGTGATCCCTGATTCATAACTACACAAGGGTTAACAAGAGTATGTACATGATGGAAGCATTCTTGAGATCCTTTATATTTACAAATCACTTTTCAAAAATCCAGGGACTGTGTGTGTTACTATTCGACTATGTATTGCTATCCTACTGTACAATACTATTGTTTGTACTCACTAGTTTTAAATCTGCATTGCTGTCGCGTTTTTGTACTTGCTTAATCAGTTCAGACAGCTGCTTGTTCCTTGATAAGCATTTTGCTTCCAGAGCACCTTCCTCAATATCTACCCCAGCATGGCAAAAAGACGACTCTATACAGCTTAACTGATCTTGCCTTGACTTTATACAAATTTCAAGGTCCTGCAGAAAAACACAATGTAATAATATTAAGAGATTACTTTATTCTGCTTAATTTTCACACATACATCAATTCATAATTTTAATCTCCCTCCAACCCCCCCCCCCCCCCCCCACAACGGCCAAAGGTCCACTTTTGGTTCTCAATAGACATGCTGGTATTTGTAGACAAAACTATTAAGCATCAGCTAGATCTGGTATGTAGCCAAATCCGACAATAAACGTCCCGAGATACTGCAAAGGCATGGTCAGATTTTTATCAGGGAATTCCTTTCACACCCCCCTGGAAATATTAGGTCCACTTTTTCGAATTTCGCACCCCCCAAGAAAAATCCTGGGTACGGGTGTGAATTCAATCTTGATTTTATACCAAAAACATCAACAAAGTTAACATGACAATCATAGCTAAAAATTTCAATAAATTCAATTCAATTATTAAAGAAGATAGATACATGATAAATAAAAGGTAATAATTTGTTTTCTTGGTTTAAAATATTTGAAATTTTAGATATTTCACCATGAATAGTTACTTACTGCTTTAGAACTGGTCTTTGGTGGAGTGAATACATAGATATCTTGAAGAGTCTGAAATTCCTCCTGGAACATTCATGTACAATTATTAAACATCATATTTCCCTTCTCATTTAGAATCCTGTACGTTATGAACCCTCAAAGGACCAGTCCCAGATCCAAAAAAAGTTCAGCCTGTTTATAAAAAACCTGAACACTTTCGCCTCAAAAGAATGAAGACATGCAGATTTACCACTTGTGCCATTTTGACACCTGTTTACGAAGACAGGTGTAAACAGATCTGGATCCATGTCTGAGGACTAAAGCAAACACAAACAACAACAAGCTAACACAAACAACAACAAGCTAACACAAACAACAACAACTTACAGTAGCATGCTCAGTGGCATAATCGCAGCTTTGTTAGTATGCATTTTTTTCACCAAAAACAAAATTATGGCTTTCATTAGTGCTTATTCATTTCTAAGCAATTGCAAATGCCAGGAATATTACCAAGATTTTTCCAAAAGCATGAGCCGCACATCAACTTTTAGACTTTACCTCTGTGAATAAGTCTTTGAAAGGATTTGATGTGGAGAAGAAATCCATATCAATGTCCAAGATATACGGCTTTTCCTGACTTAAAACTTCTGATAACTTCAAAACCAATTCATTTACACAGACTTTTTCGGTTACACCCTCAGCTGTCTCTTGTAATCTAGTGAAATAGTTTTGAGAATCATTTTTTACTTGTTCAGTTAAAGCACTGCTGTGTTGACATGTTGTTGCAGGCTTCAAGTCATTTGACAAGCCAGCTGTCGCAGACTTCAATACTTCTTTGTAAGTATCAGTTTGTTCTTTAGCAGGAATTTTTATCGCCTCAAGTATTTGTTTTAATTCTGCTGTAAGAATGACTAACTCTACTTGTTTGACATTTTCTAGTTCTTCCATAGGAGCATAAAGAAGTTCCTCTAGAAAATAATCCTCAGTAGAAGTGACCCTGAAATGGAAGAAATTATCATTACTCTACAGCAATAAAATAATGACATAACATACAATTATTGAAATTACCTAAGGGGAATAGCCAGGGTCTGGTATAAACTACATAGAATAAAATATAAAGTATAAATTAACCATAGATTGACTCATCTTTAAATAACAATAATGGAAAGCAATAAAACAATGGCAGGATGGCTAAAAATAGTATTACAGTACTAGCCTATTAATACTGGTGCTATGTGAAGGCCTTGTGGTGCTGTGAATCAGCCCTTTGCAACACACCTCAACACAGCACGATATGGGAGAGGAGGCTTAAAGGTTACGATGTATCACTTTAAATTACAAAGAATACATGGAAAAGGGAAGAAAAGGGCTAAAGCCCCCAAAGTATTCCGCCTACCTGAGATAAACCCCTAAAGTATTTAACTTACCTAAGAAATCCCGATTCTCTGTGTTTTCCAACACAGAATGTCATCCTTTCTCGTGTCATCTGATCACACCAGGACGGCTTTATCCACACGACACGATCAATATGACCAGCATAAACAGCAGGTAATATCCAGTCGGCGATACTTAGAGCCTCCATTAGCTCCGAGGGGTTAAATACAAGAGACGCGGAGAGTCTGGGAGGAATCGTCATGTCAGGATGAGAATCAAAGTGAATAAGTGTTGTACCGCTATATGGCAAATATCTCCCCGCAATCGCACGATATATATGGAACAGGACCTCGTCATGGTTTTCGCATATCTTAACAGGTAACCTGCTGTATTTTCGTGGCTCAGTCTTTAGTCTTTTAGTAGCGCACGGAGGTTCTTTCTTCTCGTCGGCGTCCGCCATTTTTACATAATAAGGCCCGGTCACCAAGTACCACAGGTAAACCAAATTGTGGGAAATACTGTGTGGTAAAAGAAGACGGTGGGAACTTCTGAAAAAAAGTTATATATCCAATCTTTTCTGCAGGGACGAACAAGCCTTTTTGACTCTTGCCCGCGTCTAGTTGGAAATTTGCAATCCGAAGAGTCGAATTTATACTTTTCTTGTGCATGAATTTTTTCAATCGTTGTATAAATTTTTTTTTCCTGTCTCTTTTGGGCTGCATGCATTTTTCCCAGGCTTTTAGTCTTGTATTAATTTTTTTTGCTCCTTACCCCCCTCCGCCCCTAATAACCTTTCTGTTTTTGTATCTACTGTGCGCATGCGTCAAGTAGCTACAATGTCATCGAGTTGTTAGTGGATGATCGACCAACAAAGGATGTTGACCAAGTCGAAGCAGGCGTGGTTGCTTGGTGTTGAACTTGATAATTTGTTTCGTGGGGTCGCAAAATTGTAACACTTTTCAAACAGCTTTATAGTCGAAGTGTTTTCTGCGTAGATTATATCCATACTTGACGCTGACCGGCTTTCGTCATCTTTACAAAACAATGTGTTGGGCAACCTGGCAACTGCTCTCAGACAACTTTATTATATCTTCTACTAATTCAATGCAATTCCATACTTTCAAAGCGATGTGTCAGCATTACAATCAACACAATTAATTTACTATCTGCTATAAGAGGCTATAATATCAAAAAAAAATGTTGGTTCGAGCTAGATCGTAGTTGTTTTGTATTGTACTGGGTACTAGGCACTAAAAAGAAGCAAAGATACTCTGACAGTGAACGTCTGTAGGTCTGCCCTGATGAGCGCATCCTCGTACGACAAATAAGGCAAAGTTTTAATGTTCTTCCTTTCTATCGATTCAATATGGTCCCTTGTAGATGCGAGTGGGGCATTTTTTCATTCGCACAGTTTTCCAATAGATAAATGATTTATTGTGCTTAGGGTGCCACGAAGAACCAAAACTCTACGGTGAGACGAATGGTGGCCTGCTTCAAGAGCATACCCAAGAGAGGGGAGGGGCACTTTCTACTTTGAGTGTAGTTGTGAGAAAATCTAAAAAGAAAGGTTGGGCCTTAAAAATGTCAATCTTCCACTCCATTGCTTTTGTTTATTATTGAAAATACAGCGATATATTTGCAAGGAACCTTCAAAATAACAATCTCAAATAAAGTCTGATAAGTTATTGACGATACTTGATTGAAAATATCTTGGTTACTCGCTTGAACTAGCCGATGGATACGGATGCTTTGTGTGATTCGCCATTAAGCGGGAGCATAAAATGGCGGCGTGATTGGCATTCTTTAAGCATGATCATAAGAATATGAAAGGAGATAGCAAAGTGAAGCCTCCGTATTTTAAGCAGCAAGCATATAAAGAGGAAATGGAGACGAAATGAAATTAAATAAAACCCCTTGGTACGGCACTTCTGGAACCCTTCTGGATAAAGCCTGGCCCTAACTAGCCTAGACATTTGTAAATTAACCTATTACACACACGAAAAACGTAACTCGAGATATTTAAATACATTCGGGCATGGATCAAATCCAAGCACAGTGTCTGTAGTGACAAGGAAAATGCAAGACCGCTTTCCCTGACAGTAATGTAATGATTAGGCGGGAGGACTTCTTTTGACCGGAGTCGTACCTTTATTCTGAGTCAGTGGAATGAAGAGTAATGAGGAATTACAATGCGGTCCTATTTGTAGTAAAACAAGTAGTACGTTTGATTGACAAGCACTGACCACGTGTGCAGAGTGCGGTCATTGGACGGTACTTGACAATGTAAACAGTTACATCAGATATCATTAACTCTCGGCAAAATTAGCGATAACAAAGGAAAGCTTTGAAAAGAATTTAAGGATACAAAATGAATGTCCTTTGCCATGAAACTAAGGGAGTAGGTAGGAAAGGTCATTAGGTAACTTGGGAGAAAAAAATATGTAACTTGTAATCGAAAGTTATTGAACGGAAGGGGAAAGAACTGGTCGCTCAAGTAGCGTAGGTGTGATGTTTGCTGACTTAGATTAACATAGTTAATCAGATTGCCAACACTGCAGAGCTAAGCACCTCCTACTTGAGTGTGGGCGATCCTACGTGTTGTGCTATAATGATACCGACAATTAACGTACGACATCTAAAGGAAACTATATAAGCAGAGACTTGTAAGTTTACCAACTTAATGGGAAGTTGAAGACAGATAAGTACCCAAAACATGGTACGACCCGATAAATGTCATTATGTCGCTAATTAAGCGAACAACTTCCTATTCAAGCTAAATCAACAAAAACTATCAATGCCTCAAGAATGCTTTCAACCTTGAACAACCCTTTTAGCTAGAGCAAATATCTTAACTTTGTCTATTTGCTTATTACAATTAACAAAATACGGATTCATTCTAACATAACCTATCATAACAGTAAGCCTGTACTAGTTCTAGCCTCTTGGGATAGTGCTTTGTGCAGATTTTTCTTGCCGGGTGATCACATGGCTCCCTGGCTGATCTGGCATAAAGGGCCCACTGGATATTCAACACTGCTTCTTTGGGACAGGACAGGGTAGCTTGCTTGTTTGAGCAAGTGAAGTGTGTATCTGTGTGATAAAATAGTTTCCGAGTTACTTTGTTTATAGTTATAGTTTGAGGGGAGAAAGCATTACAAGAGAATTACAAATTTAGCGTTTTATTACAAATACAGGGGCGGTGGCGAGGTAGCGTCCTACCCCCAGTATTTCAGTTTTCCAGTATTTCAAACTGAGTGCGCTATAGGCATTATACGAGGCCTTTTCCTCACTCCTACCTTTTTGGGGATTTCTCCGCCGCCCCTGAAATATGCCAGTTTATTAAAACTGTGGCAGGTTATTATTTTTGTTATGATGATGATGGTAATGAGATAGTGATCATGATGGTAATGATATTATAGTGATAATGATAATGTTGATAATGATAATGATGGTGATGATGATAATGGAGAAAATGATGATGATTGTAATGAGAAACTGATGATGATGGTGATGGTGATGGTGATATAATGTCGTTGATCTTGTTCATGAATATAATAACAATTGATAACGACAAGAATGACGATATTTTTGTGTAAACTAGGAAACGTATTACGCCTTTACCATCTCTAATATCAAAGTGTGTGTGGGCTGGACTAAATTCTCCGAAACGCTAGGCGGAATGATGACTTACTTGCCAAGCAGGTCCGGTTGCTTCTCGGACAGATACATGTGTGAGAAGATGACCCGTCAGACATGAAGTCCGCGGCACAAAGAGAACCAGCGGGGCATGGGCCCGACAAGCACGCGGTCTAGCCAAGAAGAAAATATCACCATAGAAAAAGTATACACTGAATCCTTGTATGTGAAAGCCTTTTGAATGTTCATAAGAACATGAGCAAGAATTGTACAGCTTTTGAAACCTGGATTTTTTATATACTCTTATTTCCTTATTTACTTGATACCCATGAAGCCCTGCGGGTTACGATACGCCGATTCCCGATTGCAACCTGAAATAGGAGTTACATATATATTTACGCATCACATCCGGACCATTATACAATTTGATTTCTTACTTCATCTGTAGCCATAGATGAATCACTATAGCCAAAGTAGTGATTGAGTGGGGGTATGCCGTGGTAAATGGTTTTTACCATTTTTGGGAGACCGCCATATTGGTTAAAAACTAGACATACATTAGACATAGAATTCCCAAGCTTGCGATTTTTAAAAACACCTGATAGCTACAATCGGAAAATTCAATGGTTGATCAAAGGATTTCTAAATCAATATTCTATTTTTTTTAATGAAAACACAAAAATTTCCCCCTCCCCCCTTTTCAATGTTGACAGGACCAAGGTTGCAGGTGACAGACTGCAACATTGGGAGGGGGAGGGGGGTCCTAGACAAGGGCGCTTTCCATTGAAAACATTATCAACATTTAATTCGCTGATTGTAGCTCTTATCATGTAATCGGTGGTTGGGTGCAACGCTAGTTATCCCTCCCTACCTCAGCCCTCAACTTCAAAGCAGATTCTTCCATTTTGAATCCAGAAAACCTATGCGTTCTTCCCATCCCCTTCAAAGTAAAAATTGTCTGCCGCTTCCAACCTCGATACCCTTGTAGAGGAAGTCTTCACTCGGCAGCAGGTCATCCGGGAACTCCACACTATCCGCGAGGTTTAGTTGGCAAAGTTGCAGCTTGTTGTTTAAGTTGAATTATCGACAGCTGTCATTCACGAAGCAAAAAAACCTGACAGGCACCTGCCGTGTTCTTTGTGAGGTTCTGGAACACGTGTTTAAACAGCTTGCTCCCATTGGCTGGTAAGGACCACAAGACTTTTACATTCATCCCCTCAAAGGCGAGGAGAACGGCTTGAGCTACTCTAAATTCGTGGAGTTCTAGTTATACTATCATCAGTCCCCTGCAGAGCTGTCTTTAGTGTCATAACTAGAAAGACTACAGACAAGCTGCAAAATACTAGATGGTCCGAGTAGGCGAGCTGTAGATCAACACAAGGTTAAAATGATATGTTGTACGCCCCTGTGAAACAGAGTAGTTGCGCTGACGTTACGAGCATTAGCCCTTTGTCGGCGCAAAAGTGCTAACGAAGGACAAACCCGCTTACATCAGCGCTACTACTCTGTTCAACAGAGGCGCGCAACATACTTTTTCAACCTTGTGTTGATTTACAGCTCCATCTTAGTGTCAGTCAGGGAGGAGGGATTTTAGACTGACCTAAGGACGGCTGCGCGGGAGACTAATCGCAGCCTTACGTTTTTTTTAACAAAAATGACGGATAAAGGGTTACCATCTAGCCAATTACTTGGCTCGGGCTCAGATACACAGACCCTTCGACTAATACCAAGACTTTAGCTAATAATTGGTGGTAGACGCATGCTGTTTCCTAATATTTTTAGATGTGTTTGTTTTCCGAACAAAATAAAAAAAAACTCATCCTGTCATAAAATTGGCCGGCCATAGCATATTATGCTCTGTTTATAAACTGAAAAAACAAACTAAAAAAGCAAAATATGCTTTTTTAAGCATATTTTGCTAAACTAAAAAAAAAAAAACGAAAAAAAGTATTTAAACCACTGCCTCTGTACAGTATTCAGCTGCAATAAGGGATCAACTCTGTGTTCTCTCTCTGATGAATTTTGATTGTGATTATATTGAAGTAAGGAATTGCGAAAGTTTTGTGCCGAACTCTTGCCGGTGAAAGCTTCTATTCGTGTTTGTATATTTTTTTTGCAGATGTTTCAAACTTATCGAGTTATTTTATTCATTTTTCTTTTTTTTTTGGTTGGGGTAAAACACAAACTTGTTGTCAAGAGATATGCAAATAGGCCATCAACATTGTTTAACTCGCCAGCGGTGGTTAAAATGTGCAAACTGCAAGCTTACGTCGGGTTTTTCATGCCAATGCAAGAATACGAAAAACAATGAATCTATCCTATAGACAAACTTACACCGTACAAACTCGGTCGAATTCTAAAGCGTTTTGGGCGTTTTTTTTATTTCAAATTTGCAAGTGAGAAAGCACGTCCCTAACATAGCATAGCAGCGCCGCGCGGTTAGTTTGCTGTACCCAAATTGAATAGGGAGGTAAGAAAATTAAGGTGATCAAAAACACGCAAGTAAAACTAAGGCGTTTACTGTATTTTTATATCTGTAACTAGTCCCTTTTTAGTTTATTTTTAAAAAAAAAAGCCACTTCTAAATAAGTAAAGTAGAACTATAAACGGATAAAAGATATTAGGATAGTCAACATTCATCTTATTTCATTTCAAGTGCGTGCGTGGAATGCACTGACCGAGTGGGAATTGTGCAGGATATTCCCTAACAAAAAGGAAGCCTTTTTTCTAAATTAAGAGCTCAATCAATTCAAAACAAGGGAAAAGAAATTTTAAGCTGACTATAAAGGTTTGGTAGCAAGTTTGTCCGTAGAGGGATTTACTGACAATTGTGGGCTGAAAATAAGAAACTGTGAGGCAGTTTCATTAATTCATAAAAATAAGACTATTTCAATTAGTTATGTTATCTATAAAAAATGGAAAATGACAATTGCCTTACACTTATTGAAAATACAAGTCTTGTATCTGTTTATGGCATATAGTGAGGCTATCCAGGTAGGCCCATGTAGTGAATGCACGCATTTTTAACGCAAGAAAATAACATTGTTTGTCAAGCTTTGTCAATTTTCTTATTGTCAAACTTAATTTAAATAGGTGTATATAGTATGTGTAAACTTCTTACTTACCTTTGGCTTTCGAAACTATTGCAAACAATACGAAAAACAGTGACCAACAACAACAATACAAAAGTGCCATATGTTTGGAGAAAAACCCTTGACTTCTGTGCTATAGGTTCTATGCCATTCTCAGAACTAATGAGAGTTGACATTAGTTATTTAATAAATAAATTTAACACAAACTAGACTAGATTATATTCTAGTGCGCAAATCTCCAACCATTTTTTTTAAACTAAAAAATTTCAAGGCGAAAATGGAGATTGTTTTCAGTCTAACATGTAAAGGTAGTACCGTGAATATTTATAAAATCTATATACCATCTTTCGAAGCAGCTATGGCATGTTGTGTGTTTGTTGGAAAAGGGGGCATGACTTCTTTTAGTAAGGTAACTGTGAGAGAGGGGGAACATTACTACTTTTTCAAGGGTAACTAGAAGAGTTTGATATTTTTCAAAATCTTTCTACATGAGTACTAAGCAACATGTGTTTACGAGAAAACAATATTTATTTATTGATTCAATTAAGAACTGGAGAAAGGGTTAAAGACAGGGTTTGCACAGGACACAGGTATCCTGCAAGAACGCCAGGGATTCGGCTAGTACCTTTTCATTGTCCTTTGATAACAAGCCTCGCCTTGAGGTCGAGGTTTTAAATGGGAAAACACAGTTTGTTGCTGAACACCTTTTTCCATTATACCTAGCCTCGCCTTGAGGTCGAGGTTCGAGTGGCGTACACAGGTTTGTAGTTCAACTCTGCCATCACAAGAGAACAAATGCTTTCTATCTCTCGTATTTGGGACTCTGTAAGCTCTGTCTTCCAATATGACGTCAGTTTAGGGCCCATAACCTCATGCGAGCCTTTTGCCTTGGGGCTTTCTGTCCTTGCCTTTTGCACCATCCGATGTTTGACTCCAGGAGGGGCCACGAGGGACATAAACCGGTAAATCTTCTCCACTGTTCGTTCAGGCTTTGTTATGAAATCCTCTAAACGCTCAAGTCGGATGGATCCTCGAGGGACGTATTTTATTAGGCGCAAGACAGCGCTTGTGTGCGTGGACCATAAATGAGCAAGCAATTTATGAGACGAGAGTTCCTCCCCGTCTGGTACAGAGTTTAAAATACGTTGAATTCCTTTTAGTTCAGGCACAAAATGGTTCTCCTCCTCTGTTCTACAGCGATGTTCTTTCAAATCTAAAACTGAGGCCTTGGTTTTTCGCAGAAGCGCTCGGTTTAGCTGGAGTTCTTTGAGCCATGCATTCACCCAGCTCCTCGGGTCACGAACTACTATGACAGCTTTAAGTCGGTTCCCGACCACTTTCCGAAGCCATTCAACTCGTAAAGACCATCCGGGATCTAAACGTAGCGCAGGAAAAGACGTATCTGCTCGTTTTGGAAGCTTGGTGTCGAACGCGCGTTGGTCTTGCATAAAAGTCTTAAACCATTTCGTTGCATACGTTGCCTCAGCCGCGGGAAGAGTGAAGCGATACAAATCGCATGTGTCGAGAGTCTCTTTGTCTTGAAATCGCGGTGCATTGGAACTGTTTTGTGCGGCGGCGTTGAAATTCTTATGTGATATCCTAAAATGGTAAAAATCGTTATCGTTTTGAAGCATCACTCCAAGTAACTCCGCACCACCTAGCGGGAGTGAAGTTGTAACTACAAAAGGCGGGACAGGTCTCCGTACTTTTCTAAATCCAGAGTTCACGTTTTCCATGATTGACTGCTTTGATACTGCTAGAGAACATTTCCTGTTAGTGCAAATTTGGATTAGGACTAGGACTGCAATAATCCCCCATGCGAGCATCAGAAAGATGAATGTGACCCTATAACACGTGCGTATAGCAACAGTTCTAGTAAGCTGGAAGTACAAGAACATTACCACGACCGTAATGGCGGCCATAGGGAAAGATACGAGGGTAAAGAAATGCCCGGATGTGAAAGGCTCGTGTGGAATTATGGGTAAATGGGTCTCGTTTAAGGAATTCAATCCAAAGCGAATTGTTCTATCTCTATTCGAGCGTTGTATTCTCAGTTTGGCATAACCACCAAATCCAAGCCACCTGAACCTAGTATAAGCGAGGCGGTGTTTCGTCGCTATAGCAACCGTGTATTTGACACCGTTGACCGTGACAGTAATGTGGACACCGTGATCGCTTGTACTGAGCATGCGCAGTTCTATCACCTCCTGCCCAGGCCCCAGAAATAGATATGCCGCTCGGGTGTACTTTTCCTTGAGAGGAGTCGTGATATTCACGAAGAACGTTTGTCGTAATTGGTATCGAGTTGAATAATTCATGAAGCCTAATAAAAGCCCTTGTTTCACGCCGAGGGAGTTGATTCCTAAAACGCGATAATTTTCTCCGTTGATTTTATTCCTTGCGCATGCGTAAACACCTGCACATTCGTCAAGCGAAAACGGCGAATCCATATTATGGAAGAAACTACTCATGACAGTACTGGTGGTGTTTTGAAAACGCTCAACGTGGTCCACAACCAAAAGAACGCTAGGAGCCAGAAGTACAAGACAGCGGTATACGCTTGCTAGGCCCAGGCCTGCGCGATACCAGCTACCCATCTCCCCACAAGTTAGCACCAATCCTTCCTCGTTCACGGCTGTGGTAACCTCGCCTCGTGCTCGCCACGGCTGCATGTTCCGGTAATCGAGCCATTTCAAGCACTCGCCTAACTGCCCCTCTAATGGTTTGGAGCATGGAGAGGTAAAAGAGGGACCAAAAAGTATGGCGTTGTTGAGCCATGTATATTTTGGGCCGTAAAGGGACTCGGTGATGAAGGGTACGCCATTTGGCGCGAACACGAAGGACCCTTGGTCGAGATGCTCGTGTCCCGGATTGAAATTATGAAACCCGCGCACCCATGACACAGGTGGCTTTGATGTGACCATTTTATTCACAGCGCGACCGTGAAGAACACTGCACTTGAAGGAAAGAAAAGTCCCAGCTTGATTAGGATCACGTGACTTGTTAATAGATGCAGACCAGTGCCCCGCCCTGTCGCGATATATGACCACGCCCCAGTCACTAAACACATGCATATCCTTGGCGTAAAACCCCGGCGGCTCTATGGGTTTGATGCTTGCATTATAGAATAAAAACTCAGTATGGAGCATACAGTTCACCATGGAGGAGGCCTGGAAGCTGGAGCCCTGCGGCCTATCGCGCTTGATCTGCGAGGCGAGCCAATTTCCCCAGCCATTACGCATGACATAGGCATCTAAAAATACTAGTTGACTCTCCGGGCCATAGAACCAGTTCCTGTTTGAGTCGGCGATGCCAACAGTTTTTCTAAATCCCGGCAGTATTGTGTAATACAGAAAGTAAAAGTGTTGTTTTAGCCAAAAACTTCGAGTCAAATCTAAGTCAAGATGGCGTGACGCGAGGTACACAAATTGCGTGACTGAGCGTGACGTGTAAGTGCCGTACGAAACACCTTCCTCTATTGAGCCATCAATGACATAATTCAATAAATACATGTTTCTAGAGAGCATGAGCTTTGATTTTGATATCCATTCCTTGGCTTCGGTTGAATATTGCGAGTGTCTAGAAGCGACTAAAGCGCTCGTGAGAAGCGCAACGTAGTTTGTGAAAACATGGTTTTGTATATATGACCTTCCCCACCATTTTCTTCTTGAGTTTCTGTACAATTCTCGTGTTTCATTAACAATCTTCTTCAGGTATTTTTGGCGCTGATTGCTGTCCATGTAAGGATATAAGAAGTCATAAGCCGTGGCCATTCCGTTCAGAGAGTGTGCGACTGGTACATCGTCCATTGGTGTTGAGTTTACCCGCCAGTTCTTTAGATTAGTCAAAGCATTCATGAACACAAAGGCCAATTTTCTTCCTTTCGGGTCCCATTCATGCAAAACCGAATGCATAGCCAACACACATAAGTTGTTCCCATAATGTTCGTTCCAGCTTGAAGCGAATTCATTCCAGGTCTTTGGTGGCACGTGTTGAGAGGGCTTAGAATAAATTTTGTCTACAGCGGCGCGAATTTGTCTCAAGATTGGTTCGTGAGTTGTTCTTGCTTGCCTTCTAAACGTAAGGATTTTCTCCTCGGAGAAGTAAAGAAACGGATGGAAAGTCTCCTCGGTTCCTTGTGCCGTCTCTAACGAATAAACCACGGAGTAGTAATTCATAATAGTGATTAAAATGCCTACTAGGAGCCGCATATCTGCTTTAGGGTGAATCTTCCTCGATTTACACAGAGGTCAAACCGGGGATCACAGAGTGAAGTTCACACAATAAAAAGAAACTAAAGAGGATTCTTCTTCGTCAAGCGAACGAGCATACTGAAGTACCGGCAGGAAATCCCGGAGACGCGAAAAATTGGTTTGACGCTAGAAAGGAATTCATATTATTGCCACAATTAATATATAAACCACAAACAAGGGCAAATTGATATGCTACAGAGAATGTCAATTTGTAAGACTTAAAATCACGAATCTTGCTAATATCATTTGTTTGTCATTCATAAAACATTTGAAGGGCTCCATTACGCATTATAATTGTTTCTATAAAATGATAAACATCAAAAATTGAATCGCCCTCCGTCATCTAAATATGACAAAGGTTTAAAGCCAATGCGTTTCCATTCATCCGGGAAAGAGGAAATTTTAGCTGGTTGTCACGAATTGTTTCTTCTGAGGTATCTAATCTTGTAAGCTGATAAGCAAATTTTGCACCTGGCATGACTATAAGGGACCGTCCATTTGATATCTGACGGGGAGGTAACTGATTTTTTTTTCTTTTTTCCCTTATTCATATCTTTTTATCGTGAGTTGGCTTGATCGATTTTTCCCCCTAAGGGTCGCTTGTTCGATTTTTTTTAGAATATTTTGCTTGCCCAAATGGCCCATCCATAATAATAAAGATCCAACGTTTCGCGAAAAATCGTTTTTAGCTCTTTATTCCCTTTTAGGGACAGACAATTAAAGCCGCATTGTCACCAGTTTACTTCCGGTCGATTACGTAAGAATCTCCGATGATTTTTAACGGAAGAAACGGAAAATATTTCAAAATACAGAAAGCAGTGTGTCTATTGGAAGTTTCTTTGAGGATGTGACTGCTAATTTAGAGCGGATGGCCTGTTAAATATTTCGGATTCGAATAGATTCTTTTGTCTTTTAACGATTGAGGTTTCCGTCGGACCTCCGGAAGTAAACTGGTGACAATGCGGCTTTAAATGCATATCTGGCGGACCGTTTACGAAATTCTCCAACAATTTGCACAAGCATTCCTTGGAGACAGTGTGCCGTAGAAAAAAAATCGGGCAACAAAACAACAAAATAAATTGTCCGTGAAAATATTAGTCATCGCCTTGCCGAGAAGTGGCGTAATTGAAAACCATTCCAGTGCTGGCCAATGAAAACGCATGAAAGATGACTGCTGACTGACACCGGTAGAACTTTTCTTATAAAAAGGGTCCTGAAAAGGGGTTTCAGGGAGGAGGGGGGGGGGAGTTAAAGAGTGTCTAAAATTACTGAGAACAGGAGAAGGGTGAGGAGTCTTAGGAAGTGACGTCCGCTGAACAGCAAGGTTTTATGCTATTAAAAAGCTCTTAAAATGCGTAAAAAATATAGATTAACAACGTTTTCAGCATAACCAAGAAGAGGTTTGAAAAATCCCGTTCCGGTTGAAGCATGTTGATTCCCGTTCCCGGCAGACAAATCCCGTTCCGGTCTGTAATCCCGTTTTCCCGGCCCAAAATAAGGCGACTCCCGGCTCCCGTTTACCCCTTCAGGACCCTTCTTATAGTTACAATGGATCCATTACAAGCTTCCTGTTATTGTCAATATTCTTCGGACTCTCGTCGATATTTTTCAACCGCTGGTTGCCATCATGTCAAACTAACGTAGGAAGAAACCACCGGACAGCCTCTATCTGCTGGTGTGCGTCGGACCTTGTAGTCTGTGTCGGCAGCTGATTAATTAAAAAAAACCTTTAAAAGAAAAAGTCGACAACAACGCAGATTTATGTTTTTTTAGAACGATATTTCGGCAGGCCAATACCTGCCTTCTTCAGGTTATAAATGAGTTATAGTGGCATGTTACAGCTAGTATATGTACAAAGTTCATTGATGATTAGATAAAAATGGTAATTGAGTAAGGAGTAACTTATGGAAGATGGTAAATAGGGTGGTGTGGATTACTAAACAGCTAAACGGTTTCTTCACGCCGGTTTAGGCCACCAAGAGTGCGAGCTATCAGTGTGGCTTCTCTTGCTTTGCGGATGGAGTCGCGGTTATTTCTTTTTTCAATAGGTATGAGCACTATGTCAGAAACGAAGTGGTTAGCAGGTTAGGTTTTAGGAAGCGGCGTGGGTTGGTATGGATCGAGATTGCGAGAAGTGTTCTTTTAATTAGCGTAGAAAGGTGGCGCAGTTGGAAACCATTTTAGTGCTGGCCAATGAAAACGCTTCAAGGATTTTGAATGACGGACGCAAGATTAATTCAGCTGTTGAAAGTCATCAGCGAGTAATCGCAGAATATTGTTAACAGCAGTAGTAAGTAAGGGCTCCTTCATAATCAGCAGTGTTAAAATCTGGTGTCGCTATCGCTCACCATACCATATATACGCACATCTTATTTTTAGATATAGTCAAATCTTTTTACAATATATATATAAATTTACATTTTTGCTGTGAAGGTGTTGAGTACGTCCCCCTTGTCGTACACTTTGATTTATTAAAAGATGATTTTCTACTTTTTTAATATTTACACATTTTTGTATTTCTATTGATATATATATATATATTTTATCACCGCAGCTAGCCTGCTCGCAGGCGGTTTCTCGGTGTTTTCGTTATGTTTTTCGCTAAATTAGTCCGTTTTCCGTGGCCGCCATTTTGTTTTGCCCTGGTCGAGCAAAAGCCGGGCCGAGCGCAAAGTGAGAGGGGGGAGGGGGGGGGCAAGGGAAGGTTTTGTCACTCGTGCCAAGCTGGCTCAGTCAAAACCAAGATGGCGGCCTTATGGCGGCTACGACTTGCGATAGACCTAACGAAAAAAAAAAAAAAACACCGGGTAAACGCCTGCGGGCAGGCAGGCACCGCGCGCTGTCTTGAGGCCTGTTTCCACCCCAGTGAGACATGACCGAAAAACCTGGAAAATTCGCAATTCGAGATAGAGAAAGAAGTCACAATTTCTTACAATGGCCATCCGTTCCTTGTATTCCGGACTGATTTTTGAACACAAATAACGTGAGGCCGAAATGCACAATTGCTTTTTAAGATATTTTTCCTTGATCATCCTTGCGCTATGTATGAGCTTAAGGACGAAAAGCTCAAATTTCAATGACACTTTACAAAAAGTCGCATCAATTTAAAAAAAGTCGCACTTGATATTTTGTTTGATATTACTCACTAAGTACTTAGAGAAATTTTCCGCCTTATTAGATCTGTCATGTCCACCAGTGAGCGATAATTGTTTCCGTCATATCACAGAAACTTGCAGCAGAAATCTGGGGGCCCTACGACAACCCCAGTTATCAGCAACATACCTTCCGATAACACCTCGACGGTAATCGTGTGATATCCGGGGGGAACTCGGGTAGCGATCGTATAAACATCGTTTGTTCCTCGATACGTTTTGGCATCAACCACGATCCCCTGATGTCTTTTCTGATCCAGATAAACTAACCCTTTACCCCCCCTTTCACTTTCATTATGTACTATAACACCAATCGATCTCGATTGGATCTGATTTATTTTGGGTCTACAGGGGGGCACTACAACCCCATACTTGAGGTACGCCCCCGGGACACGCCCTAGCCAGCCACGCTGTTTATCCATTCTATCAATTGGCCGATACCCTTTTTTCGCCCAGAAATTGACGTATGGTTTGACATAAAACGTGAAGTCTCGGAATGACAAGAGTTGGATATTGAGAGTTCTGTGGTAAAAATTCTGGAGGTAGTTTGGTGTCACACTTGTCGAGCACTGAGGATTTGTGATAACTTCCAGGGGATTTAGCAGAAATAACGGTTCGGGTAGACCCACCCCAGCGCTAAGCACATAGTTACCCCCTATCTGCGCCAAGAACACTTCTCGGATGTGATTAATCAGCAGTCTCCCTAAATACGCATGCGCTTTTATCGATATATGATTCCCGTCTTTGCTCGTCATCTTAGAGGCTATGTCCAAATTCTCGACCCTCTGTCCGCCGACCATCGGACATATGATATTTTTTAAGCTAAACGAAGTTATCTGGTAATAATCCGCTAATTCTGTTTGTCCGAAATCTTCAAGGTTCTCGCATCTTGGGTTCGATTTTCTATCCATTCCAACAGCATTAACGTACAAGACCTCCGGAATTGAATAATAGGTAAGCAGTCGTCGTGTTAACTGCTCAAGCGGCTTTGCTTTGCCTGGTAACTCGTAGTTCGGCGCCAGCTCAACAAGAACTATATCAATGCTCTGATTCACAGGGATGAACGCGTCAAAACAAAATGCAAAAAGGGCAGCCCCTGTACCACCAATCGCGATATTATACACGATGAGCTCTGAGCCTGTAATCGGAGTCATAGTCTCTCTCCACCATCGAGTGAATACGCCGTAATAGGTGCTCTCTAGGTTCCCCTCTCGCCGGTCTATTCCGCCACCCGCACTGTTAGACCCGCCTATGATGAGTACATTCACCGGTTCTTTGTTGCGGGCTTTGCGCAGAGCTTTGTGAAGACGTCTTGTATTTCGTGGGCTAACACCAAGTTTAAAGTAGGTTTGTTCAAGATCCCTAACGAAGTCACTGATGTTACCGAGAAAATCGCGCATCTGAGCAGATTGGCTGTTCTCAAGGGACTGCATTAGTCTGTCCTTTGTTTCTTTCCACTGAAGATTACCCTCGGCTTTCTCATGGTTGTCGGGCTCGTCTTGGAATCTAGCTGTGGAATTCACGGGTCGGAACCAATATTGTGTCTGAGATGACACTGTTGAAAATACTGCACTGGCCGTCAAAAGCACACTAAGCGATACGGACATGTCACAAGAAGACAGCAGTGACATTATGACCATTGGCGAGGGAGGACCACCAGGGATCACACCGATCAAACTTTTGCTCTCCACAAAAAAAAGAGCGATACTTCACGCTTGTATAGCGTTTTAAACCATGAAAGAGTTTAAGTTGTTAATTAGCCCATTGAAATATATGAAATGTTTGAACACCTGTCACCCACCTGTCAAATCACACCCTCAACTGTCACGCCCACATATTTCCAAGACGGGTGGACTCATGACCTTGTCACGCACGTTTTCACATATCATGATTCTGTCACACGCTCGACTGTCACGCTCACATATTTCTTGATCCCAAGACGATACACCAAAAATTGAAATTCGAAATTTTCGTCTTTAATAAGACTTCTTCAGGGCAGTCTGACTAGCAAAGGTCGCATGCGTGATTGGCACAATTGGCATCACGCTAGCCCGATCGCAGCTCTAGATCCCACATGGATCTAAGCTGTGGTTTAAAGCACTTTATTTGAGTCGAAGTCGTCCTGCAGTTTTTTGCTGATGAAGTTTAACTGAGGCAAACCGGCTATGCCATGCTGACGAGTCCTAATAAGGACGAAACAGCTGTCCATGATTGCCGAACTGCACGGGTAACTGTGCTAGCGTCCCGTCTTGGCCCGACTGATGCCAATGTGTGTATGCTAGTGTGCTTTTAAAGTCCAAATTAACTTATTGTGATCCTGTTACGAAATCATCAAATAATCGTGATCTAATAACAAGTGGGAGGGGAGGGAGAGGCACTTCTGCTTGTGTCACGCAAGTATGTGTGTTCCTGTCACGGCTCCACTACGAATGGTGATATAATAACAAGTGGGAGGGGAGGGAAAGGCACTTCTGATAACAGACAGACAGACAGACAGACAGACAGACAGACAGACAGACAGACAGACAGACAGACAGACAGACAGACAGACAGACAGACAGACAGACAGAGATAGGTAGATAGGTAGTTAGGTAGATAGGTAGATAGGTAGCTAGGTAGCTAGGTAGGTAGCTAGGTAGGTAGGTAAATAGACTTTTATTAGGGGTAACACTTTATATCTAAACAGATAATTTACACGTGGCCCTCAGGGAAAACAAAAATAAATAAAGTGATATTTAGGTGAACTGGGAAAAATCTATATACATTATGTATTTACATTATCTATATACATTATCTATTTACATTATCTATATACATGAATTTACAATGTTAATTTTTGGAGAGCCATAGCAACTGAGCCACCGGATCGACACTCCTTTGTCTCTCGTGGGAGCGAATTCCAGAGTTTTGCGCCGCTGTACTCGAATGTTCTCTTTCCATAATTATGTTTTATCGTTCTTTGCTTGGCGAGTGTTCTTTAAGTGAACGTCAGCAGATCCTGGAGCCATTCTATTTAGAACTTTAGATACCATTGTACACTTGATTCTCCTAGCTCGTTTAGTGAAAGGCTCTATGTTGAGCTCTTCAAATAGCGCCATCGAGTGATCGTACCATTTCTTGTCAGCTATTATTCGTGCTGCCCATTTTTGAAGTAAGAGGATCGTATTGTCGTGCTCTATGAGATTATCCCTCAAACTGTTATACAGTAATCCATTAGAGGGTGTATTAGAACATTGAAAAACATTTTTCTCGCTGTCATTGACAGGAAGTCCTTTGTTCTACGGAGAAGCCCCAGGCGTTTCCGGATCTTTTGGGAGACATATTCGCTGTGCTTCTTCCATGATAGCGTGTTTTCTATTTGCACCCCAAGTAATTTTGTAGATGTTACAGTTTCAAGTGGGAATGGTGATATAATAACAAGTGGGGGGGGGGGGAGGGAGAGGCACTTCTGCTTGTGTCACGCACGTATGTGTGTTCCTGTCACGGCTCCACTACGAATGGTGATATAATAACAAGTGGGGCGGGGGGGGGGGGGGGGGGGGAGGCACTACTTATTAATTCTCGGATATTCCTATGCTTTAAGAATATTTTTTTTGTTTACCAAATGTTTACTATTTTTTTTGTTTTACTATTATATTTTTTTGTTAAACACATTAACACATACCAAATTTGGGTCGAATGGTTGAACCTCGGGAGCCGCATTATGAGAGATGGGAGGCCAAGATTGAATGTAATTGTCATTTTGAGTAAAAGCTCAATGAACTCAATGTACATTTGTGGTGGTGTGGCAATTTCATATGGCGTCATGACGAACGGAAGAATATTTTATCATTTGTAGTGTACGCACAACCTAGTCCAAGGCCTTCTTACCCAGGATTCTGATCGGGCTGTGTCTGTTGAGAACAGGAAACCCGGTAAGAAAACCTGGGGCTAGGCTGAACACAGGAAACCCGGTAAGAAATCCTGTTTCATCGTCGTCTGAAAATACATTTTTAGATTATATCTAAATATCTGTGGTAAATCGTGACCATTTAGCCTTTGAGTAAAGAAACGATCAAGAACTCAAAACATCTGGCGATTTACTCGCTGAAGCCCCTTAAAAGACTTCAAAATTTCTCAAGCACCGAGTTGGTAGTAGAGTGACGTTTTATAAAAAAAACATTTAAAACGCTTCATCAGTTTACAACCGAAAATGACATATTTGAGCACTCAATTAAATTTAAAGCTTGGTCCAACATGCAAACTACTTTGAGGCACGGTATTCAAAGCTCTATTTTCGATTATGTTAACTGAATATGGTCTTTCGTCGTTTTAAATTTTAACATTAGAGTGGAGACCATTTTGTTCAATGGGGGCTGGGGGTGGGGAGCTCTTAAAAAAAGTTAAAAGAGAAAATTAATGAAAAGCGTTCGGCGAAGCCTTTGAATTCAGTGCTGTTAATATCTACAATAAAGTTTTTGGTCTTTACTTCTGACCAATTTAAATTGTAGAGGAACCATTTTGTTTGATGGCCTCTTATAAGAAATACCCCCCAAAAGCATGCATGCTACAATTATTACAGTTGTAGAAATACAACAGTAATAAGTATATATAATAAGTAATAAGTATAAAATATAAAAAAGATTTAAACACAGTACATTTAGATTATAAAAGCAAGCAAATCTTATCAAAAACTGTTTCTTAATGATAAGCTATTATTTCGTCTTTATGGATTCACCCAGACAAGAAAAGGGTATAATATTTATATTTAAAAAAATCTAAATGTCAAAGAAAAATAAGCGAGAAATTCGAATTTCTTAACATAACACATTTTCATACAGTGGTATACTGTATAAAATTGTTCAGATCCGGAAATCTTGGTTAGTGCAACGTAACAAAAACACTACTGAATTCGTTACATCGAGCTTTCACTGTATCAGAGAAGAGTTTCTTAACACCTTGCCGAAAAGAGCGAGAAATGTGTAAAATTCATCTCTTTTTACGTGCACGTGATTTAAAAAAGGCTTTTTTTGCAAAAAGCAACTTATTCAGCGCTTACGAATCAGTCAGAAATTGTCTTTATCAGAAAGAGCTCATTTTCATTTAAATAATCTAAGATCTCCTAAAGGCTGATTTAGACAGCACGATTTAGTTGTTACCCTTGGTATCAGAGTCTCGTAGTCAGTAGTCAGCGCATAGTAAACAAACGAAGCTCGAGACTCTGGTACCCAGTGTATTAAGTTGTATGCGACACCTTTACAACTCGAGTCGTAGAGTGAAAATCAGCCTACGACTTCGCTACGATGTTCGACTACGAAACTTGTAGTGTGTATTCAGGGCTAAGACCTGTCGTAGGCAGGTCGTATACGACTAAATCCTACTGTCTAAATTGGCCTTAAATGCTAAATTTCACCAGCTACTGTAACCACAAATAATTAGTTAAATTATAATATCGGTCTTACGTGGGGTACACACTATAGGTGACCCAGACCCCTTTGATTGACTATGATTGCTAGATTATTCCTGCCATCTATCATTTTTAACTCGCAATTTTCCTATCTAGATCACTGAGTAAATAGGAACATTAACTATTGGAAGATTGAACAAGCACAACAGGTTACGTGTGATAAGGTAAGCATAACATAGGAGAAACATTTTTGGGGGTCACGGCCGCATTGTAAACGACATTTTCAACGATAAACATATTTTAAATAATATTCTTTGGTGGTAATTTAGAACATTATTCGTAGGAAATTTGGTACTGAGCTATGTGTTCTCACGGCTTTCTTTGGTTATTAATTCAAATTCAAGTTCTACAGCTTTGTGTTTTAACATGTATTTTAGTAAAACACAACAAATATGATTTAAACATCTTTTTGGCCTGCGACAGCAGCTGTTAGAAAAAGTATTACAAAATGAAACTATCAAAACAGATAAAGGACTAAACACCTGACCACTGACAGAAGATAAAAAAAACTGGCATGCATGAGCAAGGCAAAGAAACAAAAATTTATATATTTCAAAGAATTGCGTTATATAAACGGGTACGTGTTATGTTTGCGTGATAGAAACGTTTGTGAATTGATTAGGATTCTTTTCGATGTCGTCAAATGGTGAAGTGAAATATGTCATTTTGACAATTTGGGCCAATTAGCGACTCGACCAACACTCTCTGCAAGTTGGAGCTCGCCAGTATAGGGGCGAACAACTGCCCTGGTAATAAACAACTCGATAGCGAAAGGGGGTTGTAAGATTGATGAATACGGTCTTCTTTTGGGGTGAGTGTGAAATGCATGGGGTGGATTGTGGGTTGTTTGTATACGACTCTCTATGGATTGACGGGAGAGCTTTGGCACAAATTACCGCAAGTCTATAAATAAAAAAAAACTGAATGAATTTATCTCTTAGATAAATGTCATATACACCTATTTCAAAAAGGGTTGCACTTTGGTTATCGCGGGATGTGTGTGTCGTAACCCGAGGAGCACCATGGGAGAAATTAACTGTGTTCCAAACAGTGCTAAAAATGCTGCCCGCTTCGTAGTCCCAATATCTTAGGTAGCGGGTTATCTTTGGATGAGATTTTTTATAGGCTTTTCTATTGATTCATTGATGAAGTGTGGTTTTATTTGGGAGGGTCAAAGAGGACACTGGCGATATTCGAAAAATTTAGTAGCATCGATTCACAATTCGTAAGGTAAAAAGAGTTTGGAACTTGAATTTTCAGGAACATGAAGAGCCATTGTGCTGGAGACGATCTTAGAAAAACCGACTTTGACTTTAGCTAAGATAGCTGACATCACCTAAAGAAGCACAGGCTCTAAATTTGCTCTATCCTCAATCCGTCATTCAGTAGTTAACTTGCAAAATATTTTAATTAATTCTATCAAATTTTGGATTAAACAGATAGCTCTACAAAGACGAGAAGAACTGAGGGCTGATTACTGGGCAAACATCCTTATGTTTGACCAAGATATGCTGATGTTTTTGGACGAATCTGGTTTTATTTTTAGTTTTACTTCAAAAAACAACACTTCGAGTATCGCGCATTTACATACACTTAAATGGCTTCTCTCGTCGACACTTAATAATCAATTTTGTTTTGTTTTTCGTTATCGCTCAAAAAGGCTAACGAACGGTTAGTCGTTCTCTCCTTTAAAAACGTGGTTTAATATTATTTTCATCTTCTAGGACAAAACAAATCTGTAATATATTGGTATGGGCTCCCTGTGTTGTGTAACCTTATTTGGAATGCTTCGTGGGCATGTCGTGGGTCGTTCAGAAATAAACATAGCGTTCAGTTGTTGTGTTCAACGAGCGGTGTATTCTTCGTGATGTTTTAGCCCCGAAAACATTACAGAATCAAAAGAAATTACGCCACAGTTTCATCGTCTTTCCAGTCTTTTCAGGATCCCAGTAAAAAATAAGTCTCCAAGTCAACAAATCTCCAAGTTTTCTTCCCCCAATAATCCGCTGTGTTGCGAAAGTATAATTTTTTTCCACTCACTAACATTTGTGAACTTTTTCACATCCATTAATCTATAGCTGTCAATCTCAGACTTTTTGTTAGCCGAAAGAACTTTAAGGCAAATGTTGACGGCTGCCATATTTTAAATCTCCCGCCTGTCTGAAATTAGATCCCACGATACACCGCGGGTTACGACACACACATCCGCGATAACGAAAGTGCAACCTTTTTTGAAATAGGTGTATAAATGTTTTACTCATTGCTAACTTAATACTTAAACCAGTTTTTACTTGGTAAGCGTCGCGGCGCTTATTTAATTTAAATGTATCTGGTGCGGCGGGCGCTTATTTAATTTTAATTGATCTGGTGTGACGGGCGCTAATTTAATTTTAAATGGCGCTTATTTAATGTTAAATGTATCTGTTGCGACGGTTATTCGGGAGGCGCTTATTCGCAAATTCACCATAGCTCCTTATGGTAAATTTAATTCACTTTTAGTTGTATTTGCGTTGCTAGTAAGTTTTTAGCTTTCATAAAATAATCAAAGCTCTGTGAGCCAACTCGCGAATGCAAATGTATTTTCCTAGTTATTTTCTTGTGTGCATAAAAGATATGCAGATATAATGTGACAGGCAAAACTGCCACTGCACATTGCACACTGACGTTGCTGGTAAAAAATACTTGACTTCTGTAAAAATCCGGTCGAATGTGATTGGCTGATTGGCCAATTGACACGTGAAAACAACGTGAACGTCTGTGCATTCCACGCATACCAATGGGACAACCAAAAAGCACCAAAAAGCCAGAGTTAAAAGTGCTTCTAACTCCCGTAACATGCTGCTGGCCGTGTCGAAATTAGCCTGCGGGCTCCTTTTGTCGCCCAATTTTCACGAATATGACAAAATAGAATTCTTAGGAACTATCACCTTGATTTTAGTGATAAGCGAACGTTGATTTAGCGGCTGTTCTAGCAATGTATGCTAGAAGAAACCTAGATAGAGAGCATTGCGTGTGGTAAGAACGATAAGGAAACAATAAACAGTATAATCCTAAATTTTCCATTGCATAGAATAAGTCGTATAAATGGGCTATGGTAACAGGTGCACGGTTACATATGATATTATTTGACAGAGCTAACATCAAACAATACCAGAGATTGATTGATAGGGAATCCCCAAAAATGCTGCTTAGCCATGATTGGCTCAATTTTTACCAGATATCCCGTAAAAGCAGTGGAATGGTTTCCTTCATGACACCACTCAGACTCTAAAATGGCGAGATTTAATCGCAAAAAAAGTAAAAAAGATGTAGACATTCTTTATAAGCATAAGTGATTCTCGGTAAGCTAACAGGGCTGAATGCGAATTTTGAGCCATAAGATGGCGGCAGCTTGGAGAAACATCTAAAACATTTTCGAGGACTTCACGGGTGAGTTCATCGAGCTTTTTTAAAAACGACCTCCGTGTCTCCCAATTATGAACTATCGATAACTTGAAATATTTTCGATAACCCTTATGTTTGGGTGTTTGGGGGAGGGGACAATAACCCCCAGGCGCAGATTTAGGAAAAAACCTGACCTTTTTACAAAAAAAAAAAACGTTGTTCACTTTCGCATCGATTATACAACAGAATCAAGGCCGTAGCAGGCCTCGAAATATTGGGGGAGGGGCACAATGCAGACACATTAAGAATTGGGGGGCACAGCCACGCCCCTACTGGTCATTTCCTTATAATTTTGAAAATATTGGGGCCCCACCCCTGCTACGGCCATGCAGAATGAAGTCATGATTTTTCTCATATGGCGTCTTTGCGTGCCTACGTTTTCCGCAGTGAATTACACAATGGAAGCCGGTTTTCCATACCGAGATGATACGTAAACAGGTGTAAAATAGGCCCTGCCCGAAATAAAATATCAACCATAAAAAATGGCATTTGGGTGAATTTCAATAATAAATATCAAACATACAAAGCATAAATATAAAACAAAGAAAAAAAGCATAAAAAACATAAAACATACAATATACCTCCTCTAACAAGTAATCGGGGAAAAGTATTTTTAAATAATTCAAATGTTGCACCATGTAGGCCTTACGGCGATCATTTCACGATGGCTAAACTAAGAATGAAAATCGTGCATAGAAGCTGGCTTCTGCAGGGCTTCCCGTGAGCAAAATTACGAAAATGAACCTGTGATACTAATGTGGCTGCTATTAGAAGCCCCGGAGACACAGACACTGCGTCGACAATATCCTCTTGTTTTGAAGTCTCTGCCATGAATACTGTTGAAATAACCTATAAAATACTACTCTAGAAGCAATTATGAGCCTGGCGGTGTTTGTATAATACGGTTAAATAGAATGCCATATTTATTTTATAATAATAAGAGTAAAAAAGCTAATGCGACAATATATATGACTATGATCAGCGTGGATACACGGCCAGCTTTGTATAAGGCTTGTGGTCTTTCTAGACTGATTCCAAGATAAAGCTAATTTTCAAATGGCAATAGCTTAGCCATTAGGAAAACTATTTTCATTCATTCAAAACGTCTTATCGCCAAAAAAACGTCAAGCCCCACTTAGAACCCACATACCTTGCAGCAAATTAAATCAAAATCGACAAACGATCATATTTTGTGTTCATTTATTGATGGTGTTTTCCCATTTTTTGTATGCATTATAAGCATTATTTATAAATATTCACTTTCTATTACCGCAGGCATTTCCTTAGAAATTTTTTAGTCGTATGCCATATGCAGTCGATGCCAATAGACTATTTGTATTCTTTTATGAGGCCAACACGTCATGGTTTAATATAAGCTTTGGTCAACACAATCAATCGCTCGGCGGATGTTATAAATGCCGCCCTCATTTTAGTTCTCATTATTCGGAGTATTTTATTAATAGAGATGAGAATATCTTTGTGGGGATCTCCGACATCTGCAAGAATTCTTTAATTAATCGTCAATATAACAACTTGATGGTGTAAATTATTGGATCAGACCCGTGAAACGTCGCCAAAGGATTCCATTGTATTGTGTGGATATAATATGCTTCTTTAACACAGTGAGTACAAGCGTAGAACCAATACCATAGATCTTCCATCTAACAAGCAATGTTATAAAACCGTACTTGTTTTCCTGGTTTGATAATTTAGAAAAAAAATCGGGAAAAGTTAGAACGCTTTGAAAAAAAAAATATAAAATTTTTATTATCCATATTAGATTTGTTCAACTTGTTTGAGTTTCCCGATTCGGCAATATTTGATTAAACTACGTTCATTTGAGTTTTTAAAAATTGGGTTGCGTTGGAGAATAAATGTTCGCTTATGATAATTTTCGTTTTCATAGCACAGGTGATTAATAAAGGTGTAATATCGCACTGTCAACATAGAGACCAATATAACAATGTAAATACAAGCGTTTGATATACGGGGTAACTTAACGAGTTGATTTTGTGTAGTAATGTCATACAACTTAGGCGACGAAAACAAGGAAACATAATTGTAAAATAAACAAAATAACAAGGAAATATTGCATGATTGCGAAGAAACTTCGAAACCTTTAAAGAGCTTCAGTGATGATTTCTTTTTCAGAAATGAAAAAGAAATTTTAATTTGCAATCATTTATTGCGTTTCATATTTGCGCCGTAAGGCAAAAGACCCCGGATGACAAAGCGCGCGAATATATTTTGGCGCGAAAAGCCTTGCGTAACAACGAGGACAAACGGAAGCGTGAAGGCAAGACAATTTTCATTATTTCAAGATACGTTTTAATAGGGTTCCAGTTACAAAGTGAGAACTAAGCTTTTTCTCAGATTAAATAATTATCATTTAAAATGTAGGTGCGGCGTTATTTTGAGCGCGTCATATGCTTGTAGTCCCGTAAAGTGAACTACAAATAGTACTTTTATAGATTGGCCGTTAAAACGAGGTATCGATGCTATCTCTTTAATGGTGCGTTTAAAAAATATCACGCTAGTTTTCTTAGTTGTGTTTTCTTACCCCATATAACCCCCTGTCCCTTAGTCGCAAAAAGTATTTTTTTTTCTGCCGCCATTTTGTTATCCTGCCTAGTAAAACAATAATTCTGTAAGCGTATAAATCTCCTTAGGCTAATTTGCGAAGACAATTATTTTGAATTTGTTAAATGAGGCATTAAACTTTTTTAGAATATAGTTTCGAGACTTATTTCCACCATTTGTCATTTGTCCCAATTGAATAAAATTAATAACAAAGGCGTGACTACTGACTATTAGTTATTAAATGCAGAGGCGTATCTAATACTGAGTTTAGGGGCTTTGAAGCAGGGATGTACATAATTATGTAATAACAATCATTTTTTATAAAAATATATTTACTCTCGCCATCCCCCTACAAATGCTGGCTACGTGATTTTGGGACCTAGAGAAAAGTTTATATTGTACTATTTCATTATACTGTTTCACTGTTATTTTGGAGTAAAAGGAACAACAATCATCCCATTGGTTCCTTACAGTCGTTCATATTTTTGTTTTATCGTGCTACGTGCTCAGAAATTGACATGGGTTCTTTAGCCTAATTTCCTGAGGGAAAATAAATCTGACGCGAACTAATTACTTGTCATACTAATATTGATTGATTTGCGCTTTAAATAACAAGCGCCAATAAGAACGCAAGTTTACTAGAGCCAATCAAGTTGCAAGTTGCCGGAATAGTTGAAGTTAACATTTTACTTTTGCCACGGCCATTTTCCCATCCTAGCAAAATACCAAGTGTAAGAAAGCAATCCATTTCCATCGTTTAATCTAGGCAAGAAATTGCGACATTTTCGATAAAATTTAGTAAGCAAAAAGGAATTTAAAAAAGGAATTTTATTTGAAGGATATTCTACTCCTACTTTCAGTCATCATAGACATTGAGGCATCATACACGTGCCCTGTCCGCAATGTACCGCGACGCGAGATTTGCGATCCACTGCTTAGCCGTAAAGGACAATTCCCTTTCGAAAAAAAAGAAAAATGTTTGAAAGCATTTTGTGGAGCTTATATTTTTCCTGGATGTTCGATATCTGCGCGAGGATTCGCATCTTAATCTCTGAAATTATGTTGAATTATAAAAAATATATCCCTGAAATTGCTTTAATAAAACTCGATTTTAGAAACGTAACCTCCTCGTAAGTGGTTCTATATTTTATTCTTTAGATATCTCAAGTTAGTAGGGTGTCAAATTTTTATAGCAAAAGCAGCTGTCGGGTAAAAATAATAATTATAAAGGAGAAAAAAAAACAATTACTATACATCGAGTTCAAAAGGAATCAAACATGTTAACAAAATTTAGAGCAAAAGTCGCAATTTCTTTAACTGGGTTTTAACCGGGATGCGCCTTTCAGTCCATTTCATCTTGATTCGAGCTCCCTCAGACTTTAAAGAATGCCAATCACGCCGCTATTTTACACTGCCGCACCATGCCGAGTCACACAAATCTTCCATTCCCATCGAATCATTTAAGCTAGTTACAAAGATATTTTCAATCAAATGTATAAAGTATCAGATTTCTTTTGTGAATGGACATTTTGAAGTTCTCTTGCAAAAAGACCATTGTATCATAAATGTAAACAATAACAAATAATCAGCTGATCGACATTCTTTAAGGTAGCTCCTGGTCAGTTCGTGATAGGGTGTATCTTTTCAACTAAGATAAGTTGACACTTCAAATAGAATTGCTAGTTACTTTTATTCCTGTCTTTTAGGGATTCTGCATTGCTTAGACTTGAAGCATCCTACTAAATAGTTTCTGTGATAAGAATAACGTCTCTTTCAGACAGGGGTCGTGTCTCTGGCATCGTCTTTGTTTACAAACAGTTGTTCTATATTTTTCGTTAAACTGCGTTCATGGCACCTGTTAAGACCATTTATGCTAATTCCAAAGAGGCACTGTGGAAAATTTGACAGTTTATAATCACTGTGACATATGAACTTTAGTCAGATTTGAACACAATAGCAACAGACGAGAAGGAGTAAACCTTAAAAGAGGATATAAGAGTGTCCTTGCGCTAAAACGGATGCCTCTGAACTCGTGGAAAACAAGGTATTTAGTATATAGTGTAATTAAGATCTTGACGAATTTAAAAAAAATAACTGAGAAAAAAGCTTCGTTTTTATAAAGCTTAGACTCAACACTTCTTTTATTTTCACTATTTTCTTATTTCCTTTTAAAAAGTATGTTTCTTCAAGTAATTTCGGCAACTACCACCTGATTTGAACTCCAGACCTGAGCACCGCAGGCACAATAGATAGCCTGTTTATTTTAAAATTATCTAACTGACACCTCACAGAATGCACCAGGGAAATATCCTTTTGCCTATACGTATATTTTTTCTTCACAACTTTGGTCCAAAACGAAATTTTCTCTTTGATAATTCTAGACACCTCGACTGCTATTACAGGATCCCTATAAGCCAGATTAGCAAGCGATGTGAATAACGTAGTAAAGTATGCCTGTCAAAAAACACTGACCATAACAACGTGTTCAATAAACTGCTGGTCCCTTTATGGATCTTGCGAAAATTATGGATGAATAATTAAAAAAGAGCTTTGAAGACTAAGCACTATTACAGTGAGGAACTCCTCGTTTTTAATAGCTCCCTATGACTAAATTTTGAAAATTTTGAGCTATTGCTTGAACTCGAATTGAAGATTTTGTAGACGAGCCGGGTTTTTTTCCGAGAACGATTTTTTGTCTCTCTTCCGACCCAAGGCGAATACATTCTCGAAGGAAAAAGACCAAATCCCAGTTTTAATATGACAGGAGAGGTCTTAGGAGTATTTGATAAATGTCCACTTGGCTTTTTTTCAATACCCGTACATTAGATATAGCACGGATAGTTATTATTATTATACGGGGCGATGTTAGCTTGCTAGCACCGAAAATATCTCAACACAAGTCCAATACATATCATTTTGATTTTACTGTAGAAATGAAAGATATATCAAGAATGGTCCTTGAGATTTAGGATAAAATCAACAATAATAATCATTAGACAAAAAACGAAATTGATAATTTTCTATAGCTTTTGGGACGAAAGATAACAACAATAGAACAATAACATAAACAAATAAACAAAGGTTGTTATTTGAAGAACGGAAATATTTTTTTATATTGCCAGTATTGTATTTGTAATTTTTACACAAAGTTGAGGCTATAAAAAGTGGATCACGTCACTAAATGGCCGCCGTTTTACTAAGTGCAAGAAAGCATGGAGCCAGCACGCGGGAAACCTGTTGTGATCTGCAACGTAGGCATTTTTATTCAACATGACGGCGAGTAAAAACCAGTAAACACGAACTTTTCCTGTCCAAGTTCGCTATTCTTCTAGCCTTTCACAAGCGACAAACATAGTAGAGTAGATAGAAAATGTGTGTTTTATCAGTCTGGAATATCTTCACATAGAAATCCCCCACCCCCTCTCTCAAACTTAAAGGTGGTTCTAAATTAATCTCTGGCAATCATGTACAACATTGTTTTGCGGGGAAGGGAGGAAGGGGGATGCAAAACATCAAATGATCGAATAAATTAAAAATTTTCTCTACAGTTTTGTTCCTCGTTATATTTCGTATAAGCAAAAGTAGCGACTGATGCTTCACGCGCGACCATATGCCAAGCTAAATAAACAGTTACGGCGAGCTCTTTGCATATGGACTCTCTTGGCACACGCAGCCATGCGTTGATGCCGACTACACAGGTTTCCCTGGTAACCAGAGAATAAGGGGTACAGTAGTTGGTTGCGTTTATTATGGGTTTATACTGGTCTCAGATATTAGTCCGCAAAAAAGCTCCTGTTTATGTCTGAGTCTTTATAAACCTTCGCTCTACCCCTTGACAACTCAATCCAGTTGGAGAGAATTTTAGGAAATACATAGAATTTCGGGTAATTAGCGGTTTTCAAAAAACGAGTATTTTATATTTATTATAAATGGAGTGTTAGGACCTTAATAAGATATCTTTCCATTAGCGCGAGACTTTTAGGAAATATAGACGTTTTCCTCTAAAACAATGTGACAATATTGTGTGATGTGCTTTATGAACCGGCAAAGTAAAGAATGGAAGTCTTTTGATAAAGAAGTTTCTGATCAGAAAATACATAGCCTTGTCTTAAGCTATATTATGGCAGGTACAACTTTTTTTGGAGAAACAAAATATCACCAAGTAATAAAAGTGGAAAGGGTCTGATAAAAAAACTGTCCATCCAAAAGCAAAACCGAGGCTAAGTTTTTTGACATCCAAAATAAAGAGACTTCCAGAAGAGTAATTATCTAGCCTTAAATTAATTTAAGTAAATTCCTCACAATTTATTGTCGTACAATAACAAATATTTTGTGAATATTGAAAATCTTTGATAAAATGGCTTTTATATTGATTGATGTGATATTGTAATAAGAAGCTTAACGTTCAGCCTATCCCAAATGATTTTTCTCTCAAACAAAGGCCGCAGCAAACTGCAAAAGACATATTAGCCGTTGACATTATCGGTTCATTAAAATAGGGTTATAGATCAAGCAAGTGATGTTATTTATTTAGCCATCGCCATAAATACAGCAGTCAGAATATATAAAGCCCGCCGTTCGTAAGATCTAACTGGTAGTCTTACAACGTCAGAAAACGATCAACATTAAAAGGCGGTTACTCCGACAAACGATAACATCTTTCTGTTAAAAGCTTATACTGCTAAAATAACTCTTCAGAACTCTTTCTTTAAGAGCCTTGAAAGCTTAGGAGCTTTAGAAAGATGTTTTGAATTACTGGCCTTAAAAAGAACACACCAAAATTCACATTCGAAATTTGGACCCATGAACGACATACATTAAAAATATGACTACATGAGAATAAAACATTGGACGGTGTGAAGGGGTTTCGTATGAATGTTGTGTTTTTTTTTACTGAATGTTTGTCTAGTTTAGAGAGATGGAAGGAAATAAACTGTCGCAATAAAAGCTTTTCTCACACCTTTCCAAAAGCGCTGTACTACAACTCCTTTCCTGTTGATCTATAGTACAAAAACAATAACCCATTTTAAGTGTCGCATCTTTTTATTCATCAAGGAATCCTTTCTTAAAGTCATTACTTTTTTACGTCTTTAAATAAGCAGAAGGTTCTAGGTGTCTATGCCATATCTTACAATAGAATATGACGCGTTATTTGTGCACCTGTGTCACTCCGCATGCTCCGTCTAGTGCCCCCGCTGACCGATCAATTGTTATCACAAAAAGGCGCGCTAATATCGTTTCAATAAAGGTACGGGAAATTAACTATTCCCGCTAGCTGTGACTTGGAAATGCATGCGGTAACATCCGAAGCAAGACCAACAGTGCATTAACAAATGATAATAATTGACAATTGCCCATTCTAGATGTTCCAAAGTAAGGGAAAGCAAAATATGTTGTGATTTTGATTTTTTTTATTTACAGTCTATGTAGAAAGATTAAAGGAGGGAAAACATGGATCAAAGCATACAGCAAAGCAAAGGGAATTCATCCACGATTTCTACGAGCAGTACTACACGAAAAATACGGTCCTCAAAGGTGGTCACAAAATCTATGGTTACAACGTCTAAAGTAACAAAGGTTTCTGCTAAAAATCTGGAAGGCAAGCTTACGACCCATGAATCAAAGAATTTACTATCTGAGACAACATGGGCTTCAAATTTTCAAGAAGGAAACTTTTCCACAAGTCAACACAAGTCAATGAGTGTCGCAAAATCTTCCACGGAAATGAAGGAACACAGTGGTTTAAAAATCGACGTTGATCAACGAGCACTGCATCTGATGCAAGGAGCTCGGCCAAAAACATCGTCATCATTATTGCATTCTAAAGGCTTAGAAAGCCATTTGGATCCGAGTTTTAGCATTCACAAGGACATTAAAATACCGCCAATTGGCACGAAGAATACGTTCAACTTTGATAACGTTTGGGACGAAGGATTTTCAATGTTTCCAGAATATTTTCAGGATTTTCATTCAGGTGTATCGTCAATGCAAAGCGTCCAACGTCCAATTGAAATGCCACTAAAAGAAACAAAACTTCTTACTGCCAAACAATACTCATGGGAAAAAATAGACAACACCGAGGACGAGGAATCGGAGGCCGAAAAAATCGCAAATTCCTGGTTGAAAATATTTGGGGAAAATGAACCCTTTCAAGGAAAAAAAGATTTGGATCGAAAGGCGATCAAAAATTCGTAAATTTAGCAAGTGTTTCTGATAATGTTATGACTATGTATTAGACGGGTCTTGTTAGATTATGGAAAAAAGACGCACTGATCCAAACGTGGCGTTTGATAATCACGTCTAAATGTTGGGTTAATTGGGAGATGATCAATTTGAAGGACGTAAACATAACTTCCTCCGTTAGGGCTTCCTGCTTTAAGACATATCTAAATGGGAAATTCCTAATAAAAGGGAAAAAGCTAACCATGGAGACATTTGAAAACAATAAGACTAGGCGATTCTTATAGCCTACATCATCTCGGCAAAGCCCGTTGAGTTTTGATTACGCTGAACACTACTTCTGCTAATCAGAAAGAGCCCATTTTGCTGAGAGTGCAGGCGAAAAGAATATTGATTTTCGTTGTTCTTCAGTTGCACATGTAAATAATTTATTTTCTTTCTTCGCTAGCCAAGTAAAAAGGATAAGTAATCAGGAGTAAGAAAATCGCAAGTGAAATTAAACTATATTTTTTAAAAATGGGTGTTTCACCTTTTTTCAAGCCGTTTCAAGCGAGACGATTTCGCATTTTTAAATCTACAAATAATTAATGAAGTCGGCCGACTGCTCAGTTGGAATACCTTCTTAGGAACAAGCTACTTATGCAAAGATATAAACAAGAAATTCCTATAATCCATAAATTTCGTTAATGCTACTTATTTGGACGGAAAACTAATCAATTGTGATAGAATTCCTCTTTGCGTGTTGCGTGGCAAAAAAGGCCGTCGGGCGCCCACTGTTGCGATAGCTTTTGCCGCATGCTATCGCTTGCACAAATTAATTTATCGTTGTTACAGTAGATAAAATCGTGCAGGCAAACATTATTCCACCGAGAACGTTTTTGTCATCATTGGCTCTTGCGGGTTTCATTATGAGGCCTAGCAGGTGCAAATACTCGATTGTGAAAAACGTCACAACAATGGAAATCTAAAAATATTTGCTTTATTGCTCCGGAAAGGGATATTTCCAGATAAGCTAATCCAGCCAAAAGCGAATAAATGTGGGATTAAGATTGAAATTTAGAAAGTTAATTATCCTTCGTTGTCACTGTGCATTTCCCTAATGATGCCGCGCGCGCATGCGTGCGGTAAAAGATAAAATGCTGATCTCCCCACATTTGACGTTATCGATTATAGGGGAGATTCCTGCGGTTGAAAGATCACGAAATCGTAATTTATCGCTAACAAGAAGGTTTCTTGAGAGTCTAGAAAGGACATGTAGGTCTATGGGGCCTCAGGAGATATTCGCATCCTTTACTGAGGTCTGTGTTCATAAACACAGCTTTTCGGTATTTTTTTTTTTAAGAAAAAAAGGATAAAAGATCACAATGAGGCTGTAAGATTTGTTATTTATTGGAGAAAATATAATTTCCATGCAGACCCTGTTTTACTAAATAACATCCTCAATTTTGAAGTCTACTCCGGCAAACGTGTTGCTATTTTATTATTCCATAGAGTTTTTAGTGGTTTATTAAAGATGAGAATCGTTCATGCACTAATTGTCACTCGTTTATATAATACATTTTTCATCTTTGTAAAAAAACTCCTGTTAAAACAATATTGTGCATGACCCTGAATATATAATTCTTCTTGTCTGAAATGTGAGAAATAAATATTTTCCTAACTCTTGAGTTGTTTCGCAGTTTTGTGTGTACGTTAACGAACAAGCCCGCGAGATCTAAATGGCAAATCCTCTTATACGCCAGGAGGGTTCAACTTTCCACGAAGTTACTTTTCATTTCCAGGAACTCACTGCCTGCCAGTGAATAATAACAACACTTTTTTTTACCCTCTGGAAGAACTGGAAGAGTTTTCTTACACAATTCAGCACCTTTTGCTTCGCGTTTTCAAAACAAATTTAATCAAAAGGCTTTTTCTAAAAAAATCTAAGTCAAATATTACAACTTTGAAATTACAACATTGAAAATCCCCAGAGCAAAAAATGTAATACGTCCGCCGGAATCTCTCGGACGAAGTTGCCATGCCTGTATCGAGTTGTGTTCGACAGGAGGGGACCGAAAGGGCGAACAAACCTTGAACAAAGGCCGAAACTCGTCCAATTCTCGTCGAAGAATTGCTGTTTTTAATGGTTTCTTATAAGACTATTTTAAAAAGGGCAATATCTTCGGCTAGTATTTCTGAGAAAACCTTGCTCAGTTGGCACTAGACAAAAGAAATTCTGCAAAACTGTTCAACACAAGACCAAGAAAACACTGCCGAGCTTTCAACCCAGATCATTCAACATGGTGTACAAACAACCAAATACAAACGCGTACCCAGGATTGGCTGAGGGGAGGGGAGGGGGGGGGACCAAATGGAAAAAGCATAGTATTTGAAGATTCTTCATAATAAGAAATGACCCACTTTTGGCTGCCAAGTGTACGCTCCTGAAGCACTATGGGGCAGGCAGGGTAATAATCCCGCTGTCAAAATTTGTAAATTGCAATCTAACTGGTAACTGATTAAACGCAAAAAGACGTGGCGCCTTTTTATGATGAGACAAATTCGCATTTATTCGCGAATGATTTCGACTTACTAAAAACCAAGTCACCCTTAGTTAAACATGACATCGAATAAGTGTCTTTCAGAATGTGTCTCGGACGAAATTCCGTGAATTTCGAAAAAAAACCCTGCATACTTGAAGATTTCGAACACCAAAATACCGCCGCTTACCGCGATCTTACCGGAATATCTAGGCAAGAAAGAATAAAAACCACTTCACCACGAACTCCTTCACCTCTATGTGCGTGCGTGTTATTTTTTTATTGTCTGCGCTGTTTACATATGGCTTTAGGGCGTTTTTCAACAGAATAAACATGCTAGATTTGATGAGATAAGAAGGATTAAATGAAATAGAAAAGGACATGTACGCCTCTAACAAAGTTTCAAGAATCAATAAAATTGGCGCCAAAATATGATGGTTTAATCTGCGTAGGCGCCACAAAATATATCACATTTCATTTTGGATCGTCATGATTTCTATTCGTCTCGTTTACCCTTATTTTATCACAGCACGCACGCGCTTTCCCTATCCAAAACATCAAACACATCAGATGGTATTAATCTATTTCTCGAGAAGTCAAGAGGACAATGTAAAAAACGTAAATAAAACCAATAATTTATCGTGTGCAAATCACGAATCGTGGACGCAATAATTGCAGATAACTACAAGGCGGGTTGTGGGGAAAAATGTCGTCATAGGGGAGTTGGGGAACTCTCAAAGGCTAACGTTTCGCAGAGGTTACGGCCAAATCGTTCAAATTAAATTCGAAAAAGAATCGATTTCTAATTATCTACGACTCCCCCCTCCCACTGCAGCCAACGTCAATATCATAAGCATTTGTCCAATAATCGCCAAACATAACCATCATCGTTCCTCTACTTCTCTGTATTTAGAATGCGCAGCTATTCACTGAAGTCTTAGAGGTTTTTTGCAAGAATTGTCTTCGAAGTAGGTTTATTTGTTTATAAGTTCATTCTTTATTTGTCATTTATTGTTAGCTTTTGTAATCAGCGCACACAGTAACTGTAATAAAGATAAGCAAAAGGAGTTGATAACTCGTTTCATGTTTTGACACGAATCACAAAATTCTCAAGTGGTTTCCCTGCTCGTTTGACAAGCTATCAGTTGAACAATCAGTAACTAATAAATTGATTTTCTAGCCTGTTGGTGTCAGCGCACTATGGCGTTGTCTATAATTCAACCTTTTTTGATGTGAAGCTATTATTTATTATTATTTATTATTTATCCTTGGATTAGGGGGTTTAGAATGGTAAATGCAGACCCGTACCCAGGGGGGGGGGGAGGGGGTTCAGCGGGTGCGAACGCTTCCCCCCACAACGGCCGAAGGTCCACTTTCGGTTCTCCATAGACGTGCTATTTGTAGACAAAACTATAAAGCATAAGCTAGATCAGTCTGGTATGTATAGCCAAATCCGGCAATAAACATAATATTCGGGGTGTTCAGAGAACTCTCCACCCCCGGAAAAATTAGGTCCACTTTTTCGGATTTCGCAACCCCCTCCCCCCCCCCCCAAGAAAAATCCTGGGTTCGGGCCTGAAATGATGCCAGCCGACATACAAGTAATAAATTGGCGGCCATTTTGAATTACTTGGTCATGCCATTCACACAAAGGCTACCCACCCAAAAGCAAAAGACGATACTGCATGACTACCCGAGAATGGCGACTGCCACGAACTCTGCAAGTTCACGCTTAATTTGCTGATACAGTATAGCAGAGTGGCCAAAAAGGGAAGGAAATGATCGGAGCAGACATGTGGTACATAACTCAAAAGGATTCAGCCAAAAAGTACTGTCTTGTAAGACAAGGTGGGGAAATTTATTTGAACCCGCGATCAGACAGTGATTTGTGACAAAAAATTGTTTGAAAAGATCTCTTTCCGTCACACATGTTTTGCAGTTTTTTGAATTCTTGATTCGTGGAAGGTTGATTTTAAAAGCTAATTTCAACACACATTTTGAGGAATCTTTAAATGAAAAATGAAAGATGAAACAGAAATGAAAAGTCATGACAATATTTTTTATCTAGACATCTCCTCTTGGAATATTAGTATTCATCTGCTGAACCGAGGGGAAAAGCAGAGAGAACGGTGAACTAGGTGCCCGCGCAAAGAGCTATGGGATGGACGGACTTCTTTTGCTGGTGCACTGGGTACGAGTTAGGCTCCTGCGCTGTTGTCCTTAGTGTCAGTCCCCTCTATGGGGGGGATCAAGGATTTCAAAATGGGGGGTGATAATGGCCGGCTAAACGACTTATAATTGATCCAGTAGGTCATATACATCTAATAATGTACTAGTAACTAAGGTTTACATAGGTAGTTTTGCGCTTTTTTGCGGTTTTCTTTGTATTTCGCCTGTTTAATCACGCATCAGATTCGAATTAGGTGCGCTGAGCCGCGTCACGTGACACGGTAAATGGCCGCCAATTCTGCGCGATGAATACTTCACGCTGTATTGGATTTGTCGTGTTAGTTCGCTCCAAAAATGGAGCCTGATTATCAAGAAAATTTAGCCCAAAATTGTTGTTTTTGCAAAACGCAGTTACTTCCATATAAGGAAACTAATATATTCCTTATTTGAAAAAAAAACTGCCTGATTCTTGTCATTTTAAGGTTGCCGCGAAACGTGGCGTAATAACAACCAGATATGAGCATGAGCTATATTTATCTATTCATTTGTTTTCTTAAAAGTGACTTTTTTATTTATTTTTTTACTCAAAAAGGGGTTGAATATCTACCCAATCCACCTACCCCCCCCCCCCCTTTATCCGCCCCTGCCCTTCGTGGGTTCGTGGGGAGCTAGGAATTCGAAACTGACATTAAAAAAATTTCCAGTAGGGGCGTTGTTCCCCCCCTCCTAGTAAATTCTTAAACAACCTGTCTTCTACCGTTTTGTCATCCTAGCAAAGTACCAAGTGTGAAAAAAGCATCCACTTCAATCGACTGATTTTGGAAAGCCAATGCGATATCTTAGATAGATCGATTTTGGTAAATAAAGTATTATTGTTTATAGATGGTTATTTCAGCACATTATGTGCCTTCCAATGTTGAATAAAAACAATAACAAAGGTGTGGTTGACTAGGGCTCTTTAATGTTTCTATATCGTCCCCCCCCCAAATATTTTGAGGCCTATTACAGCTCTGTTGTGACACAGAAAACCACAGCGGAATCATGGTCTCCGAGCACAGGGATTCCGGCAAAGAAAACCCGTCTTGACTAGGCTGGCTTTCTGCAAGGGCGTTGGGAACAGTGCTTGAATTTCCCTCTAATTTGACTGAAATGTGCCTTGTTTTTGACGCACCCTCCTTGTTAACTTAGAAAATCCGGTCAAGTTACGTTGCGTAATCCGAGCTACTACCCCCTGGCGCGCGAACTGTCCCCGACGAGCTAGCCGAAACGTGCCCGACGAGCTAGCCGAAACGTGCCCGACGAGCTAGCCGAAACGTGCCCGACGAAGGCATATTTTAGCCAAATGAGAGGGGAATTCCTTGTTTCTGTGTACTAATTTTAAAGCACGCGCAGATCAAAAAGAGATAGATAACATTTAATCATTTTTATTAGATTCACACAGTAATAAACAGACGGTAACGTTAATAAATTATTACGGCTTACGTATAAGCAACTCATTTTGCTTTGTTGATGACTGCACTTCGTGTAATATTTACATCCTTGATGTTTATAAAAGAATATTTATAAAAGAATTTTCTAGGGTGACCAGTAGTTGACAGAAAATCAAATACAACAGAAAGATGTTCTTTTCTATTGGACATGATTTGTGGTCAACGCAACTCTGAAAGAGCCTTGTCATGCCTTTTTCGAATATGAAATATACTCGTAGAGCTCTAGAACTGTAGAAAAGAATGCCTTAAAAACCACATGCCTTCTAGACACCGGACACATCATTACGAATTACGTTTTTCATGGCCCACGTGTCGCAACATCTTTAAGAGACGTGTCATCATAGTTACCCTTAATTTACGTTTCAATATTTAGGCCTGATTGATAGATATTTTCTTACTTAAACCATAAAATCGTTGAAAACATGGATAAATAACTTAAATAGTGCACTTTTAATGGAGTGGCGTGTTCACTAGCGCGTCAACAAGTATCCATTTTATTCAGCAAAATAGAAACAACGCACTGTTTCACCAGGGCCGCCAGACTTTCTTGACCTAAAACTAGTCTTATCTTATTACTTGGCCATTTACTGGTAAGCGAACTAAAAGCTCGTTCTTGTTGTTGTCAAACTTGAGCTTGATGTACGAATGGTGGTGGTGGAGGTCTCTATGCGTCTACACCTTCGTTGTAGTTTCCATCAACTGAAAAAGCAAACGAAAACAATCACATTTAACTTGTTGGCTTACTTGCATAAGTCATTGTCCAAAATGAATGCTAACTGCAAAGTTTTGAGTTAACTTTTTTACGGCGTTTAAGGCGTTTTAAGGCGTTTCTTACACAGGGATTAATAGTTTATTTTCAGTCTCGAGTGCATGTTGAGCTGCACAAAAAGATCAATATTTCCGCGAACTTCTTAATGTTGAAATTACCAATTCACAGACTTAAGCAGAAACCACGTGTTACCATAGCAACTTTTCAACAGGGTGCTTCTTTACTTAAACATCTAGCCAATAAGGTATGTATGTATATTTTTTATTACCTTTATTGTTTCTGCCGTCCATCTCCATGTTTTCGCCCTCTCGAAGCTGAGCCCGGGAACTTTCAGGAGAAACCTTCATACTTCGCCTATTGCTTTGTTTCTTCTTGGTGCAGACGACAACGACAACTATCAATACAATAAGCAATACACCGCCCACTACGCATCCTATAATGATCTTCTCGGTCTCCGTAAGGCCACTCTCTGTTGGCGAGATGGGTGGAGCAGGAGCGGTGGGTTGCTCATTACCCTCTGTGGTAGAGAAGGACGCTGGATCGGCCTTGAGTGTACCGGAAGACGTCTCGACAGTGAAGGTGGAGGACGTAATGGCAGTGTTGAGCTTGTCGGCGTATGTCTTCAAATCCGTTGAGGTTTCATTCGCCGGTGCAACCAAGGCGAAGTTTACAACAATGCTACCCTTTGAAAGCGTCATATTAACAATTCGCGACACGGGTAAGCCCATAGTTGAAGCCAACGCCTTGGAGATATTCGCCTTTAGTTCGTTCTCAGTTGCAGGAGTAACCAAGGTGTCATAATCCCCAACAAGAGCAAACCGGACTCGCCGGATTGTGGTAGCGACAGGCGCGGTGGTGGTGGTGGTGGTGGGTGGGGTGGTCGAAGGCGCGAGTGTTGTCACAATGGGTGCCTCGTTGGCGGTGAAGGCCATTATGTAGCCGGTCTCTGTGCAGTTGCACTCTACGTAGTCGGTACCGTTATCAGACACAAGCGTCTGTGTCGTTACGCATCCGGTGGTCACCCATGAACCAGAAGACCAACGTTTGCACTATTGTAGACAAAAATGTCGTTAATTAAAGTAGGGCGACGGCGAAAGGAAAGGGCGACGGATACCTCGGGTTTCAGGGACGGGCTATGTGGTCACTTCAATGTGATTCACGAGATGGAGGGCTCACTTCTAATGCATGTGATATTACCACAAGCAGGCGCCGATTGAGTATTGATTACTTACGGCGAGGTAGGTGCTGTTAGTGTCAACGGTGACATTAGTCTTGAGCGGCAATCGATAAGTCATCGGTGTGGCCAACGAGCTGACGGACACAGTGGCGTAAGTTTCCGGGTTGAAAAGCTTGACGTCGACGACATTCGTAAGCGATGTGTTATCCACTGATGTGCTAAGGATGTCGTATACAAACTGCAAGTGAAGAAAACAGCAATAAGAGTTAGTGGACGCGTAACAGTATCAATAAACTAATTCTTCTTATTTTTTATTCTTTTGGGTTTTTTGGAGGACAAAAATGAAACCCTCAGACAAGAATTCGAATCAGGACAAGTGGTTAGACAGAGGGGCGTAGCCAGGAGGCTAGCCCAGGGTCCCACCTTTCTGGTTCAATTACGTTCTTTTTCGTCTTAGTCGTTACGTCTCAGTTGGAAACGGACGTTCTTGCCCCCTCTACCCCCCAAGGAAAAATGCTGGCTACGCCCCTATTAGAGGCCCCTGAGAACAACGTTACAAACAATCGCAATTGGGATCCTCTTCTTGAGTGCGCATAAAACGAAACTACTTTATAGCAAATACGAGAGCAGGGTTTTTGAAGTTCAGATATTGGATTCCAATATATCAAATATATATTCAAAACTATCGTAACGTGCTTTGGATAATTTGGAGAAGTCGTTACATCCGAAAGCGCACAATTAACATGGTAGTGGATTTACATCCTTTCGTGTATTTCTATGATATTGATAAAAGGGCTTACTTGATAGTCAAACACTTTTTTAATAAACTTTATGCTTTCTGTGAATCACTCAGCCCATTGCCAGCAAAACCACAAAGTTCGGAGCGTTTCCTACGAGGCCTACCTGTGACGTGTCCAAACATACACCAGTACAAGTGTCACCACCAGAGTTACAATCCCAGGAAGCGTACGCGGACTTGATGGACGCACCAAGCAGAACCTTCGCGCTGTTACTGAGATAATCCGGGCAGTCATTACAGGCAATATCCGTAAACTGGGTGTCAACATTGGCCAGGGAATTCTTCTCAACACGAAGCACTACGAGTTGATCGTTGACCATAACAGCGGGCATGCCGACAGCTACCCCTCGGCAAACCTTGACACCGGAGGAGTCCACGACAGGGCGGAAGTCGTTCTTCAGAGTCATGGAGGCGGAGTCGTAGGAGCTGGCATCGATCAGGTTACTCAGGATTGACAAAGCTTGTTCCGCCTGTGAGCAAAGATCATAGGGATACAGGAAAACTACTTAAAGGAATTTGATGAAATGCGTTAAGCGTCATTATGTACTACTTCTTGCCTCTCGAGTTACTTCAGGCGCGTTTCCAGGGGCCGGTTGCTATAAGGCAGGTTGAACCAGGGATAACTCAGAGATGAATACGGCTATCTGGACATGTCATTGGATAGAAAGTGCACTCATCCCTTGGTTAGCGTTAACCTACATTCTAGGAACACGGCCCAAGATAGGGGATGCACAGGTGTCATATTAAAGTATTTGAATTGACGATTCTTTGATAAGAAATTGCCTACTTTTGAGCGGCCAATGGTAAGGGGTTGGGGTGCGTGCCCCCCCCCCCCCCCCACCCCGTGCATGAGCCTGTTAAGAGGTATATAGCTATACTACATTATTATACTATACCTCTTGCTCTGTGTAGGTCTCGCCCGATCCAGAACCCCCCGTGGCACGCCTCTTACGCCTTGACCCAGATGAGCAACATTCTATGCCCTTGATTAGTCTAAAGGCTCTTAACTTGACTTTAGACGACATTGACTTGCCACAATTAGTGATGGACCCCATCGAGCAATACATCGTGCGCTTGGCAGCTGGGTCATCAGTGACGCCTCCTGACTCGAGGATGTTCATGGTCTGAGTGGAGAAGAACAAAAGATCGGTTAGTCGATAGCAGCAAAGAACAAGTGATCGGTTATTCGATAGCAGCAAAGAACAAGTGATCGGTTAGTCGATAGCAGCAAAGAACAAGTGATCGTAGTCGATAGCAGCAACGAATGTGATCGTAGTCGATAGCAGCAAAGAAAGTGATCGTAGTCAATAGCAGCAAAGAACAAGTGATCGTTTAGTCGAAAGCAGCAAAGAACGAATGATCAATTGATAGCCGTGAGAGCAAATGATCGGTTAACAAGTCATCGGCACACGATAGCAGTGAAGAGAAAATCAAGGATAGTCGGTAAGAACAAGTGCTCGGTAAGTTAGAGCAATAAAGAACAAAGGTTCAATTTTAAGCCTTAAAGAACAAGACGCATCAGACGTAAATGGACAAGGCCCATCAGACATACTAGAGAAAGCTCCCAACGAAATGAGAGAGCTATTATGTATGCAATCAAATATGCATCATCCCGGAGCAGCCTTGAACAATATCATGCCAAGATAAAATGGTAGAAAGAGAACATAATCCAAGTAAACATAACATTTTGTTTTTTTCGACTTACACTTCCAGCAAATGATTCCTTCATTGACGTGATAGCGGCAGCCTGGACGGGGTCGTTAACAGGCCCGCACGGGACGGCGGACAACAATGCTCCCATGTTTCCTAAAAATAACATAAAAAAGAATGTCAGATATAACTTATTACGTATGTACGAAGTAGGATGGTGTTTGAATTAATACGCGGGTTTCCTTTTTGTGGCGTGACTAAAGTGGGCATTAGAGTAATACTACTCGACACATTGATACATTTAGCTTTACGTCATTGGTTATTTCCCTATTTTGTCTTGGCGACCTTGCGTGACGATTCAGCAGTCACGCTTCTTGGTACGTTCCAGGATGTGACTAAGTCACGTAAGGAGTGCATGACGGCGTGACTTACCTAAAGCAGAGTTCCAGTCTGCAGATTCAAAGCTCTTCAAAATGTCGTCCTTTGCGTTGTCTAGGATGGCGGTAGTGACCGCGACAGGCATCACAGTGATGGTGGCTGTCTGACGCGTCACGGCGCCCAGCTGGTCTTTCACGTTCACGAATACTGTGAGGCTTCTGGCGTTATTCTCATCACCTGGTGGGACAAGATACGGCGCATAAGCTGAAGGGGGCGGTAGGGTGTGGTATGGGATAAAAGGGAAAAGGGCCTAGGAATGCTGTGAGGCTTCCGGCGTTATTCTCATCACCTGGTGGGACAAGATACGGCGCATAAGCTGAAGGGGGCGGTAGGGGGTGGTATGGGATAAAAGGGAAAGGGCCTAGGAATGCTGTGAGGCTTCCGGCGTTATTCTCATCAGCTGGTTGGACAAGATACGGTGCATAAGCTGAAGGGGGCGGTAGGGGGTGGTATGGGATAAAAGGGAAAAGGGCCTAGGAATGCTGTGAGGCTTCCGGCGTTATTCTCATCACCTGGTTGGACAAGATACGGCGCATAAGCTGAAGGGGGCGGTAGGGGGTGGTATGGGATAAAAGGGAAAAGGGCCTAGGAATGCTGTGAGGCTTCCGGCGTTATTCTCATCACCTGGTGGGACAAGATACGGCGCATAAGCTGAAGGGGGCGGTAGGGGGTGGTATGGGATAAAAGGGAAAAGGGCCTAGGAATGCTGTGAGGCTTCCGGCGTTATTCTCATCACCTGGTTGGACAAGATACGGCGCATAAGCTGAAGGGGGCGGTAGGGGGTGGTATGGGATAAAAGGGAAAAGGGCCTAGGAATGCTGTGAGGCTTCCGGCGTTATTCTCATCAGCTGGTGGACAATGTCCAGCAGGTGATGATAGGTATGGGATAAAAGTTTTTATTAACTACAGGGGCAGCCGGGTAGGGTCATGTAGCAGCTCTCAGAAGATTTCACCTTATTGGACTGATGCACCACAGACAAAACAATTGGGGGGGGGATTAGAACGAGAATAAAATAGAACAATGAGACAATCAAGCCAATCCTGCTAGGCCTTATGAGCTGTATTGCTTACCGAGAGGGAGTGGGATGTGTTACCTTCCGTTGATTGATTCATCCCCTTGTCCTTCACTAATGATTTATCTTTCCCATTAAGCAAAGCAAAGCTTTCTTACTTCAGCTAGACCAAGAATAGACTAAGAGTGTAACGATTTGCATGATGCGAAAAATTAAGCTGATTCTTACCTGGAGGAAACTTGATTTCCCTCTGGTTCGATCCTCCAAACATCCCTTGTAACTCTTCTTTATTGGTCCTAGGATCAATGTAACCAAACTGGTAGTTGAGAGGCAAGTCATCGGCATCATCAGACCACCCCTCCCCAGCTGTTACGGTGAAGACGGTCTCCATAGAAGTACCATTAGATGGGCTTACGGTCAATGTACCTGAGAATTAGACAAGTGCACTGTTAGACACAAGAGTTGCGAGGAATGAGCAGATCCTGGTGATATATGTGACTTCTTTCCTTTCATGTCCTATTATCATTTTCCTGTTATCTTCTTATCTCCACATTCAATAGATGCTTTCTGAGTGCGCATGTCCTGTTATAAATGATGGAGTTCTCATCAAGTCCGCCCTTCTATTCTCCACGAAAGTAGCCACGATATTTTTCCCCATTCCTCTTCCCTCCTGTCATAGACGCTTTTCTCTATTTTCTTTCCTATTTATCCCTTATATCTTTTGAACTACTTTTCTTTTACACCTCATTAACTTTCTCTCTTTCTTCCAGGAGATTTTCACCCTTTTTTCCCATCCTCTACACCTTTCTTCATCCCATCTACATTAATCTTTCCCTTCCCTTTCCATATCTTACACCTTTCTTCATCCCCTCTTCATTAATCTTTCCCTTCCCTTTCCATATCTTACACCTTTCTTCATCTCATCTTCATTAATCTTTCCCTTCCCTTTCCATATCTTACACCTTTCTCCATCCCCTCTTCATTAATCTTTTCCTTCCCTTTCCATATCTTACGCCTTTCTCCATCCCTTTTTCCATAGATGCTCACCCTGTGAGGGGGCTGCGTTCGTTCTGATCACTGCATCGCCATAAGCGTCAGAGTCACGATGCTTAGCAGTCAAACGGAACTTATACTGCACGCCACCCGACAACTTGTCTTTGGCAATAACCAACGCACATCCGCGGGTTGCCTTGGCCCGTCCAGAAGCCTTCTCGAAGGTAAACTGTAGCGGAGTAAGTATAGTTCCAGCGGTTGATAGATCGAGGTAAGCAAAACCGTCTTCTTCAACGCTCTCCCAAGTCACGTTAGTGGAGGGTAATGTTGAGCTGACCAATGCCTTAATCTTGACAACTTCGCTTGGGTTTTCTTTGCTGTTTGTCTGAGGGCGGATGGTGACTCGAGGTGGATCACCTGCCTTGACGATAACGGTCATTTCTGTGGAATCCGACCGCGACCCTTTGTTAAATGTCATCTTGAACTTGTACTGTTGGTTGGAGCTGAGGTAATCCGCTACGCTAAAAGACACTTGGGCCGTAGTCGGGAAGGTGACCCTTATCTGTCTTCCAGCGTTAACTGGGTCAGGCCTGAAGCATGGATTCTCTGAGCTGTCAAAGCACGCCCATCGATACCAAGCAGTCTCGCTTGTCTTGTCCGGGTCAATGGACGGAGATGCGTCCATCGTCATGGTAGATGTGGCACCAACCACCTTTGTAGCTCCGCCCCTGATACGTGCAACCAATGGGGAGCTTTCCACGTTCAGGGTGATGCTCTTAGTCGAAGAGAGCGTCTGGTCCGATGCCATTGCTGCGGTGACTGTCAGGGTGTATGTCTACAAAAAAGATTATAAGATATGACTTGACAGAACCACTGTGAAATAATTTATCCTCGAATAAAACGGCTCCATTTTATTTCTCTAGGTTGTTTCCAGAACTCGTACCTTTCCACCTTCTAGGGTGGCCTGCTTGATTCTAAGGCGTGGTTTATCAGTAACACCAAGATCAATCCCGACGGCGTCGATTTCCCAAGAGAACAAGACTGATGCAGCAACTGAGGGATCCAAGCATGGTGAAAGGACCGCCTTGGCTGGAATAAAACAGGATTCATGAGAATACGAACCATCGCCATCGTTATATCGCCACCACCATTATCATCATTATGATCTCTATCATAACCACTACGCCACCCATGGTCGTCGTCAGCATCATCATCATCTTCTTCTTCATCTTCATCTTCGTTATTATCATCATTGTCATTATCATAATCACCATCATCATCAGTATTATCATTATCATAATCGTTTTCATCATAGTCATTATCATGGTTATCATTTTTGATTGTCATCTTCACAATCATTATCAGTATCACCATTGTCATCATTGTCATCATCACCTTTTTCATCATCATCATCATCATCTCTATGTCTCACCTTGCAGTGTAACATCCCGCGAGGCCTTGACCTGGCGAACCTTGTGCCCGACCTCGATGATTGGCAACTGCTTGTTTTCACGAGTAACAACAAGAGTGGCGTTCTCGCTTGATGCACCCAGGAAATTGGACACGGAAACACGGAACTCATACTTAAAGTTAGGGAGGAGGTTAGTGCTGTTCCTGATGGTCACCCTGGCTCCTGTCTCCGACTGAAGCATATCTTGTAGGCGGGCCAGATCAGTGTTGGCGGCCGAGGTCGGTGTGGGAGTGTCAGAGGCCCAGGCCACTCCCCACGAGAAAGTCAGTCTGCGTCCTCCGCCACCGAATGAGCGAGAGGCGTCTAGCTTGATCTTTCCGCACACACCTGGGACGAAAGCACGATTTGCTAAGGACTAGATACGAGCTGGTTTAGAGACGTTTCGGTTGCAAAATATATTCACTTGGATCACCGTAAAATTATATCCATCGAATAAAACCGGCCTCAATTTATTGTTAAAAATTGAATAATCTATGGATAGCTATATTTCTATCTTGATGAGAAAGTCTCACAGAAGTAGGATCTAGGTTTTATATTTTGCGCAGTTGTCTTCATGTTTTTTTTTATTGAAAACAAAAACAAAACATTTTTTACACATTGCCCAAAATTCCTATGCCCCGTTTGGTATGTATTGATAAAGCATTGCTATTAACTCACCGACTTTGTTCGGTCCCGATAAGATGGCGGAAAGAGGTGGGGTTTTGGCAGGACCGCTAACTGTCAGGTTTGTTATGGCAGTTGAAGCCACAGTAACGTCCTCCCTTAGCACTGTTAATGTTGAAGCGTTGAATTGAATGACATTTCCAGGCGTCAGAGAAGGCGAACCTCGCAGAAGTATGAACATCTTCAAAGGCGTACGGAACACACATTTCGCTTGTGTTCCAAACGAGGATGTGTCTGTAAATAACGGGGTGCAAGCTTCACCAGAACTAGACACCGAGGGCTTGCTCATGGTGACCAGGATTGCCTGGAGATTATTAGTAAACGCGGCGCTGACGGGCATAGGTCCTTGCACGTAGAACTCGAAATTCGCAAAGCGGTTACCAAGGATCTCTGTGTCTTGCTGCCCCATTGATACGGACACTTTCATGGCCTTGGACTTCTGACGGTTCGGAAATGAGCACTGGACATCAGTGGAACTAATAAAGGTAGCAGGGGAGCTAAAACCAACGTCACTCACACATCGGATATACCCCGTGTCGACGAAGCCAGTCCCTGTGATATTGACAGTTAAGGCTCCGCTGTTGGCTATGACCCTTGCTGGAGTGATTGATGATATTGTCATAGCGCTCTTATCGTACGCGGTGAAGTTGGTGGTAGTGAAGTAGTCTGTGGCGGCCCCATCAAATCTGCACTTCACTTGGTAGACTCCGGCCTCGATTGCGCTCATGGTGAACGTCAGTTCTGTGGCCGTTTTAGTGACGGCCGGTGTGGCATAGCTATATAGTGAAAACAGTGTTAATCAATGAATACTATCTATTGACGGTAAATCAGGCGTCATCACGGCCATCATTGTATCATTTATTATCGTCTCTATCGTTATTGTAAATATCGTTCAATCATCATCATTGGTGTTACTACTTCATTTGCACCGAATCCAGTCATATCAAACATTGGGCGAAAAAGCGACGATTTTTATAACAACCATTTTTCCTGTTTTGCTATCATGAAAACACCAATTAAACTACTCTAATCGTAACAGACTATTTATACAGCTACTATAACTTACTCTCCAGTGCTATTGACGAAGTAACAGGCAGCCGAGGTAATCCGCGTAAGGCCTGCCCCTTTGATAGTGATCCTGGTCCCTCCAGTGTCGACACCGCTTGCTGGGGTCACGGCTGACAGCTTCGTGCAAGCAGAGTTGAATGAAGGGCTGGTTGGATTTAAGCAGCTGCCGCAAATGTCAACTTTACTGGGACCATTGGCTTGGCCAGCGCAGTCGAGGCAACTTGAGCCATCTCCACCACAAATACCACACGCGTCCTCTCCCTGATTCGAAGGATTTCCTGTATTGCCTCCGACGCAGTTTCCGCACCTTGAAGGTAAAAATATATTTCTTTAGACGGTAATTCGAAAAACTTCAGCCTAAAAGAAGGCCAATCACGCACTATGGCGAGTCACATAAGCATCAATTTCCATCGGCTAATTTAAGCAATTTACCAAGATATTGTCAATCAAATATCGTCATTAAGATATCAGAGTTCATTCGCAGATTGTTATTTCGAAGTTTCCTTGCGAATAAACCGTTGTATTTTCAATGATACACAATAACAAGGAGTGGGTGATTGACATTCTTTAAACCTCTATAAAAACAGTGGATCGCTATGCAGTTTTTGTTGTGACAGTTGTTACACTTTCTGTTGTTACACTTTCTGTTGTTTACAGTTGTTACACTTTCATGCATAGCCAATGATATCACATCATAGCTAATGATGTCACATTTATTGAGCACTCTTCTAGACTTGTACCTATTGATTTGCTGAGGGGGGGGGGGGGGAGCGACAGTATTTGCAAAGACCTTCCAATAAGAATTGACCTTCTTTTTGTTGGTTTCTCCTGTGGACATGCGTGGTACATTCGATTTTTATCCGTCACTTATTCGTTGACCTTTTCGTTCGTCTCTCAAGAAACTCACTTTTCCATTTGTCACTCTTTCACAATTCCCCATTTGTGATATTAACACAATTACGCTTTAACTCTATTAGCCGTCTTGTTTCTCTATACAGGCATTTTCATTCTCACCTGTTAATCGTGGCGCCACCGAAGCACGTCCCAGAGCAGTCAGTAAAGTTTTTAAATTTTCCAGCCGATTGACATAGACCGCAAGGGCCCGTGAAAGCAGAACCACAGGTTCCAGCACAATCCTTTCTGAAGTTGAAAGTTAAATTTGTCGTGCCTCCAGTGCAGTTCCCGCAGTGATCTATAATGAGGACAGAACACAAAATGAAACCCTAGAATAAAGGTATGAATTATACGGTTTTAAAAGTGATAGATGTTGGTGTTAATAAAGCCTTCCCCTGGGAGCAGGAGCCTCCTGTGGACATTGTGGCTGAGCGTCACTGGGCGATAGAAGTCAAGAGGCTCTGGTACCCAGGATAACGAGGCCTACACTAATATCAAATTGTCTTTTTAACCCAGTACTGGCTAACAATCTCAATTCATCGATGGACATACCTTTAATAGCTCCAGAGAATGGAATGTTATCGCAGCCACGGCACCAAACCCCGTCGCCGCCGCACCTACCACAGGCATCAACTCTCCCTCGAGAACCTGGTTTACCGTCACATCCATTCCTAGTGGCAAAAGCCATTACGAACTTCTTACTAATGGAGCTACTTTCGCTGGGTGGGAAAGTGAAGTTGTGAACGCCACTGGTCTTGTTATCTGTTTGGTCCCATGCGACAAATAGAACCTGAGCCTTCTCTGAGGCTTCCACGTTACTCCACAAGAAGTCATCACTGTGCATCTGAAAGCGCACGCTGAAGACAAAGAGGTAGAGGTTACGAAAGAAAGTCTTAATTAAGTCACTGGGGCTTTATGATAATTGAAAGCCAGCGAATTGTACCTTCGTGACACAGCTTTTTAAAGACCATGTAGAACTCTTATAACAAGCTATTGAAAATAAATCCATGTGCAAGGACAGAATGAACTATTGGGTATTAAGGTCTGACCACTGGAAAAACATCACCACTTTTGTTGTCCTCAGGACAATTCAAGAATGCATGTTTTCGAGAGGTTTCTCATCTAATCACCTGGCTTCTGGTTTCAGGAGTAGGACCCTGGCGGTTCCATTCAGCTTCCCGTTTTCCAGGGTGTTATCGATAGGCACAGGAGTCCATGGATCGCTATTAGAGAGTCGGTACTCGTAACGGCCCAAGCTCGTGTTGGGGGCATAAGCGATACCAATACCAGCGGTGTAGCCATCTACATCAGTGATGAGGGGATCTGGGCGGGCAGCGAAAGCGGGGAGTTCTGTACCGTACGGGATGGGAATCCTAGTGGTTACTTCGTTAACGGTAAAACCATTGTTGGGCGTGGTCGTTAGGTTGTACCCAATCGGTGGTAAGTAAGCGCGGTATGATGTCAGTATTGGCGCGTCGTTAACAGGATTGACGGTGACGCGGAACGCAATCGTGTTGGTGAACATGACGATTTTCTCTGACGGAGCCGTGCCGATGACGACCGGAGCGTGCAAGGGGACGGTCTGGAATAAACAGAGGGATGATTAGCTTCCCGCATCTACACACTCTAGAAGGTGCATCTAGAGGCGTCGAATCACCGAAGTTTCATGAAGGAGAGTTGGTAAATAAAACTAAATAATTCAATTAGACAGTTATTTATTTCGTCCCAAGGTTGGACGCTTTAGTAGGGCACTTCTCTAGAACAACGTTTAGTCAAAATGACGAAAAAGTCTCAGTGTCATCAACTTACCGGTGCTAAACCATCAACTGCAGCAACTGAAAATCAAAAGAGAAATAGTTAAAGCCTGAATATCACGCCAAGCTGCCTGATGGATTAGTTAAGGTGGCACTCACCGTCTGCGAATGCCGCTTGTATAAGAGTCTTCAAAGCTGCCAAAGCCGTCTTCTCTGCGCCGGCAGACAATGTGACATCCAAGGTGTCGATAGCGCTCACAATGTTAGCTTGGGTCGATCTACCTTTGACGAGACCCATCACCTTAGGAAATTCCGAGACAACATCTGCGCTTGCATTTTTGCCGATGAGTCTCTGAATGGATGGGGTACGATATCAGTTAATGTGTTCGCAAAGGATATTAACCACAGCGTTCACTAAAATTGTAAAACTCTGGAATTCTCTCAAGCAATATATTTTTTGACAGTTGAAATAACAAGCAGTTGCCAGTGCACCATTACGTGTTTAAAACGTGTTCTACACACTTACAATAGCAATGAACTGCTCGACTCTGGGAGGGAGATCAAAAGTCTGTACTGGAACGTCGTTATTGCGGACTACGGCGCCCGCAAACTCGATCATCTGTTCTCCGTGCCAATTGACAGCAGGGACAAAACGAATTTTGTCGGATGGATCAACCACTTCGGGTTTTGCAAACGATGCAGATAACTTAGTCCAGCTTTTCTTTTTGGCCTCAAAGCCCCCTGTAAAATAACAAGAATACACTGGTCAGATGAGTGAGCTGCAAAAATCTGAGATACAAGGGGATTTGGGTTTCAAGCCAGAGTATACCGGGGCTCAGTTTAGGACCAGGTCCGATAAATTGACTTGATTCTCTTTTCACATACATTTTGAGCATCTGCTTTCAACGGATTGACCTAATGCTAAATCAAATGTTGGAGCAGGGACGGAAGATGGAATAGCGCATCAAAAGACCGCTCTTTGCCCCAACTCACATGCACACCAACCCAAAAGGACATTTACACATACCTTGAGAAGAGTTGGCTCTTGTACTGAGCGCAACAATCTTTCCCTGGAAGCTTTTGAGAGTTTTCAATGCCTCGAAATAACAATTGGTTGTGGCTCTCTCGATGAATGGGAGATCCTCCGTAGGAATAGAACTAACGGTGCTAACATCTCGTTCAACCAGATTCATTTCATTAGAAACTAACACTCCTTCCGTTTTGGTGTCATCTTCAGAGATGTTATAACGGCCACCAATCTTTTGGAGCACCGGCATGTCAGGGCGTGGCAACGACGGTAATACCAGCACCTGGTCAGCGGTACGCGCGTCGGAGGATGCGTCAACTTTAGTGCCCGCGGTACCAGCTTTGACAGTATAGTTCAGGAACACCATTCCATGGAACTGAGGGTCGGTGTGCATAAACCTAAAATCGCAGACAACCTGGTTAATTGGAAGGGCAACAATTAACGCGGAAAATGGGTCAAAAACCCATTCATTCGTGTTTTTACAACGATATAATGAAAAAAAAAATGTTGCAACCCGTAGAAAGTTTTTTTTCTAATCCACTGCTTTTATAGTCAAATAAGCTTCGTTTTGATGTCATTTATGATCTTCAATGCGATCATCATTGATAAACAGATACAAGAATATTGTAATAAAATATATGCTTTCAAGATGATCGTAAGTATTACTGAATGCAGTTTCTGGGACATGAAACAAATCTCACCTTAGTTTGTCGGTCTTTGCGACGACATAAGCAGTTGCTGCGCTAATTCCAGTGATGTTCTTCCAGCTACCGGCATTGTAGCACTGTAGAGCCCCGGTACTGTTGGGACTTCTAACGCTGAGGATGGCGATTGTGGTGCCAGAAGAAAAGATGCTGGCATCGGCGGCTTCGATCGTCTCGAACTCCCAGACGGTTTTATAAACAATTGCACTGGCTGGAATGTCAGGCTGGCATGTGATTGTTTTGTTGATGCAGCCGCCAAGTTCGGGGCATATTGTTTGATCTGGAGGTGAATCATGTACATCGTTTTAAGAATGTCAATCACCCAACTTGTTATTGTTAATCATTGAAAATTTATTTCCGAAGAAGCTCAAAATCTAATCTAAGAATAAATTCTAATATGTTATTTACGATATTTGATTGAAAATATCTTAATTACTCGCTTGATTTAGCCGATTCTTCGAGTCACTCGGAATTGAGCAGAAGAATAAAATGGCGGCGGGATTGGCCTTCTTTAACATAGTCATTATGATCAATGACGATCGCAATCAACAACATCATATACATATAATGATTTAATCAAGTTCTGAGGACACAGGTCTTCTTGTGTTAATTTTGATTATAATAGTCATGAACAACAGCAAAACATACAAATTGAAACAAGGACTGGAAATAATGGGAATCTCATAACCATCTTCCAAGAAACACAAATTAAAAACAATTGACTTTGCAACTGAATTAAAAAATAGAATTAGGCAATCAAGCATCAGGCCAAGATAAGGTCAAACGTTACAATTAGAATGGGAACATTACAATTAAAGTTAAAATGTATAAATCAATAGTAGTATTAGGGGTATGCATCAATCACCCTCCCGTATCGATGGGATTCTGTTTTTACCCACTCTTGGTGATCACCTTGCTACTGCATAACACAAAATATCTACGCTTGTGCTAGCATGGTGGTACGTCATCCCTCTGCCATCAAGAAAGTAACGTGCTGCCCTTATTTGATCTAAAGGGGGAATACTTACGGGGTGGACATTCTCTGGGAGCTAGGCAATACTGAGACGCTGGGATACATGAAGGCGGTGAGGTCTTTTCGCAAAAGGACTGACCGGCTGGACATTGTGAGCAGGAGCTACCATTAGCGATGCAAGTATCGCTAAAAATAAAGATCAGAGGTAAGGTGAGTTTAGAAAACGTAAGGTGGGATGATGTGTCAGGAGAGGTGTTGTAATCAAGGTGAGTATCGTCTGCCTGCAGCGATGCGTATCGCTTCAAATAGAAGATCAGAGTTCAGTGATGTAAGATAGGTAAGCAAGTGAGATGAGGTGCTACAAAAGATGAAGTGATATATGTGAGGTAAGGTGAGGTAAGTTGAGCCTTGAATGCCTGTAGGTAGGTAAGGTAGGGTAATAAGATTAGTTAAGAAAATGTCAGTTTTAATTACAAGAAGGTTAGGTTACGTAGGGCAATACGTTATGGTAAGGTAAGGTAGGAAAATAAGGCAAGGTAAGAAAATGTCAGTTTTAATTACAAGAAGGTTAGGTTACGTAGGGCAATACGTTATGGTAAGGTAAGGTAGGAAAATAAGGCAAGGTAAGAAAAGGTCAGTTTAAATTACAATAAGGTAAGGTTACGTAGGCCAATACGTTATGGTAAGGTAAGGTAGGAAAATAAGGCAAGGTAAGAGAAGGTCAGTTTAAATAACAATAAGGTAAGGTTACGTAGGGTTATACGGGCTGTAAGTTAAGGCTAGGATTATGGGGAGTTTATATGGTACAAAACCTAGATGGTATAAGATGAGACGGGTTAGGTAGGATAAAGTAAGGCGAAAAATATATATTTGGCAATACACAATACACCACATTATTGAGACAATAAATGAGAGAACGTTAATGTAGGATATACATCCAAAAGGAACTTACGTCCAATTGCAGAGCACAAAGCCAGCGTCACAGCGGTTCTTTTGAACACAAGGAGCATATCTGCTATACGCGGCGCATTTAGCCCTCGAGTACGACAACCGTGGACAGATATACTTTCTCATTTGGCAAAATGCCAGAAATCCTAAAAATCAAACATGATAACATATGCGTGAATAAAAACTCATTACGAAAATCTGAACAGAAGCTGTACTCTAATAAAACCCAGCAAAATATCCTCGATATTTATTTTCTGGCCTTACCTGTTCCGTTGTCATTGCCAGAGTAATTGCCAACAGGAAAATCAGGACAAGCCTGATTCATACGAATGCACTTGAACAGGCTCGGGCAGAACATGTCCCTCGATCCACAAAGGGCGCTAAACAAGGTCTTGTTCGCGGTGCAGTTACTAGCCTCTGGAATACAGCTATAGGTTGTCAGGCAGAACTTGTTTCCTCCAGGGCAACTGGAACCTGACGGAGTCACACTCCTGTTCTTGGCCTGAATCCAGTCATACACGCTCCTGAAAGAGCAAGTGTCCGACCTTGGTTGACAGCGCTGACTGGCAAAGCAGAACCGCTCGTTGGAGGAGCAGTTGGCCCCCCATGGAGTGACGGATTCATTTGAGAGCCCCTTCAGGGGTGTGTCCACAGTACAGCTCTTTTCACAGTTTCCAGAGAGGATGCAAAAGTTTTCGTTAACAGGGCAGGGCTCGGTATTTACAAGGGTGTAGAATGCTGAAGTGAAGTTCTGCCAGTTGTTGGCGAATATTGGACAGATCTGATCCCCAAGGCTTCCACAGGCCTGTGAACGTCTGTCGATTGCTGCGCAGTCGATGTCTTTACAAGGGTCGAGGATGCACTTAGATCCACCAGGGATACACCTGTTAACAAAATTATTATTATTGAAGTGATAGTATCACAACAGTGAACTTAGCATGAAAGCAAAACACCAAGGTAAAAATGCTCATAACCTTATAATTCTTAGCTGATTTCTATGAGTGAGGCATTGGATTATAGGGTAGGGACACCAATAAATAAGTCGTGGTGTTTGCTCCAGGAAGAAAAAAACCTCCACCTCAAAACCAGTATTTTAGAGATTGTTTTATTTGAGCACTTACTTGTTTTGTTCTTTGCACCAGTTAGTACCGTTAGCACAGCAACCATCAATAGCATTGATACATCTAAAGGAACATTAACAAAAACACAAAATGTCAACACCTCATAATGAAAGTAATGTTACGAATTTCAAGAAGCAGCGTATAAGTTTGAATTCCTAATCTATACTCTATTCACAATCTATTTACAACGGTTAGAATTATCCCTATAACTTACTTGTTAAGGATCTGGCACCATTTCCAGCCCGGGCCGCACACGTATCTGGTCAGGTTCTTGCTCACGTAGCAGTCTTTGAGTGTGTTTTCACATTGCTTTATAGCGTACATGCGTCGATGACAGATATGTAAAGACAGTTTGCAAGCTTTTTCCCATCCTGCGCGAAAGAAGGAAATTAACGAAACAAAGTGTAATACAATATACAATCTATATAATCCTTTTGTTTGGATATTTATATTTTCTTAAATTTTCTGTCGAAATAAAATCTAAAATTTAAACAGCAGTTTTATTTGTTTTGGTCATATATAATCATTCGGTTAGAGAGTCTGTATCATTACTCTATACTTTTTATCAATCCCTTACTAGAACTCATTTACCACAGTTTCTAAAATATTGATTGGACTTACTTTTTCCCTTCAAACACTGAAAGCTAATAATGGTTCTAGACATAATATTATTTTGGCCTATAATAAAGCAAGCAGTTTTCTTAATGTCTCACCTGAATTTGTATCGTTGACGCCAGTATAGTTTAGCGACGGGAAGACTGTGCAGTTAACACTCTTGCTGACGCACTTACTCTCCTTGTCACAGTAATGGTCCTCGCTACCGCACAGGAATCCCAAGTCAGACTTAGGAACATTGCATTGAGAGACATTGGAGATACAAGATTGCTGAGTGAAGCAGTACTTTTGGCCCGCTGCGCAAAACTCTCCATTGAGCCCCACTGACTCATTGGACATCACAAGTGACCAGTCGTAGATGGCTTGAGCAGAGCAGGTCGCAGAGCAGCGAGCTAAGACGGGGCAGTATGATTGGTTGGTGGGGCAGTCCCCACCCCAAGGCAGTCTCACCATCGAGCTGTTCCCACCACTTGTTAACAACCCACATGGATCCGCAGAGCTGATACATTGACCGACAAGTGGACAAAACGTGTCGCCACCTTGGCACAGAGCCATGTTGACAGCGCTCAGTTGCGCTTGGAATCGACTGCTGTTTCCGCTGGTCAAGGCATCGCAGACATCGTGGCGTTCAGAGCACAGGCCCCTCTTTTCGACAAGGTCGACGCATTTTCTGACCTCAGGGGGGCAGGGAGGGGATAGATATGTCTCAGGACACCCTTGCTCCATGGGGATGCAGCTAATGTAAGAAACAACATAAATTGGGTGTGAAAAGTACATTTTAGGCAATAATGGTGAGAACAACCTACAGATATAAGAAGTTAGTGTTACAAGTGGGTGGATCAGACAGGAATGCTTTATCAGGAAGGCAACTCTTGAAGGGGTTACTCCTAGCCCTAAAGCTTGACGAGAACCTCACCTCTCATTTCTGGCCGTTAGGTTACATGGACGTGTATTGACCGGGCAGCCTACTGGTGTCACGGCTCCACCTCCGCCACCTCCCCCACCAGGAGACGTGTTATTATTTGTGGAGTTATTATTTGTCGTATTGCCCCCACCAGGAGACGTGTTATTACTTGTGGAGTTATTATTTGTCGTGTTGCCGGAACTCAAGCAGTGCGCGACCTTCGGCATACACTTTGCCGCGCCGATTAGATTGAGGGTGCACACATACTTGCGCATCTTGCACATTTTAAGCCAGCCTGAGATTGAACAACAAAATGGTCTCCCTTAAGTCACAAACCTGATCTTGAAAGAAGCCCAGAGGGAACTTTCATAATATAAACATCTCTTTGTGTGACAAGGGCGTTTGTTAGCTCTTAATAAAAAGACAAAACAAAATACCGCCACCAAAACACTTCCTACGGGGATCGAAAACTACATCCTTAAAAAATACATCAGCTATTAACTCAGCCCCTAGGCTAGGTAAATAAGTGTGATATCAAACCTTCTTTATTGCATCTTTAATACTCACCATTCCCTGGGTCGGTGGTGTTCGCATCATAAGGCAGGGAGCCGAACTCGGAGCAATTCTTGTTGTTCTCAATACACAAGAATCTATCTGGACAGAACTTGTGGCCTGACTCGCAAAGTTTCTCCATCAGTGATGACGCATTGTTGTTACTATCCTGAGGCAATGGTACGTTGCAGGACTGGCTGGAATTTTTGCAGGAGCTCGTGGCCAGGCAATAGGTATCTCCTGAGTTGCACGAAGATCCGCTCAGCGTGACGCTGTTATTGCTTGCGATTGTCCAGTCGTAGAGAGGTTGGAGCGTGCACGTGCGATTCTTAGCACCACATGACATGGACGCGGCACAAAACCCTTCAGTGGTAGAATTTGTGCAATTTGCTCCCCATGGTGTTTGAGCACTAGAAAAAATACATTCGATTTGAATGTGCATTATCTTTATGTATGATTAAAGACCAATAACTGCAAATATGTAATAATCATTTTATAATGTTGGCTATCAAATCCGGCACTTTCTGAAACTGGTGTACTAAAGATTTTAGGCGACTAGTATGTCAATCAATCAGAATACAGCATTGATGATAGATCACTAGTGTGATATGAAATTTGGTATCGGATTGGACGCGACTACGATTGCGACTGCGAAGCAATATTTTGTTTCGCAGCCTGTTTGGTTTTGATGTCAGGGATTTGGATTTGTTTTAAGCCAAGGCTCTCTCTTGTTTGAAATTTTTTTCTAGAAATTTTTGCTTGCATGGTATTTTTGTGGGAATTTTGTCAGATACCGATGATCGGTCTCAACAGTCGATATTTTTTTGTTATGTCCTAACCGTTTTCTTACAAGGGTTACTTATTTCATTATTTGTTTACTACAATAATGCTGTTTGCTGCAATTGTAAAATTTTGTTTGTCTGTTTTTGAAGAAATACTTACCTATCTCTGCCCAAATTCAGCGTCATACCAATATCACATGCTGTGGTATTTGACTGACATTTGCCCACAACTGGGCAAAATATCTCGCCGCTGGCGCATTTCTCTCTGGTGTTGATTTCATTGATCAGGCGCGTGGCATTTGCCGGCTCGCTGTGTATCTTAGAGCAGACATTGTCGAGCATTTGACACGTTTTGTGTTGTTGGACAATGTGTTCACAGTCTTTCAGTTCGGCAGGACATCCCTGGATAAAGAAAAAAAGCTATTACTAGTTGAATATGTGTGGAGCCGAGATTCTTTTGGCTCTTCGTCCCAATTACGACGAAATACACTTATGTTGTTCTGGCTAAACTATAAGACATGTAGCGTGCGACATGTCGCCTAGTTAAGCTAACTTGGAAATTGTTACGCGCCAAATCTTTGTAGCAGCGACAAAGAAATGTTTCTAGAAATATTTTCGGTTGCTCCCTGGTCGCGCGTTACATGTTTTTGATAGTGGCTTAGCTAGGAAATATTTAGGAGATATGTCTAAGGCCAGATTCATACGTCGCGCTCCTGTAGTGCTAAATCTGATTGTCTATTTGTATCTACATTAGTAAGTACTCAGCTGCCACCTATTATCTTTGTTCTACAAAGGAGTTCTTTTGTCTCGATTCTTCTCGTTCTTTGTGTCGAGGTGCGGATATTGTTCATTTGCTCAATCAAATTGCAGCTTCTAAGAGCTGCGTACTGATCCATCTACACAAATACATTGGGTTCAACGTTAATTCAGACGTCGCACTAAATAGGTTGCGAGTAGTAAAACTTGACTCGATGCGGAGTTTCTGTTGCACAAAATAAAATAAAAATATGGCATTTGGTCCGTCACATCAGAAGCTCGACGTTTGAATCGGTGTCGTGCTTTTGCCGTGAAGCAAGACAGATGCAGACGCGCTTAGTGCCGTGCCGAACTTCAGATGTCGAACCATTCATGTCATTGGTACGGCAGAGGCGTGACGTATGAATCGGGCCTAACGCTTCATACCGTCTCCTATTTATTTTTTAAAAAAGGAAAATGGTTTATTATTAGTCATGCAATAGTAATATCTGGAGCTCCCTTTGATCTAGGGACTCAAATAAGTACAGCGTTAATATATCTTTTGAAGTAGCTTAGACAAGCAGCAAAGGACTCTAGTTGAAATAAAAAAAGCATAAATCATACATAGCACAGATTTTACATTTGATTTATTCCAACCTTTCGGTACAACATATTCACCCGACAAGTTTTAACGATGCACTTTTATCGGATTTTTAATACGTATTTTTGAGACATTATCTCTTATTGCTATAGGTTAGGTAACATTGCCAAACGTTTTTTAGACCAGGAATATCAGCAGATGAAAAAGAGTGCGTCCCTACCACACATACTGCATCTCCATTCGCACATGCCGCGAGGCCACGAGCTGGCAAATTCACGTGTTCAAAGAACAAGCCTTTAAGCCTGAGTGGTTTTATTCTCATGAACGTTTTACATGTGCTACGCTATGGACGATATGAACGCGCAAAATGAGACGATTTTTAGCGATATCTTGACCTATTTCTAACAAAAAACCGTCCTTTTCTCGCTATATACGAGCCCGTTTGCCAGAAACCAGGAAACCCGATAGCCTATGGTGTTATACCATATATGGATTAGTTATTCAGTACAGTGAAAAAAAACTGGATATTAACGCTTTTGTTTGTCTTGGCTACAAACACTTTTATTCAAGACAAATAAAAAGGTATTTGCTGAAGTGTCTAAGCGGTTTTAACGTTGTGGTAAAAAAATGGAAACTTAAATGTACTTGATCTTGGAGTTGCTGACAAGAATATGAATCACCAACAAATTTGGAATTGTGGAACTTTTGCCACAAACAGACAAAGGCCAGGCATTTTTATAATGTATTTTTCGAGCCCCGCAACAATAGACCAGGAATAATTGAGATCCCAAATTTGAAAGGACTTGTAAATATTGACCTGTTGTCAAGAGTAACGTCAATTTCTTGTTTTCTACTTTCCTTGTAACTTGTGGTTTCTGTTATCGTTTCCAGGGCGTAAAATAAACATTTGTACTGTTCACGGATTAGTGGAAGTAATTTCTGCCAAAATCTTACTCACTGAATCGAAACCTGGACTTGGTCGCCGACCAAACAAATTTATTGAAATCTCTTTGTTTTTAACAACCTTACTCTCGTGGGTCTCCTTTGTTGAAGAAATACTTATTCTTATCTAGGTTTAATTAAACAATATGTAGATAGTTCAGAGTCATAATCTTCTTTTACATTCTTGTTTTTATTTTTGGCAGGGAGCTTTCTTTTTTTTGATAAAGCGGCTACAACATATGCTAAGTAGCGGAAGCAATTATCGCGTAAGATTTGAACGCTGCCAACAACATAGCAAGCGATGCCGCTTATCAGTTGAATTCTAATTGAGCAACGTTTATGAACTTCTCAGGTAATCTAAAAAACATTCACCATCGACTGCGTGGGTCTACTTTATCGATTAAGTTGAATGTAAACATGACAGATAAAGGTAAATAGGTTCGAAATCTTGTCAATGTGAAAGCGACACCACCAGGAAAATTGCTGCCAACGTTTTCTCGAATGGGAATCTTTTTGTGATAATCAATACATTGGCAAAAGCGTTTCAAATTTGTTGATCAAGCAATGACATCAAAGTAAATATGGAATTTTGAACTTTAACAGTTGTGTAAATAAAAAGTTTCGAGAAGAGATTAAGATTGGGTTTACTTAGGGTGTTTGGTCTGCGTTGGTTACATGAGAATTTCCTGGTTTAGATAAAATTAGGTAAATAAATGCCTACAAATGATTGTAGAGTTTAGAGACAGAAAGCGACCAGGCAATAAACATTTTTGTATGACTAAATGTGAACCACAGACAAAAAAGTACAGCTTATGAGAACAAGGAAAAAAGATAAAATAATAACAATTCAAGAATTTTGCTTTCTTGCACCCTGCGTTTTTAAACTTGAGGAAAAAAACACATTTAAGATCAAAAACTGTTGCTCGGACGAAAACTGCGCTCGGTTTAGGGGTAATACTCATAGTTGCACTCACCGTTGTGTTTGAAGCATTACATGTACTGGAAAAGACTACTATCAGCAGACCCAGAGCTGTTCAGAAAATAAACGACGGGAAAAACCATTAGAAACCATTAAAAATCCACTTTGAAATATATGGCATCACAAGCAAACTTGACGCAGCGAACCTATTTCTAGCCTTCTGCGTCGTCCCATAGTCCCAACTCTTTCACAGGCCAAGCAAAGGAGCTACAATGGAGTTTGTAGTCTGATTATGCCCGAAACACAGCTTTAATATTCTGGAGCGAAATATGTCGGACCCGTCCGTTGTTGCGGGGGCTTCTCAATTAACGAAATCAGGTTGGGCTAAGGGATGGTTGTTGTACCATTCTAATTACACTCGGTCATCTGGGAATAGTCCCAACGCGGAAACAATGGCCAGGAAGGCTTCGGATTGGCTGATAATGTTATGACGTTAATGGATCATTAAGTGTACTGGTTGCTTAGCGACAAATTTCTGGGCGGCGCATCAACAGTTCAGGCCCGTCTGCTTGTATATCTAAATAAAACAGTAAGCATATAAGTGCCCTAGAAAATGTATTCGCAAATCATAAATAAACGATTCTAGCTACATAGATTTTTTCATTTTTAGATTTCTCAAGCACTTTTTTTCTGAATTTCCTAATTGCCGAGATACTATACAGCGCCGAAATCCCGTTAATTCAAATCATTTTATATTTTCACGAACCCGTGCGGTATTTTAATCACGGATTCCGTGTTTTTTTTATTCACTTATCCCGATAGAAAAAAAAATTAAAATCTCGAACAAGTGCTGAATTATTCAGGCTCGTACACAGGGGGATGTGCAGCGTGCGCGCGCATCCTCCCCCCCCCCCTTGGCGGCCAAATTTCTTATTAAGGATTCTTCAAATACTATGCTTTTTCCAAAAGATCTCTATGACTTCGTACCCCCTCTCAGCCAATCCTGGGTACGCGCCTGGAATTGCTATATTTAAAATGCTTCAATAAGCTTGTAATTTTTTGTGGTTTAGTTCGACATTTTTCGATAAACAACGGAAGGTGCAAATCTTGTAGGTGGGCGAGCACATGCAACAGTAAATGTCGTTTTGTATCCAGACCTGTTTGTCTAAGAGATACAGTATACGTATCCAAGCAAGACTATAACTTTTATTTTATGTTTTAGCTCGAGCCATCCCGATGAATTTTCTGATCTTTTTTCGATCTTTTTTTTTGTCCGATAATAGAAGAATGTAATCTGTAGGTGCTAAAGTCCGTTATCAGCTTTTTATTAGAAATTTGCTTTTGCTGTCCTCTCCTCGAGCCCGTTTTCTTTGCTTTGCGTACACCCAGTGTATAAAAAATGATACTCATGAAGTGTTAGAAAGAAAATTACACACATGGTGATAAAATAACAATGATATTTATGGTTATTGTGAACACAATTTGATTCTGCATTTTTTGAAAGATCTGACTAACAAAACAATATTTTTCTGCTATCTCATCCTCGGCATGTTCTTAGCATGTTCTTAAAATTTGGTAAAATCTCAATCTGAACGTTCTTTATGAAAAAAGATAGAAAAAAAGAGTGTACTGAAAAAAATCTTTACTTTGAAATCACGATAAACGATTTTTAAAGATAGATATCACGATTAAGCTGATCAAATTTTGCCATTCACGAATCACGGCGAAGGTAGCAATCACGAATAAAGGTTTTCAGTTTGACCTTTTCAAGATTCACGAAAAACAAAAAGGTCGTTTACGGATCACGAACATAACCCTTACGGCCCCAGCTACATGGATCGGTACGTCAAACTATTTGGCCGTGTCATGCAGATGAACTCTATAAAAATGCAACTTTTGCTTACATTAATGTTTTCGTTGTTTTAACGTTCGGGTTAACTTTGCTCTCCATTGAAGGGTTGTGAGTAAGCGATTAGATTTTTTGAATGTCGTTTCAATCTTTGCGATTGTGTTGCTGCTTCGCCTTGGCTATGTTCGTTTCATTTTCGTTTCATTTCTTGTCGCATTGTTCCCGTGCTTGTTAATGACTTACTTTGTTTGCATTTTTAATCTCCTTTTCCTTCCCTTTCGAGCTAGTTATCGAGTGCACTGCGATTCCAACTGCGATCTCTATTCTCCACAATTTTGACACAAGAGCCTTTGTTGTTGTTTACAAAAGTACTTCGTCAAAGGTTGAATCCACTTTAGGTGTTCAGCTAAAAAGCGGGAAGAAACCAAACAGACGGGCTATGGGATAGTGGGATAGTAAGAGCAGTCATTGTTCACCAAGTTTTGATTTGAAATCTCTTACAGTCAAACCAGGTCGAGCGTGCCCACTCCGCCTAGGACTGTTAATTGATTTTGTGGACAAATCAACATAAGGCGCGCGCATTTTTATGTTCATATGTTTAGCCCGACATAACGACATGGACATTTAGACATAAAAAAACATGTTTTTTTCTCTTATGTCGTTATGCCCATGTCTGTATGTCGGACTTATGTCTTTCATGTCGAATTATTCACACTTCTGAACATATAAACATAAGAGTGCGCTCGCCCATGTCGTTATGTCGCTAGTGTGCACCAGGCATTACCGGGTAAGCCCATTCGAAAAAACATAATGGAAATTTAAATAATGAAATCAATAATCATCTTTTTGGGGCACGCTTGATCTGGTTTTGGTTTGACTGTAACTGCGCAGAAATTGACGCATGTTTATTTCAAGGTAACCGAAGCAACGAAACTTCGAGAACTTTAAGCCTCCGCAGGCGTCTCTGTTAGTTAACAACTGAGACTGAATCTCTAAGAACCTCGCGGGATTCCTGTGGTCGACAAAATCCTTTGTTAAGGGGGTATGGAACAATGCCAAAAGCGGAAAAAAATAGTACGAGACGCATTACCACAGGAATCCCGAGCGCCTGTATTTCTTTTCTCCTGCTTTCTGGGCAAAGCGATGCCTGTAGAGGCAAGAAAAGTTTAAAGTACAAGAGAATGTTAAAGAACTATAATCCGTGACCAGTTTCGGAAATTCAAATTTCACTCTTCTTGCGAATAAGAATGATAAAGCTAGACATTAGACAAGGTTTGATTAACAAAAAACTACATTCAATGTATTTTCAAAATCGACAGGAAACAAAGAAATAAGAAATTTCTCAAGGATTTCCAATTTTTTAGGTTCCTTATTCGCAAGAAAAGTGAAAATTATAATTGCCGAAACTGGTTACGGATTAACTATCAGGCATATTTGGAAAGTGTTTGGAGGATTCTCTATTAAATACGCGAACCCCTCAACTGGCCAAATCATTAGAAATGCCGCGTATTCTGAATAAATACACATCACAAAGCAATTGAACGATTATTTGAAGGTTTCTGGTTCGTACGATTCATACGGAATTCATACCATTTTCAGCCAATAGGAGAGCCAGCTCGCATTACGTCATTACATCACGCCGTTGATAATTCCTCATTCATTCTCTAACACCACTTCCCTGCTCTTATCTAAGCTTTAACATGGCTCCCAAAATGAGAAGCAGTAATGTTCTGCGTTATATTGAGAGTGCGGGACTCTCTGAGGATCTCAGCGAGTTTGAGAGTGAGAACGTATCGGCAGGGTCTCGCTTGGCCACCAAGAATGAGACGGCAGTTCATGTAGAGAGCACAGCTCGTCTATATGAACTCCGTCTCATTCAGATGGAGAAATTCGCCATACGGGAGAAGGACACGGCTATTCTTTTTGGTGAAAATAGCCGTCCATTTAGGGCGGCTACTATCAAGACCTTTCTCGGTAAGTGTAAAGTATGATGCTCTATCTAAATACTGTAAATGAGACTAAAAAAGAACGATCTAATAACTTACGTACGTAAAGTCTCAAGACCGGCGCACATGTTGAGGAAAATTTCACGTATTCACTCTGCTTACTGCCTCGCAAGGCCAAAAACGCACATTTTAAGCAGGAGATAATTATGTCACAGTTGCTTCAAGCAGGACATAATTTTGACACAGTTGCTTCAAGCAGGAGATGATTTTGTCTCAGTTGTTCGTGACACGTAACTTCGATCGGCGTCTGCACGCGTGACATTTTCCTCACCGCGTTCGCCGGGCAAAGTTTAAAGTTTTACTTGCCCTAAAGCCGCTCTTTCATGATTTTAAGTTTACCTTATTTAGATGAAATAACTATAGATTCAATCTATATCCTAGATAAACGTACTGCCCTGCTAGACCATCCCTGTTTATCTAGGCTAATACCAGGAGCGCCGGATTTTATAGGCGGCTTTGTTGTAAAATAATGCGGTAATAAGAAGTTCCTTCCAATTTCTTACAGATTCTACACTAACCCTACAGACCCTAGGCCATTTAGGTCGTTTATCATTTGCTTCCGATACTAACTGATTCAAGCCAGCTCAAAACTGGCTGATAAGGGGGAGGGAGGGCTGGTGTTAGAAGGAAGAATTATACAAGTTTGAAATGAGTTAGGGCTATTATTAGTAAAGTTTAACAACCTCTATTAAACTGTGTCCTGGTATAGAAATATTAGGTTAGGATAATGGAAATGCTCAAGACTGTCACTCATTATTCTTACACATGCACTGAGGAAAGAGGTGTTATAAAAAGGAGGTTACATTTTTTTAAATGTCTGTATTCACTGTATTATCGATGGTAAGCATGCCCAAGGTAAGTGAGAGTTGAAAAACAAACGGGCACGAGAGGAAGAAACTTAAAAGAACCTAGGTTGCCTCGATGCTTTGTCGAAAAATTGCAAATAGCCGAATATCACATCATTAAGTTTGTTTTGTTTACAAACAAGAAGTACTGTAAAACCCAAATTCAAATTTTAAAGTGCTTTTCTTTTCATTTCCTTGGTTTATTTTCCCAAGCTTCTAACAATGGATAGCCCGCCTATGTGCAATAAAAATTACTTCAATTTATTAATGCAATGTTGAATTTGAATTTTATTCTTCCGAAAGGGGTGTGGCTAAGCCTTTTTATATAGTGGTGGTCCTTGTTCAAGGAACATATTACTTTTCAAATTATTAAGGCTTTTTGAAATATCCAGTTCCCCAAATGGATCTATTCACACATCTTTTGTGTTTGTGTTGATTTTATATAATTTGAACCTTAATAATTTTAAATATTGTAATTGCAAAAATTTACTCATTTGTTTTTATATTTTAGAATACTTAGGCGAACCGAAGGGCACCAAAATTGGCAGTCTCGCCTGCAAGGGTCTGGCGCCACCTTCAATAAAAGCATTAAGGTATTAATATTAATATTTTTAATATTGAAATGTTAATGTTTTTCCAGGTTTTTATTTTATTTATTTACTATATATTTTCATAGTTGGCTCTTCCAACAGAGATGGACGGGCAATTTTTTTTTGTCATTTTTAAATTTTAAGCCCTGATTATATTTCATATAAACTCGTACAACATGTTTATAATGCTTTACACAATTCAAAGATTGCAAAACACTCACTACTCTTTTCTATTTTGTGTGCATAAAGTAGATATCTAACTCTCCCTTGCTGTACCTCTCGATATTGTGATATTTTCTGATACTGTGATTCTTGTTTATATCCAATGCTTATTCGAAAACAAAATAGACTATATTTTTCCTATTTACTTGCTTAATTGAATTATCACATATTAGATAAATTATAGATGTCTTCACTTTTTCTCTAAACATAATATTGCATATAGTATCATATCTAGTAGCTAATAATTTTGATATTAATTATGATATATCTTAATGACATATTTTAGTCTAGTTTGATGGTACAGTGATTTTTAATGTGAGATATTTTACTCTAGTTTGATGGTTTAGTGACATCCATATTGATTAACTACACTTGATTTGGTATTTTGATTAAGACACTTTGCAATAATATAATTGGTTAATGACTCTGTCATACAGATTCTGGATGCCGAAGTTTGGGCATGTTGGCCCATACAGTGAGCAAGTTAAAAGGGATCATGATGGGAAAATTATAGACATCATCCCAAAAGGGAACCCTATGGAGGATGCTGGTAAGTGTCTGTTATGATGATTATGACAGTATTCCTGTCAGCCTTATCATTATACCAGTACAAGAAACAGATTTTTGGACTGTCTTGTACTTGTAGCATAGCTGTCAACTCTCCCGCATTAGGCGGGAGTCTCAAGATTTATTTCTATTACGGAGGGTACAAGATGCAGGTTGCAGGTCGGCTGCAGGTTGAGTACAAAATGCAGGTCGGGTGATTACAGTTTTTTTTTTTTTTTTGCTTTAACTATTTCATACAAACTACAGCTCACGTGACGCGTTAAAATATTGAATACTTAGATTCTCGTTTATTACTAAACAATTATGTGACCTTGGGAATAAAGAATATCTTTCCAGTCTCAAGGTTTTATTTCTATCATTTTCTTTAAAGGTGTCAAGACATTGATACGTTCGCTAAATAAAAGGAAGCGCCGAACTTCTAGAAAAGACATGAGGGCCGGCATGAAGCCCTATGAGGCAAAGAAGGCGCCACCATTCTCTCTTGAGGATATGCTCAAGATGAGAGAATACTGTTTGAAGACAGTTGAGGTAAACAATTTAATTACCATCACAAAAAAGTGCATTAGAAATAAACAGGTAATATCACATATAGGTCCATTCTACAAACATGACAGACACAATAGATTCTGTAGTCGAATATTCCATAATATTCCAGGGGTCCATCAGAGAGGACGACGGCATCTAGTAGATTCTAGGATAATCTCCGATACTATCACAAAATCAAGGGTCCAGCAGATGGAAGAAGCAGGAACTAAATAGACATCTGTCTAATAGCATATTAGAGGAAAACAATGATAATATCCTAATCTCAATAAACAGTTGAAGCTCTCGTAAGCGACCACCTTGGGAACTGATAATTGTAGTTGTTAACAGAGCTGGTCCCTTACAAGAGATTGCTCTCATAAGCAACCACTGGGCGCCAAAAACTTGAACAATAGGTGTTGGTCTCTTACGGGAGCTTAAATGCAGAATCTATGATTTGAAACTTATTCATTATATCATAATAATGCCATTGTAATGCCATTATGGCAATTCATGGCAAATTTAATCTAAAAGTAGTCAAAAATTACACTGCCTACTTGGAACAACTTCATTAGAATTTGAAAGCTCCTATTCATAGCCTGGCACTACCTATATGTCTGTTCATTCAAAAGGATCCCTATATCCTTTTGAAAATTGAGTGAGGTGTAGAGTTGACTGAACACAGGTCTTACTACTATTACTATCACTGTAAATCAGCAATAAAATCTAAAGTCATGGTAAATTATCAAATGTCACATTATTTTCAATCCTTAGATTTACCTTATTCCATCTATAATTTTTTTAATCAGCTTCCTCTTTTTGTTTTAGTCAACTCTGGCCAAATTCCCTCCCGCATTCAGATAAAGCTGCCATGGTCAAAGGCTGACAAGCATGCCAAAGGTGCGTACTTAACCTTTTCTTGTGAATAGTTATTTTTCTTTTGAGGTATATAATATTGTTATAATTTACATATTGCAGGGGTTAATCTGTCGCTATGGGCCAATCCCCTAAACCCTAAGTTGTGCCCTGTTATGGCACTCATTTCGTGGCTGCTGTTTTCTGGTAAGTTATTGGAGGCACAATGTCACATTTCTGGGTTGCCCCTACACATCCTATTTCTTTATTTCTTTTCCTTTTTTTTTCATTTTTAGGAAAACCTTACCTTTAATTTACCTCCACCATTACTAACAATAGAAACCTAGCAATCTAATCTAGTGATATATTATTAGGAATCACGAAGGGTTACATCTTCCCTCGCATTGCCAAAGACAACCGACATGCACTTCCATCAAAGCGAAGTGTGGCCTCATATCGTACTATTTTTTCCAAGGTAAATACATCAGTACACCAATATCTTAATGAAATCTCTAATTTCTTGTCATAAGGAACAGTCAATTATATAATATCACTTGTTTTTCCGCCTGGCTTACAATTATAAAATACTGTTTTTCTCTCATTCTTGTGGTTTCCTTTCAAAAACAAATACAAAGCAAATACAAAATGAGGAGAAAAGTTGCAGGAATTTTAAAACTAATTTAGAGATTCTTACAAATGTTATAATAATATGACCATGCCATGCACTTTTCTTAATTTTGTATCACACTCGCACTGCCCGTAGTGGCCTTTGGCAGTGCCTGCAAAGTATGCTGGATTCTCAAGCATGTCGCACTGCATGCTTGTTACAGGTATATATGCAGACAAAACTGTGCTCCCTCTCTAATATTTTATACATGCATTTATTAATTATTTCCCTCTTGCTTGTAGATGACCAAGGCCCTATTTGAGAAGCCATACACCACACATAGCATTAGAAGGTCAGCAGCACGCTGGGCAGCCAGATGTGGTGCTGATGATAGCACAATCAAAAGGGCTGGTCGCTGGTAAGAACACTTGCCAAAAGCAGAATGACATTAATTTTGTGATGTGATATGAACTTTTGTATGAATATAATAATCAAAGAATGTTTTTACTGGTGTTGGTTCATTGAAATATACCTTACAGCAGTAACAAAAAACATTAAAATCACTTGATGTCTTTCCAATTGTCCTTCCTGCTCTTCTGCCCTTGTATTGATATTTTCAGTTCCTACTGGTTGTTAGGCATCTTCTCTTTATAGTCATGAAAGGTCACTTTTGTTGTTGTTCTTGTTGTTTTGACTTTTGCTTGCAAATTTTGCCTCTGGGGTAGTAGAATTCACTTTCACTTTCTTTGTTGGTATTCATCGCTTCTTTACCAAAAATCAAAAAGCTTTTGTCTTCAGTTTTTTTGGGTTATGCTTGCCCTGGTAAAAAAATGCAAGCATGCAAGCTGTCATTGCCATATTATCATATTATTAGTTAGTGAGTGAGTGATGTGTTCTTAATTGCTAGTCTCAGGACTTTTGCACACCCCAGAATGTTTTGCTTATCATGATTTCCTGACGAATTCTAAGTCGTCATACATAACATGTAAATTTTCATCTTTTCTTTTAGGAAGTCGAGCAGCTTTGAACTTTACACCCAAGACGCAAGAGTAGAAATGATTACTGAACTTCATGACGACAATCCAAGCCAGGACCATCTGCTGTGGATGTTCAAGCCCCTCAGATGAAGCACCTCCCACTACATGCCATCCAGACAATTATTTCTGCCCTTGCACCTTGGCAGCCTACTGTCAAATCATAGCCATCATCAAATGCTATCCTACATGGAAGGACAACCATTCAAACCATGGAAGGAAAACCATACAAACCACCCTCTATCAAAGTCATGATCAATGGGACCATGCATGGAAGGAAAACCATTCAAACCAATGGAGGACAACCATTCAAACCATGGAAGGAAAACCATACAAACCACCATAACATGTAAATTTTCATCTTTTCTTTTAGGAAGTCGAGCAGCTTTGAACTTTACACCCAAGACGCAAGAGCAGAAATGGTCATGGTCAATGGGACCATGCATGGAAGGAAAACCATGTAAACCCCTGAGGGGCAGTGGCTACACATCCATGGGGTGTAGAATGGAGATGTCAGGCGTTTCCTCCCTCCACTACCCTAGGTGTTCACCTTGGGCAAGTGATATCCCACCTCTAGCCTCCCATTGCCCTAGGTTACAAGATAGCGTCAGATAAAAACTTGGCGACAATGAGCCCTTGGCAAGGGTGATACCCCGATCTATTGATCGTTAATACCGCATTGAATTATGCGGGGGGACCAAGAAGCCCTTATCTATACAAGAGCAAGTAAAAAATAAAAGAACAATACTTTCATTTGAACATATCTATATTGATTAGGTATTCCAACCTCCATCATCTCACATACCCTTATCAACTTAACCTGCCTTTCACCACTTTACCTGCCTCCAACTGGCTAGCCTGTACTTCAGTGACTTACCCATTCCTCGTTAATTTACACTCATCAGCTTCCATTCTGTAACAGTCTTAACTTCCCTAACTGGCTACCTTCAAGAATGGAAGGAAAACCTTACAAACCATCCTTAATCAAAAAAATGGACAACAAAACCATGCATGGAAGTAAAACCATGGAATTGAAACCATTCAAACAAAAAGACAGTCATTCAAACCATCAAAGGAAAACCATTGCAGTGTTTGCCTTGGACAAGTGATAAGACACCACTAGCCTCCCTTTTCTCTTTTCTAAGAACAAAAACCCTTACTGCCAATACCACCCTTGGCATTTCTGGGTTGCCCCACAGGTAAATAGAGGTACTTTAATGTTGTTGCCTCATTCTTATCTGACTCCAAAGTCAGGGCCATTTCTCATGCCTATAGCCTAAGAACTGAAATTGATATGTCTTTTGCATTTTGAATATCCCTTGTTTGGTTATCTTTTCTAGGTTTCTTACCAATTTTACACAACTCGTTCTATTTGCACCATTACCAAAAACCCCATGATTATTCTTTTCATTGAATCCAATTAATTCTTTTCATTCTTTTCAGTGAATCCAAAGTAAAGGTGAACAATACTGATGGGAAAATGCACCTGGAGATTGTTTAAATTTTTCACTGCATTTTATGCAGGTGTTTGCACATCCTTTTCCAATGCTTTATGCTTGTGGCAGTTGGTTGTCAAATATGGAGTGGAATATTGGACATCCCTTTACAGATATATTTTCTTATTCTGCTGTGCTGTCTTGTTGAAATAAATTTGATCCAGGATCTTTTTAATTTGTGTCTGAGAATTGAGTTATTTTTAGCATATCTCCACCACTCCTCCGGCACCAGGGAGGAGTCGTGAAGATGTGCGAGGGGGACTCCGATAACAAATTGGGTGTGGTTCAAGGCAATTTTAAAGGCCAAAACACCCCCTTCGAATAGCAATTGGTCGAATTTTATTCCCTAAGAGATAACAGAATTTAAAAAAAAAAAGGTTAATTACTCCCTTAGGAATAGCAGTTGGTCGAATTTTACACCCTAAGAGATATCGGCTCCTGAACTCTTCCAAACCAAATTTACCCAGTTTTCCTAAAGCTAATAAGGCGCGCAAAGAACATTTTATGTTTTTTCTATAGGCTGAAATAGGTACATAACTTCTCACTCTCCAAGGAAACCTTTAAAGTAAGATTTGGACATGCATTATAACAATACACATACCTGCAATTTTGACAAACTCCTTCTTCTGAACCTCATCCCTTTGAACAGCTGCCGTAAGTGTAAGCTTACTCCGTTTTCTCTTTCTAGTCTGTAGTCACCATTAACATTGTTTCCAAGTATTAAACCTCTTAACAAGATTTCCTTGTGTTCCTTAGCTGTTTAGTAGTTTTCACTAGTTGTTTTCACGGTCATCAAGGTCTGAATACTTGTCATGTTTTCCCCGCCAATTTTACTGTCGTTCACCACGCGACACTGCAACTCAAAACTCGAAAATGTGACAGGAGAGCAACATCAAACCCGCGGTTTTGATTGGTTTCTTTGGGATTTGACATGATGTGAACAATGACGGTGACGGGTGACGGTTTGTTATTGGCTCGTTTTCAGACAGTGTATCCAGATTATATTGCAACTGTAGTAGAATGTCTCAGTTCTACTAACAGCTATTCTCAGTGTAACGCGATGTGCAGGCGATGGCAAAGTAGCCAAGCGTCATTTTGCAGTCGTCAGATCTATGACAGTAAATGCCCGCTTTCTCAAATTCATCCCGAGTTTAACTCGAGGCTGGAAATGTTCCATGTTGAATGAAAAATGTAAAGGATTTTTTTTTTTGCATCGAGCTCGCACTGTTCGTACCGTTACTGGGTTTTTGTTTTGTATACCTTTACAGAAACTCTGCAAACATCAGATGCATAGTTGGGTTTTGAAGCGGACTTACTTTCTCACCATTGACCAGAATCATGATAAACAACAATGTTTGTTTAACCACACGAATGAAATTGTTCTTTGATATTCTGGTTAACGGTGGGTGAACAGGGCAGCGACAGGGGTTAGGGTGGTAGGGGTGGGACACCTCTAAAAAAACATATGCTCCTCGAGAAAATGAGTTTCAAATTCTAAGGGATAGCAAAATAAATGAGTTTTGACCTTAGGGGACAGGAAAAGGTCTCCGTTTTAGATGATTTATCCTTAAGGGATAGCAGTTAAAATTATCGCCTCTGTCGTGTGGGGAAACAGGGAAGCTGTTCATTCCTTCTCGACTTCTTCTTGTTATTGTAACCCTCCAAGGAATCCAGTTCTCAGCAGTGGGCGGATATGCAACTACGCTGTAAATCTTTCGATTTACTCTCGCACTTCATCAATCCTAGACTACTTGTTGTTAAAACAAAAGGTACAATGGTCAAAAAGAAGTCCTCCTACTTGTTGCTTGTTGCTATTTCTGCAATCACAACCCTCATAACAATCTAGATCTGACATTTTTCATTAGCTGAATTTGTGGAGCCCTGTCCAGGAAAGAGAGAAGCGGTGGGAACTTTATACAGAAGTGTAGGAAAGAGAAAAGGAAAAACTATACCCTACTTTATCCACGTCCCCGTATAGTCAATATAGGGATACCCGTGTTAAAGTGGTTTCACTTAATGATAAGTCAAATACTTCATAAAAGACGACACTATATCATTCATTTTCAATGTTTGTTTTATCTTTAGGATTTACTCTAATTCAAACTCATCTCACCCCCACCCCACCCCTTCACTACCCCCTGAAACCAACAACCCGCCCCTTAGTTTTGGAACAACTCTGTTCTCGTAGTTTACTAAGGCCGTTGGGGGACCTAAATAAGCCGCTGTGCTCGTTCAGAGAGAAGAAAAATAGGTGAGACCAACATAAGTTTTGACCCCTAAGTTATAGAAAAAGTGCGTAGTCTCTAGATCCTTTTCCCCAAAGAATAGCATCATCCACTATAAGCGCGTAAAGGCTTTTGGCAGCGCAACATGATAAGTTGCCAGGAAAGATGAACTCGTTCCAAAATGACAAAGAAGTAGACATTAAGAATAAGTAATTAGGTACAGAGTTCCAAAATGACAAAGAAGTAGACACTAAGAAGAAGTAATTAGGTAGAGTTTCATTCTCTTTGCCGAGGTTATGATCAGGTAGCGAATGTCAGCATATGTAACAAATGTCAGCGTACGTAGCAAATGTCAGCAAATGTAACAAATGTCAGCAAGTTTTGAGGTCTACCTAGTGCGATCTTTCTCAGAAAAAATACCTGTTCAAGCGGAGCACAAGACTTGGAAATCATTAAAAGGTAATATATTGTTATAAATTAGACGAGGGAAGACACAAAAGTAATAAAAAAACATCTTCCGCGTATCATCTTCAATGGCTATGTTCATTTTAGACTTCATTGTACATGTCTAAACATCGAGCTCACATTTTGAAAAAGCAACAAAATAGTCAACAATAAAATTAAGTTAGAGTTGTTATTAGGATATAATGATCCACCAGCCTGATAAGGCGATCACTTTAGACAGACAGACAGACAGACAGACAGACAGACAGACAGACAGACGCAGACTAGTTTTGTTATAGAAACAGCCTATTTTTTTTAATATTTGCCATTATTAGGAAACAGTCGTATGTCAGTTTTGCATTTATCCCCTCTATATTAGCTGTAGGATTTATGATCACAGTTTTACCCTGTTAAATCCTTTGCATTTGACTACGAAATTTAATTAATTTAATTCTTTCTTCAGCCTTTGTATAATTATGTGGTTACTTATTGTTAGTAGAGTTAGAGCAATTCTTTGCTTTATAGCAGGGTTAGCTAACAGGTAGGCTAACTGATAGGCTTCTGCTTATTATTCTTAAACAATTTTCAGTTTATTGCGTTCGTTAGTATATTTCCTGTTGTCATAAGAGCCGAGTAAGCTGAGCTATTTTTTAAATGTTTGTTATACTTCACACATTCCATAAAAAAATTACTGTTTTCAAAAGAGCCTGGTCATCCTTTGGCAATAAACGTGTCCAGTATTTTATGCTTCTGAACGATAAGTCAATTTGGATAAAAATTAATGGTTTTGCGCTGAAATCCCAAGTCCCCTTAACTCGGGGCAGATTCGTTGTGTAGCCATTTAGCTTGTTGAGTACGTGTGCACAGGGGGTTGAACTCAGCACACAGTGTAACCAAACTGGAGTTTCATACACCAGAGGGGTAAGCTTTGAAAGAGGCTAGATAGTATAGAGAACTTCTGTTCTCAACGAGTTACAGAATCCAAGTGATCCTTGCTAAGCGGTCACGTTATAATATGTGACCGAGCCTTGTAATTTGGTAGGAATATGACGTCGCTGCGGTAAGAATTGGTAGGATTCCTACTGCCCATATATGGGCACCGGAAGAGAAGAAATATTTTTATAGGTTGCTGGTGGGTACGCTACAAATTATAATCAACCGCTGGTGTTATAAAGGGCAGTCGCACGTTAGTTTCAAAGTGAAAATACACCGTGGAATCGTCATTTCTTGAGAGCGAAATAGACGGCTGAAAGAGTATGTAGATGTGAAATCAGTTTGTATCGCTCCGATTTTACTCACAAGAAGACTATCAAACAGCTTTTAGATAGTGTCCATTAGTTTTATTCTGTACTGGATTGGTGAAGGTCGCATTCTTGAAAAATACCGCTACCGGTGCGACTGTCCCTATAAATAAAAGGGAAAATTGTCATAAACTGCTAACAAAGGCTTTCCATAGTGTTTCTTGTTTTTGCTTGTATTTGCGATTTTGGCTACCCGCGTTGTTTTGGTACAAACGAACAACGCGAAAACACCGAAACGCAAATCGTCAAGGAAAGTGTTAAAGAGAAAGAGTAAGAAAAAGTTCTGCTAGCAGGGTAAAATGGTCATTCTTCAGCACAAAGCAAACGAGAGGAGCTGCGAGATGAATTTCTCAGCAAAGTGGGATTCCTGTGTATGAGGTTTCCTGGGGCGACCAACTCGCGCAAGAATTTGGACATTTTGAACCATAATTCACATATGATCGAAGGTTCTTTTTTAATCTTCTACCTTTTTATCCTTTTTTAATATTTTTATACGTTCAAACGTTTTTATGGATCGTACACCGCGAAAGAGAAGGGTCGGCACCGCCAATGCACCGGATATTCGAGAATTTTTAGCAACACCGAGTCCCAAGAAACGTATCGTACAATCGACAACAAGTTACCACAGCGAATGGAACCCTGAAGACGTTGCAAGCTTTTTGGACAGATCGGGTCATTCAGACTTAATTCATATATTCAAAGGTACCAGTATTCTGTTTTATAGAGAGCTATCGTTTTAGAGCAAGGGAACTCGTTGATCTAACAGGAATTATTCATTTCCTTGTTCATTTTCTGTTAACACTCGCGAACTTAATTTTTTCCCTCTTGATTCAATAGCTTGGAGCGTTTTGTGTTGTGTTGACCTGTATTGTAAAAAAAGATTAAGCGAAAAATATAATTTACTTCCAGTTATACGATTAATCTGATCTTAAAAAGGTTTCTGTGTTTCTGAGGTGAAATATCCGCAGCATCTCACATCTTTTTTCCTGGCAAAAACAGATTATTCTCAGCATACTTAAGTTATAACATATTTGCATTTTATAACTGCATGTCTTTCTGTAGCTTCTGTCCTGTGGTACAACAGAAATGATTTGTAATTGTGTATTGAATATTTGATGTATGGACATTTACAAGTGAGACAACATTGACAACGCAAGTTAAGCCACGACGGAGATAGGAGTTGATGAGAGTCGATGAGAGTTCCAACTTTCATGTCCGTTTGACTGTGCTCCCTCACACACTCTCATCGACTCTCACTGACTCTCATTCACTTTGAACATGTTCAAATTCAACATGAGAGTTTGCGCTCTTTGATCGCGCGAATGATAGTGTTGATGAGAGCATTTTGGTGAGCAGTTTTCATAAAAAGTGGAATTTAATGTGTATTTCCTGATTCAGCTTTTATTCCTGAAATCAAATAGTTATTTCAAATTCCAAAACACAATCTTATGTTTATTTTCTCCCTGAAAATTGAACCCATTTTTCCTTTGAAAGGACATGTGAGCAGCACATGCTTGTGTACATTAGAGTAGCACGGGCTGGTTGTTTGACCACTCACACCAACTCTTAAAGACCGTTTGAACGGAGCCCTGTGAGAGCTAGAAAGAGCTGAACTCTCATGGATTCTCATCAGCTCTCATCTCCATTTGATCAAGGCTTTATAATTTGCCCAAAAGTCACCCTCTGTGTTTTTATACAAATAAAGTTCTTTGGCCTTTTCATTTTATTTATTAGATAACCAAGTCACTGGCTCTGACCTTGCTGCAATTGATGATATTAAATTGAAGGAGTATGGAATAAGGTTTGTTACATGGTTTTCCTTAATGATATCTATGTCTGATTCTGCCCTTGTAACTTGTAACTTTATTTTATACACGGTAAAAACAATCAGGGCTTAAAAACACTTTATATACACTATATAAACTATGATATTAAAATGATTGCCTGCTTTCCATGAATGCCGTGTTATTATAAAAAGAAATTCCCACAGCCGGACTTAAAGCTGTTAAGAGATTCTGCTTGACGTAGGTATGGAGGAAGGCTGTTCCACAAAACTGCACCACTATAATGGAAACTGTTCTTTAGATAATTGGTGCGGGGTTGCGGAACAGAGAGTTTGTTTACAGAATCTCTTATTTGGTAGTGGCTTACATGGTGTTCGAATTTAGATTGAAGGTAATCCGGGGCTAGGCCGTTAAGAGATTTGTACACCATAGTAGCCATATGTGCCCTGCGTCGATCAACCAGCTTCGACCAGCCTAGGCTCTCGATGAGCGGGTGAGCGTCGGCATCGAAACTGGAAAAAGTCAGAATTCGCGCGGCACGGTTTTGGAGCTTCTGGAGTTTTGTGGCAAGGGTACTATTACAATTTCCCCATACTACATCGCAGTAATCAAAATGGGGTTGAACAATTGCGTTAAAAGCGTACCTTAGTGTTTCGAGTGGAACAAATGGGCGACATCTCTTGATTGCGCCTATTCCAGAAGCAATTTTTTTGAAATATTAGTAATGTGCGCGTTCCAGGAGAGGTGTTGATCGATGCAGACTCCTAGAGATTTTGTATTAGGGACTTCCTTAATTAGGGAATTATCGAGAACTAAACGAGGAGAGTTCTCAAAGGTACTTAGTCTTTGGCGCGAGCCGACCAGCATGAATTCAGTTTTAGATTTATTAAGGGTCAGTTTGTTGGCTTTAAGCCAATCACTGACGTTAGCGAGATCTTGATTCAAATTTGATTCCATGCTCCCCACATTATTACTGGCATACGTCAGATGAGTATCGTCAGCATACATGTGTGGGTAAGAATTAACAAGACAGTTAGGGAGATCATTGATGTAAAGCAAAAATAGTAATGGTCCCAAAATGGTCCCCTCGGGAATACCACAAGTAAGAAATTTGGGACCCGAGAGAGAATTATTCACAGATTATTTCAGAGTTCCAGGAGAGGTGTTGATTGATGCAGACTCCTAGAGATTTTGTATTAGGGACTTCCTTAATTAGGGAATTATCGAGAACTAAACGAGGAGAGTTCTCAAAGGTACTTAGTCTTTGGCGCGAGCCGACCAGCATGAATTCAGTTTTAGATTTATTAAGGGTCAGTTTGTTGGCTTTAAGCCAATCACTGACGTTAGCGAGATCTTGATTCAAATTTGATTCCATGCTCCCCACATTATTACTGGCATACGTCAGATGAGTATCGTCAGCATACATGTGTGGGTAAGAATTAACAAGACAGTTAGGGAGATCATTGATGTAAAGCAAAAATAGTAATGGTCCCAAAATGGTCCCCTCGGGAATACCACAAGTAAGAAATTTGGGACCCGAGAGAGAATTATTCACAGAGCACCTTTGAGTACGATTAAGTAAGTAGGATTTGAACCATTCGTGTGCAATACCTGAGATCCCGTAGAAATTTAATTTGGACAAAAGAATGCCGTGATCTACGGTATCAAAGGCTTTTTTAAGATCTAAAAAGACCACTGCGTTTACATTCCCTTTGTTAATGTTAAAAGCCCAGTCGTCAGTTGCTTTTAGAAGGGCAGTGACAGTGGAATGCAATGACCGAAAACCTGATTGAAAGCTAGAAATTAAATGGTTCTCACTGAGATAATCGTACAATTGTTCATAAACAATTTTTTCAAAAATCTTCGCCACAATAGGAGTGACAGAGATAGGTCTATAATTGTTTATGTCGGACCTCTGGCCATTTTTGAATAATGGAGTGACTTTAGCACTTTTCCATTCATCAGGAAAAATTCCAGAGATAATTGAACGGTTAAAAATTAAACAAAGAGATGCTGCAATTTGATCGGAGCATTCTCTCAGAATCCGAGCGGGAATTCTGTCTAAACCTGTGGCTTTTGTTTTAGTTAGTTTGCGAAGAAGAGCCAAAACTTTAGACTGGCTAGTAACGGTCAGATTGAAATAATTGTTATTTGCTGCTCTAGTTAAGAAATTAAGATGAGACAAATCGCTACTAGCAGCTATGTTATTCGCTAGATTAGGTCCGATTGTCGCAAAGTGCGAATTAAAGGCTTCGGACAAGCTGAGCGAATCTGTAATAGAATGGTCATCATCTAGTTTTACCTCCTTTATAGTAGAGTTATTCGTTTTTCGCGAGGTAAGCTCGTTGATCACGTTCCAGGTATTCCGAATGTTACCTTCATTTTCGCGAAAAGCATTGTCGTAATATATTTGCTTGGCAATTTTGATTTGGCAATTTACGAAATTCCGATACTTTTTGAATATCTTCCAATCGTTTACGTCTTTAGAGCGAATAGCCTTGATTTTAAAGACATCTGGCTGATGCATTAGTTTTTTCAAATCCGAGTTAATCCAAGGCGATTTGGATAATCGGACTCGTTTAGTGCACAAAGGCGCAGGCTTTTCAACGAAATGGAGGAACATTTCTTTCCAATTATTCCACATGACATTCGGGTCATTGTAGGAATTAAGAAAGTTCCAGTTCAGAGATGCAATATCAGCGCGAAATGCATCAGAATTGAAATTTTTGAATTTGCGATATATAATAGTAAAGTGTCCTTTGTTAGGCGGACCAATTGACAATTTGCGATAGGCGTAAACCAGGCTATGGTCACTTATACCAACATGCGAAACACCAGAACAGGCAATTCTGTCAGGGTGATTAGTGTAGATAACATCGAGCAGTGTTGCTGTGTTCTCGGTGATTCGTATGGCCTCTTTGATCAATTGTGTTAAGCCATAAATGTCAGAAATATTATTCATCAGGTTAGTATTATTGTCTGGAATTACAGCGGTTTGGTCACAGTTTAAATCACCTAATAAAAAATATTCGACATTCATGGAGTCTAGTTTGCCAATTAATATTTCAAGAGAAGCGAATATACTGACAGGCGAATTTGGTGGCCTATACCAAGTATTTACCAAAAAAGGAGTAGAACGAGGTTTATTAACCTCGTTGTCCGAAACATTATCATCAAGTTTAGTCTCATTGATTGCGAGTATATCGATTGGATTTTCGTCAAGATTAAAAGATATGTTAATTCCAGGTCATGGACCATTCTCTCATATGTTTGATGCTGGATTCATACCTGCCGCAAGACCAGGCTGTGACTGGAAAGTAAGGGAAAAGTTGAAAAGTGCACTTGATTAGTCCCACTACATAAAATGTGAAAAAAAAAGAAAAAAAAGCATAGTGTCATTTTATTTGTATTGTGCTAATTCATGCTTTTGGACTATGTGCATGCACAAACAAAAGAACCTGTTTTCAGAGGCCTTCCTTCTGATTCTTTGTACATGCCCAGAAAATATATCAAACCTTATTTAAGATTAGTGTTCCTTCTGAGAACAACACAGGCATGATGTAGGTGTGGATGAAGAGGTGTGTACTTCGCCCTTTGGTCAGCAAAAGGGGAATTTTCTAAGCTAGGCCAAGGTACTTCAAAGTAATAGCTCTCTGCCAACATAGTAAAAATCTGACCATGCAATCCTTGTATCAAATACAACATGGTTTTTTTTTTCAATATTTATTTATAGCATGAACAGGCATCAGTGGATATGTTTAACTACCTGGTGGATGATAACAAGCTATCAGAAGAATTCAGGAGGTATGGCCTGTCAGACACCGACATGGAGTTTATCCAAGAGCTTATTGCTGGACCAAGAAACATGGAAACGCCTCTGAAAACACAGGTAAAATTTAACAAATAGATCCCATTTTTGCATGCTTCTGTCCTCTTTTAGATGCACAGATTACGTGTCATGAACAAAAAAGTAAACAACGAGATGCAGCCAAGTTGTATGACTGTTGTTCATGTGTACATGTTAAGTCTTCTGTCAGGGCTTTTGGAATTACGCGAAAAAAACTCAAAATTACGCGGGATTCTTGGCTAAATTGCGTGGAAAAATCAATCATAACGCGCTAAATTACGCGGGATTTTGCAATGCATTTTTCTTTAACCCATTGACTCCTGGCTTTTTTGGAGCTGAATTTACAAAAAAACAGACTGAAAACAGATTAACCTCCCCCCTATTCTGAGTTTTATACAGCCCGTCAAAGTCAAACACAGCTGCACCTAGTCCAAGCTTTCCAACAGTGCTTTGCGGTCCCCACTTTTAATCCCTCGTCGTTGTGCTGAAGCGAGCACAAGTTGATGGTTGCTTGTATTTTTCATCAAAAATACAGCTATGAGCATATTAGGAGAGTGTCTCAGGACATCATGAAGTCTTTTGGGGCATAATTGAGTGCTTTGCTTATGGATATTTGCAAGCAAAGGTAGATTCATGATGATTTTTTCTTGTTTGGCTTTGCCCGAATGAGAAAATAATTTTCTAATGAATCACCACAGCTCTCCTAAATGCTGTCTTTTCTGAAACCAAATTGATTGCAAAATTGTTTACACTTCTATTCTGGGTCTGTATGACCTGGAATTGATTTGTTTGGCTTCGGGGTGAAAAGACTTATACTGGCCCTCCCCTCGTGAATTTTCCCCTGGATCTCCCATAATGCTTTGCAATACGTAAAGATATTTTCGTGGTTGTACAATCCTTCAAGGAATGAACATTGTGTTTTGAGGCCAAGGAAATGTACCTGGAGGATCAGAATAAAGGTATCTATTTGTGTCTTGAGCTGTGTTTGCTGATCTCTCTCCCTTGTGTGGTATTTTGAGCGTTTTATTGAGAGGGGTGATTCTGCTTTTCTCTCCTTGTTCGATTTGAGATTTGTCAAAGAACCTGTGCTATTATTTGGCTTAAGAGTAGATGCCAACACCTTGGTTGGATGCATATCTGCAAGACCATTTATCCCTTAGACTGATGCCTGAGTATCTTCATCTTGTTGTGTTTATTTTTAATTTATGAATTTTTTGGGTTGTGGGTACTTCCCAAAGCCGGTACAGGCCGGTTGAGGGGTCAATGTGTTTAAAATCAAAATTTTGCGGGATTCTTTACTGAATTACGCGCTAAATTACACGGAATATCAACTGTTTTACATTGTTAATCCATAAAGGGGTTACCATCACTGTGGATATAAATTAATTGTATAAATAAATACATTAATTAATTAATTAACTAAAATAAAAATAAAAAATTAAAAAATGAAAAAATAAAAAAAAAAAAAAAAATAAATAAATAATAAAAAACATAAAATAAAATAATAATAGAAATAATAATAATAATAATAAAAAATAAATAATAATACAAATAATAATAAGGCAGAATAAAAATAATAATGAGGCAGAATAAAAAAAGGTGAAATAAAGTAAAAAGATAAAAATCGTTTAAACAGCATTATTGGTATTAATATAATTTTATTAATTTAATTTTATTTTATTCGTTATCTAAAAATATCTGCACTAGTGGAATCCAGGGTAAGGCGGGGCAGCTTGTTCCATTCTTTTATTGTCCTACAGAAAAACGAGTTCTTATAAGCTTCTGTTCTTGGACATAACTCAATAAATTTATCTGGATGAGAGCTGCGTAATTGGCGGGTGCGTCTATCAATATTGTCTGGTATCTTAAGTGCTGATTTTTTGTTAACAGCCTTGTAAAATAATGTAAGCCTGGCATCCTGGCGCCTTTTAGAGAGAGGGGGCCACTCCAAATCGTTTAGGATGTTTGTGACTGTGCCAGGAGTCCTATCCCAGCAATTTTTAACAAAACGACCCGCCCTCCTTTGAACCTTCTCAATCTGTTTGACGTGTTTCTTCAACCATGGATCCCAGGCAGAGCTGGCATACTCTAAGTGTGGAAGAACGAGCGATTTATAAGCAGCTTCCTTAATGTTCGCTGGGCAGTTGCTTAGGTTGCGCCTAAGAAAACCTAAGGTCTGGTTGGCTTTGGACACTTTGTTGTTTATATGCCAGCTCCAGTCAAGTGTGTTCGAGAGCTCGACGCCTAGGTATGGATGGTGTTCGACTGGTTTAAGGATGTGGTTCATCAATGTGTAGTTAAATACTATAGGTTCCCTATTTCTCGTGACTCTCATGACAAAACATTTTGTTGGGTTAAAGGACATGAGCCATTTCTCTGCCCATTTCTCGATGGAGGTAAGATCAGACTGGAGCTGATGTGCATCAGAAGTTGCCTCGATGACACTGTATAAAAGAGTATCATCAGCAAACAATCTTATGGTAGAAGATTTACAATCATTGCCGGTGTCATTTATGTAGAGTAAAAACATCAGTGGGCCGAGAACGGTCCCCCGGGGCACACCAGATGACACACTTATAGGGGCAGATGAGACTCCATCAACAAGAACGGATTGTTCCCTATGTGTTAACCAGGTTGTAAGCCAGGTCTTTAGGAGACCCCGAATTCCATAAAAATCGAGCTTGGAAATAAGCCGCTGGTGGGGAACAATATCAAAGGCTTTACTAAAATCCATGATGATCAGATCAGTTTGTCTGCCGAGATCTAGAGCTTTCCCCACATCCTCTAGGGTGGTTATTAATTGCGTTTCACAGGAAAAGAACCTGCGAAAACCATGTTGGAACTTGACGAGGATATTATGGGTATCAAGATGATTCATTATGTCATGGAAAATAATGTGCTCAAGTATTTTACAAGGTACAGCAGTCAGTGAAATAGGACGGTAGTTGGAAGGGATATTCTTATTTCCCTTTTTGAACACTGGGGTCACATTTGCACTGAGCCAGTCATTCGGGAGAGTACCGGTCTCTAAAGATTGTGTGAACAAGAACGTCAGAGCTGGGGCGATTTCATGGGCAGCTTCTTGTAAAATTTTACAGGGGATTAAATCAGGGCCATTAGCTTTCTTCGGGTTAACATTTTGAAGTAGTTTGATAACACCGTCTATAGATATTAAAGTAGACGGTATAGTCGGATAAGGACTTGGTCCAAGTGTAGGTATAGAACTATTATTTTCATGAGTAAAAACGGACTGGAACTGTGAACTCAGAGCACGTGCCTTACCAAGACTGTCACTGACTAATTCACCCTTATCATTGCGTAGGGGAGCAACACCAACATCATGGGTCTTTTTGGACTTGATGTACGTCCAGAACCGTTTGGTTATGGTATGGTTCGCTGTTTCACTACCCTCTGGGACTGTTAAGAGCTGGGACACATACTCGCTGTGTGCCTTAGCGAGATTTTTCTTTACGAGTTTACGCAAGTCTTTAAATTTTTTCCAGGCAGCATGGTTACAGTGTTTGGCATGGTTATATAGACGTTGCTTTTTTCGGATTAACCTTTTAATGGAACTAGTGATCCATGGCAAGTTCCATCTACCACTGATGTTTTTTTGTGGGATATGTTTTTTCATAATCTCAGTGATTGTGGTTTTAAAGAAATCATAGTTTTCATGGATCAATTTATGATAGGCCTCATTGTTGAAGTAATTATCAAGATGTTTTTTAAGGTCAGTTTTCACTGCACCCATATTACCTTTCTTAAATACAAAGACTTTACGAGGTTTTTCCTGGTTAAAGGAGGGCTTCAAGTTTAGATCAAATAACACCAGATCATGATCACTCATGCCGGGCTCAACCACTAGGTCTAATACCATCTCTGGGCAAGTGGTGAGAACAAGATCGAGGGTGTTCTCCCCTCTAGTTGGCTCCATAACATGTTGAGTCAGTGAGTGGTCGTTCACAATGTCCAAAAACTTGTGGTTTACTTCAAGCCCATAAGTATGATTAGGTCTTACAGCGTAGTTATCATCTTCCCATGATGTACTAGGCAGGTTCAGGTCACCGGTAATGAGGATGTTTGGAATTGGATTTTTAACCAGCTTGCATAATGCACCATCGAGAGCTACAAGGGGGTCAACATTTGAGTCTGGGGTCCTATAGACTGAGCCAACAAAAAGTGATTTGCTTCCTGCAATATTTATCTTTGACCAGATGCCTTCATAATTACCATCCATTTGCTCCTCGTGAGTCACCACAAGATGGTTGGAGAAAGCAGACAACACCCCTCCACCAAATTCGTTTCTATCCTTACGAAAAATGGTGTAACCTTTCTCCAGAATTTCAGCCGAAAAGACAGTGTCATTAATGTGGGTCTCATTTACATTAACAATATCAGGTTTGTAGTTGTCAATCAGGCTTTGAAATTCAAGGCGTTTATCTTTACCCTTTAAGCTACAAGCATTCAGTGTTAACACTCTCAATTTGTGGGGGTCTTTCATTTTATTTGATGCAGGAGATCTTTGCCTGGGGGAGGATGTTAGTGGCTGGGGCGATTCTGAGCCGGATGATTGTACTGATGTTGATAAAGATAAATAGTAATTGTCATCAGGAATGTCAGGACCACTTGATGACTTTGAGAAATTGGCCACATCACAGGCACAGCAGATCCAAGAACAAGAACTGTTAGCAAGTGTATTGTAACTTTCATTGCTTATTGAGCAGCATTTTGTGTGATACCATGCATCGCAGTAGTCGCACTGAATACCCTTCTGGTTGCATTTAACTGGTTTTGAGCATGCTCCACAGGGATACCGGTAGGTGGGACCGGGATTGAGAGGGATGTCCCCACTAAGAATGAGTAGGCAAAAGGCGAGTGAGCTTGGGTTACTCCTTGGAGCGATCAATTTTCTACGATTGGGATGAATATTGTTCATGAAAATTTTAACTTTGTCCAGGCTCATTTCAAAAAGTGCTGGTGAAATGAAGGGTCCGGCCTTAGACTCAATTAGTGGGCTCTGCCACCGTAATAAGAAATTCTGGAGATTTAGAGCAAATAGGAGTACTATCAAGGGGGCCATGAGGTGGCCTGCCATTATGCCAGATATAATTATTATATATATATATATATATTTTTTTTTGAAAAAGAATTACAGAAATAGTATTGTAGGTTATTTTCCGGTTATTCCGGTTAAATAATTGTTTGATTGTATATAATTATTTGATTAGTTTCCCTTTCTTTTATTTAACTAGATCAATTAATTATTAATAATCAATAATCAAGGTAAAATTAAGTAGAATAAAATAGTTAAAAGACTACAATGAAAATGCAGGGTGGCAAAAACAAGTTGGACTCGAGTCGCCCGTAAACTGAACCAACGCGCTCAGTCAACAATGCACTTAGAACCCACTGGTAGAAAAACTCCAAGCAGTATTACACAACAACGCAATCCGACCGCAATCACTAACTCTTTGTCATCAACCCAACTGTGACTGGCCTACCGTGAGACTGACACAACAACAGCGCATTGCAATCAGGGCTCAGAAAAATATGCAAATCCTTCGCAGAATTTACAGGCGACTGATTTCGGAGCTGAATAAATTATTGTTTGTAAGTGAAGAATTATCCAAAATATCACTTAAGCTTATGGTGAAAACACAAAGTACAGTTTCAAACACAAGAAAACTAAGCCGGAAAAACAGGAGACAACGTGGGAAGTCAGTTTTTGTCGTAGGACAAAACAGTGTGACAGAGTCACAACAGTAAAAATATAGAAATGGCGGGAAAGACTCACGAAGTGCAACCAGTTTAGTCAAGAAAGGCTACAGGAGAAACCTTATGGCAAAAGAAAACCCTCTTGTATTACCTTATGACCCTTCGCCTGTGATATTTGTGATACTCATGCGACTTCAATGATGCAACGCTGCATTCAAGAAATCCAAAAAATTTCAATTTTCAATACGCGAATTTCTGCCTTAAAATAAACTAATATTGCTATTCTCCAACTCTTCTATATAGTCAGTAAATGAGAATGAATGTTGTAATGGTTTGATGTCTGGCGAAATACCTTGAAGGCTCCACAACTCTCCACCTCGCGCTAACAGTCAGCAGTTCACAATCTCGCAGTCAGCAGTTCACTTGAACTGCTGTTACGCCCAAACAACATTTTGTACCGAATGAAAGCACGAAATAACTTGAAAAAGGTTAATTTTTTGCGTGAAAATATCTTAGGCGAGTTTTCATCGGCTCCTAGCCACCAGCCAATTAAAAAAAGTATTTTATTATTAGTCCTAGGCCTTCGCGGTTTAGCAAAGAACGCCTAGTCATTTTATTTGCTTTCGGAAGTCCAGTTCGAAATATCGCACTCTTACGAAGAATATCTCTCTTTTTTTATGAGAAATAGAGGTAACAACCCTAAAAGAACACATCAGCTGTGCAATTAAATGTTTTATCTTTCAAAATTTAGCCAAATTACGCTGGATTACGCGGAAATTTGTGGATTACGCGGATTACGCGCTTCCGCACAAGCGCGTAATTCCAGAAGCCCTGTTCTGTGCATCCATTAGAGGATGGACTCACAAATAAATGAGAACTATTTATTTTATACAACATTACTGAGGAGCACACACATGCTGACACCAAGTGTGCATGTGTCCTCTTATAACACATCGCCTCGACCAATCAAAACATGCAATTTAAGGAGTGTTGTTGTATAATTATTAAAAAGTATTATTATCACAACTGGCTTCACTTGTATTGAGGGTACTCCCATTGTAAGCATGGACCCTTAAAATAACGAATGGCTCTCAGTTCATCAATTGAAAGGTTCGTGCTGTATCTTTATTTTTTGTGAGTAACAATTCTACAGCTTTCTGATTGGTTGTTAGCAATGGTGAATCAGAGGACATACCACGGGATTCGACATGCCGCAATCCTTGCAGGTTCACTTGAAGTAAAAGAGACGAAAAAACCTTGATTCAAACTTGAGAAATTTGGATCATAATCTTTTCTAGTAAATGTATTTCCCATTCTTACAAAAGGACACTAAAAGTAATAAAGACTGCAGAGTTTTGAAGCTGAAGTTTTCACTTTTCGTTAATCGGCACGTGCTGCAAACACCGGTTGCATGCTCTTGTGCATGCACTAGAAAACACACCATTTCAAACGAGCGCTCGCTGTTTTGATTTCGTAAAATACTGTCTTTGTTGTTTGTTTTGTAGAAAAGAAATGTCCCATAGTTTTCGGTGGTATGTACTCTTATACACCACGATATATGTCACCTCATGATCGAAATTTAATGCGAAATCACTCGGTTGTACGCGCCTTGTGACTCCACAACATTTTGATCAAGAGGTGATGAATAGCTGGTGTATTTCCTCTGATTTACCATGGCCAACAACAAATCAGAAAGCAAGATTACGCGCAAGTGTTGTAGAAAATTGATTTGACATAAAAAACTCTAGTAATGTCAGCAGAATACCTTTATGGCCCTCAATGAGAATTTTAGGCTAATCTGGTTCAGTCAAACTAAACTAGGCTTTGGGCAATGTGTAGGTGTAACATTCTCAGGAATTATATTTGAAAGGTTTGCAGTGTAGTGTATTATCAGTCATTGTGTATTTCCTGAGACTGTACATTTCTAGAAAATGTATTTTAGGACCTACAAAACGATACTTGTCACACATTTGTAGCCTTTGACACAAAAATATTATGTTGGCTATTTAAGAAATATATTTTTTTGCGTCACAGTACTTTTTTTCATGACATGCTGCGACGCAATCTGTGCAGCTATAAGAAGACAGACGCACTCAAAATGTAGATCTATTTGACTGTAAAAACACAAAAACAACCCTGAATCAACTACTTTATAACCATCTCAAGATTTCTCTTTAACGATTTTCTAGCTAAGATTAAAAGCTTTATCTATTGTAGGATTGGCCATATACTGGACGTTCGATTGAGAAGAGTTACCTATATGAGGTGTGTCTCCTGTACTTTTATTACTACATACGGTATGATGAGGGGGCTGTCATTACTACCCGCCACAACATTTTATTATCAAAACTCGCAATGTTATTTTTATCAGCTTGTTTTGTTATGGTTCGGGACGTTTTTATAAAAACACTTTTTATACTATAAATTAGCTATTGGCTTTTATCGAGTGTGGCTGCCTAGGGCTTATTAAATGTCAGGTGTCGACTTGGCTTTCAACTATGTGTATGCTCTTTGCCATTTTTTTGCTGTTTGATAGTGTTTGATAGTTGTTAGTTAGTGTTACTCTTTGCACGGATATTTTCTGTATGTTCTTTTGGCCTTGCTTCAAGGTTTGAGTCCATCAGATAAATGATTTGGTTTGCTTAAAAGTCTACAAAGTAAGCTCACCATGACACATAACACGCTCTTCATGGATACAGTACATTCCAGGGCCGAAGGAGGGGAGGGGAGAAAAAAAGAAAGCCTTAAACATTCTGTCCACCAATCTTGTGTTTTTTTGTAGAGCTTAAGGTGCCCCTTATAATCTCTGGTTCTGCTGCATCTTATTCATAAGAATAACGTACGTTAATGTTTTCCAGATTGTTGCCAACAAGAGGACGGGCATAGATGTTGACAAGTGGGATTACTTCGCCCGTGATTGCCATAACCTTGGAATACGGAACAGCTTCGATCACAAGTATAGCCTTTGCGTACCAATAGAATGTAATAGAACAAATGTCAAAAATAATAATAATAATAATAATAATAATAATAATAATAATAATAATAATAATAATAATAATCTTTATTGCCTTAGATAAATCAACATGTCTAAGTTTACAAAATGTAGGAGAAACCGATTATAAGTAAATGCGCTACATCAATTATATGTCACTATATTTAAAGACAAGCCTATTGACAAAAGTATTTTTGAATCGCTCTGAGTGAACCCTAGGATAAATCACATTTCTTTTTCTGAGGTTGTATTTTTGGTCTTTTTTCTTAGGCAGGATTTTGCTCAGTGGATATTCAGGTTGATCTAAGCGAGTACGATAAATCTTCTTATCTGCCTCCTCTAGAAGTTTACGGATGTTTACAATGTTTGAAATGTATTTCCTTTTAAAGCATCTCTCTAGGAAGTTCTGTATGTTTGTGAGATCCGAGTCTGAGGCACCAAAAACGGACAAGCCATAAGTGAAATTAGGAAGGACAATAGACTTAAAGAGGTGATCGAGTTCTTCTTGACAAATTCCTTCCTTTCGTAAAGATCTTAAAATGTAAAGACACTTATTTGCCTTTGTTAACTTGGAACGCACATGTTCACTGTATTTGCCGTTAGACTGAAAGGTAATCCCTAGAATCGGTAATACCGTACATTGCGGAATGTTGTTCACTAACTCGATATTCTGATTACACCCTTTCTTGCGGAAAACTAGCTCTTTGCATTTAGATGAATTACATACCATGCCATTGTCCTTTGTCCAAGTTAAAAACAAATCTACTAAGTCCGTGCGACATTCGCCATTGGCCCAGACAGGAATAACAATATTTGAGTCGTCAGCATATTTAAACAGAGCGGGCTGATTACATAAATTGATTTCTAAATCATTGATAAATATGTTAAAAAGATACGGGCCACTAACGCTGCCCTGCGTTGTACCTCGATTTACACATTTCCAATGACACTCAAACCCATTGTATACCACGCGCTGTTGGCAGCTAGCCAAAAAACTCAGATACCAATTAACAATAAAGGGACTTAATGGTAATTGTTTAAGCTTACATGACAAATTTACGTGTTTTACGCTATCGAACGCTTTGGAAAAGTCCATCGCAAACAATCTGACGGCTTTGCATTCCGGACTATCTAGATAGCCGTAGACCGAGTGCTGCATGCATAGTAGCGCGTCTGTGCAACTCCCGCCAGTTCTATATGCAAACTGAGTGGAACTCAGAAGTTCTTCTACGGTTTCTCGCACGTGAATGTTATAAACAGCTTTTTCGAAAGCTCGGGCAATAACAGGCGTAATGTTGATTCCTCTGTACTCGGTCTTGCCCTTTGGTACATCCACTTTAGGTAGGGGGGTTACATGGGCACGTTTCCATGACGACGGCCAAACACTTGATTCAAGAGACCAGTTCCAAATCTTGCAGATGATTGATGTAAATATTTCTGCGTGTTCTTTCCATATCCAAGATGGGATGAGATCTGGTCCGGTTGCAGTGTTCTTCAAATGCTGCAGACATTGCCATACGTATCTTTCTGAGATAACCGGGGCGTGGTCTTCACTATGGACTTCGACCAGGGTGGGCTGCTCATACGCTGTGTCCCAACAGAGGTTCGCAAAGTAGTCATTGAGTTCGACTAGTGACTGCTCATCAAGCGAGACCTTAGCTGAAGAACGTCGGCGCTGTGAGAGGTTATCAATATGCCTCCACCACTCCCTCGAGCCAACTGGTGCTTGCAAAATATTCTTTCTGTTTTTGCAAATAAGATCACTGATTTTCTTGTTGATCTCTTTAAGCCGATCCGTATTATTTGGTCCTATCTTTGATTTTGTCTTTAACAGGGACTTCACCAAAGGCGTCATCCATAGCGGATCACGAGATGACATGCGCACAGTCTTGAGTGGCATACACTTTTCCAGGTTGTCATGAATAAGGTTTTCTAAGTTGCGAACGGCTTCATTAACATCATTACTCTCTAATACACTATCCCATTTTTCTTCTGCCAGCGCTAAATATAACGCTTCTTTTCTGTGTTTCCTGCAGTCTCGAATTTTGATCGTTTTTCGAAGAGGTTTTAATTTCTTCCCTGCTGGCAAGATAACTGCCGTGTGATCTGTTTTGATTGATATGTTGTATGGAATGCACTCCCCAAACAAGTCCGGTCGATTTGTAAAGACGTTATCTAAATAGGAATCACCTCTAGTCGGGAAAGTCACGAGGGCATTCCAGCCCGTCAACATACACAGCTCTTGTACATCAAGTTGATTAACATCGCCACCAATAACAATGGTTAGTCCTGGATGTTGATCTAGCGCATTGTCCATCAGGTTTACAAGGTATTGCATAAAATCCAGGGTCCGGTAGGTTGGCTTAGGCGGATGATAAACACTACATACCAATAACAAGTGTCCCGAGGGTAATCTTATAGTCAAATACACCAGCTCGTAGAGTGTCGATCTATAAATGTCTATTACGGTTACATTGCTTCTTGTGTATATTGCGATGCCTCCTTTAGCTCTTTTATCAAGGCCAGCCCAGGACCTGTCCCGTCTGAAAATGGTATAATTTGGAATGTTTACTATCGCGTCAGGCGTGTCTTGCTTCAAATGAGTCTCCGAAACAAGGCAGATGTCGATGTCTTTATTTCGCAAGTCAGCCTCCAATGCCACTGCAGCGCGAACCCTATTTTTTGTTTTTGATAAGCTGCAAATATTGGTGAACAACATTTTGGGTACTGCGAAGGTCGATGTTGCAGGACTAGATTTAGAATTCCGTTCAGAAACACTGGACTCTGTGTTAACCATTATGAGATTTTGTAAGTTACGTTCTTTCGAGAATGTTTTGTATGGACGACGACCAGCAATTGTTTGGATGTTATTTTTGTCAGATCTCTGCTTCACTCGTCTTCCTGATCTCTTCCCTCGATATCGAAATATGCCGTTTTCACGAAGGGTACTAAAGAAAGATCGATCAACTGTTTGTTTATAAGCATGTCGTAGTAGCATTAACTCTCCTCTCGAATATTGAGTAGATGGAACTTGGCGGTTATGCAAATCAGGTTCTGAATCTTTGTCAGCTCTCGAGTTCGATGGCCTTCTTGAAATTTCATTTCTTGAAATTTCATTTGTCCACGGACCAGGATTCAGAGCCACGTCGGAAAAGACCGTAACATCCAATGGAGGGTCGTGACCAGGCACACAGAGGATAGTGACTCCATGTTTGGACCATTTACCGACCGGGAGACGAGACCGATGGAAGCCATTGTTGGAAAGGCGTACATGCCTGGTCAAAAGCTCACCGACAGAATTTAGGGTCTGTCTCGATACTCTTGAGCTCCAGCCCTGCACAACAGGTTCTAAAGTGGCTAAAAATGTTTCCTGTGGACATCAACCCCATTCTCCATGGAAACCATTCTTGTAATTAGAGACGCTTTTCTTCTCCTGCGGGTTTCTGCTTGCGGGAAAATGAAGTGACAACTACGCCCTACACCCCAAATGATAACTTTTCTATCTTCCAGGCAGTTTATGAAGCTAGCACGAGTGATAAAAGTTCCGTTTACCTCGCACCCCCATTTTCTTTGGTTCACTCTTCTGGAAACCCATTCTTATCAGCAAAGAGCTCTATTAATGGACACTTTTCATCAAAAGTTTTTCATTAACTGTAGTGAGTACATCCCAGACAATAACCATTCTTTCTTCCAGGCGGTTCATGAAGCTAGCACGAGTGATAAAAGTTGGCAAGAGGCAACAAATATGTATCCGTGACAAAGAGGCAGGGAATATCTATGATATGTTCCACACTAGAACATCCCTCTTCAAGCGAGCTTACCAACACAAGACAGCAAACATTATAGAGACAATGTAAGTCACATGGCATCACCATAGATTCCATTTGAATGACATCACCATAGCAGCCATCTAAGAGACATCCGTTCACTTTCACTGACAAGTCAAGCAAAAAATTTGAAAAATTAACCATGTCAGGCTAGACCTTTGACTGAGTTACAATAGTGATAAGTATATCTTTAGCAATAGTATCCTTGACACTTTTCCTTTACCCCCCTCCCCCTCACTTACCTTTCTTACTATATGCTTACTTACTATTATAATACACCAAAAACTGGAAATCGACTCTGCCAAATTTTTGTCTTTAATAAGACTTCTTCAGGGCAGACTTTTAGGCGTGGTTACGAAAGGACTCATTATTAAGAAGACGGCAAATATAGGGCATATTTCGGATGGTTTTTGGGACTTGTGGGACTCGACCTTGTATGAGTGTTCGTCTCGCCTACAAGTTCTTTTACTACAAGAAACTTCAAAAGTCTTGGATGGTGTTACAGAAAAGATTGAGAGGCTGGAGTCTCAGTTGGATGAGGGACATATGAGTTATTATCAGAATTTTTGTTTAGACATTCTTCCGAATTTTGAGGATGGCCTTAACAAGAAACATGAGCAGAAATTGGATGCGCTTCTAAGTTTTTATAGAAGAGATATAGTAGATGTTATGGAAACGACAGTGGATCATCAGTCTGACGAAAATTTGGCAGAGTCGATTTCCAGTTTTTGGTGTATTGTATTAATTGTTCTGGTACGAGATCGCGACAGTTTGGGCTTTTTGATTCTATTCTTACTTACTATTAGATATTTATAGTGCGGCACGTGCTACCGGCCACCAAATATGGCATTTTAAGCTAGCCAATCACCGAGTCAAAGTTTTGATTGACGTGACGTCATAACTAAGAGGGTTCCGTCGTGCTGTGATGTCAATCAAGTATCTTTTCGCATCGTTGATTGGCTAGTGAAGTGCAAAAGTTTTAATTGACGTGAACTTCATAACTAAGAGGGTTTCGTCGTGCTGTGATGTCAATCAAGTATCTTTTCGCATCGTTGATTGGCTAGTGAAGTACATAAGTCAGATAGCTTGTTTCTCCATCCTCATTGATTGGTTTACTTTACAAAGCTGTAAAGGTGAATTTGTTGCCACCCATCGCACCATTATGGACTACCAGATAACATTACTTTGACTTTGCTTTCCAATCTTCGCTTCCAGGATAACGGAAGCATTCCTCAAGGCGGATAAGCATCTGCTCTTCCCAGGCAAGAATGGGTACGTTGTATAAGTGCAAAACTCGACACCTCAATGGTGTTTCACTGCCCAAAAGGTTACAAAGAAAATAAACTTGTCTCTATGTTTCCCTAACAAACAAATTTTATTTATGCAAAGCAAAAGAAAAACATATCTTTTATATTAAGCTAGCCTTATGACTCTTTGGAGAAATTTCTTATTTATTGCCATGTTGGAAATATATCTTTTGAATGACGTAAAAACAACGTCGTCTGTTCAGGAAGATGTTAAAGATGTCCGAAGCTATTGATGACATGGTCGCTTATTGCAAGCTGTCTGACCACGTGTTCTACCAGATACTACACTCGACAGACCCCCAGCTTCAGGAGGTCCGTACCTATTATATGCATGACTTTAACAGGAAGGGGTGTGGGGTAAAAAAAACTCAAGCTGAAAATCCCCCCCTCTTCCCCTCTTCGGAAGGCCCGCCTTTGTATATAGCTTTTTCAAAAAACGTTGTCCAAGATCGCTCTGCCGTACTCGCCCATACCGCAAGATAGTATGGGTAATATATGTTGTTTCAGACTATGTTTATTCTTCCCTACCGGCGCAAACTCGTTAGGCGCTGTCAGAGTAGCAGAACAACAGTCTTTTTTTATAAAGTCCTGAAAATAAGATACACATTCTGAGCAACATATTACCCATAGGCGCGTACGGCTGAGCGCTTTTGGACAACGTTTTTTGAAATAGCTGTATCAGGGGCTTATAAGTAGGGGCAATCAACTTACCCATATTCTGGTACTATGTAGGTGTCGCGGCGTTTCCTAGGATCAGGCTATTTTTAGATGCACGGATTAGCCAATCAGATGACAGGGCGGGAAAATTGACTTTGTCTCAAGGAATCCAAAATGGCGGCCGAGAAGGGGGAAAACGGTGCTTGCTTTTCAAAGTCTTCCTACATCGTCAAATGCCTCCTAATTTCTGAACCCTTTTAGCCACAGAAAAAGAAGCATTTTCTTACTAGCCTTGGACTATTTTTTTTATAAGTGGACTCAAACTTTGTTACAAGGTTATTTTTTCTTGCTCTTGCAAAGCAATAAATTCGGAAATAAGTGATCATTTGTGCCGCTATCATAATATGATATTGTTCCCTTTGGCATAGCGCCTACACATATTTTTCATCTCAGGATGTGTACGAAATATTAATAACAAACTAGAAGAATGTTTTATTTTCTCTCACGCACGCCTCTGTCACCTTACAGGGGCGGCGAAAGGGGAGGAGCAGGGAGGGCACTTTTGAAAGAGGGGTGGCAGCGCCCCCCTACTTTTCTGAGCGGATGTTTCTTTATATATTAACGTCTTCTTAAACCAACTGTTTTCAAGCGGTATATATGCAACCGAAAACAATTGTTGAACAGTTCAACCTATTGATTTCTGGCTCTTTTTGAGCTGAATTTACAAAAAACAGACTGAAAACAGATACCCCCCCCCCTATTCTGAGTTTTATACAGCCCGTCAAAGTCAAACACAGCTGCACCTATTCAGCGGTATCCAAGCTTTCCAACAGTGCTTTGCGGTCCCCACTTTTAATCCCTCGTCGCTGTGCTGAAGCCAGCACAAGTTGATGGTTGCTTGTATTTTACATCAAAAATAAAGCTATGAGCATATTAGGAGAATGTCTCAGGACATCATGAAGTCTTTTGGGGCATATTTGAGTGCTTTGCTTATGGATATTTGCAAGCAAAGGTGGATTCATGATGATTTTTTCTTGTTTGGCTTTGCCCGGATGAGAAAATAATTTTCTAATGAATCACCACAGCTCTCCTAAATGCTGTCTTTTCTGAAACCAAATTGATTGCAAAATTGTTTACACTGCTATTCTGGTTCTGTATGACCTGGAATTGATTTGTTTGGCTGAAAAGACGGGATAAAAAACCATCTGTGTCTAGAGCTGTGTTTGCTGATCTCTCTCCCTTGTGTTGTATTTTGAGCGTTTTATTGAGAGGGGTGATTCTGCTTTTCTCTCCTTGTTCGGTTTGAAATTTGTCAAAGAACCTGTGCTATTATTTGGCTTAAGAGTAGTTGCCAACACCTTGGTTAGATGCATATCTTTAAGACCATTTATCCCTTAGACAGATGCCTGAGTATCTTCACCTTAATGTGTTTAGTTTGCATTTATGAATTTTTTGGGTTGTGGGTACTTCCCAAAGCCGGTACAGGCCGGTTGATGGGTCAATGTGTTTAAATCCCAGCGTTCTTATAAATAGGATTTGGAACCACCACCCACCCCTCCCTCCTAAAACCACCAACCACCCCTCCCCCTGGAACCACTACCCACCCCTCCCCCAATTTCCACCCCCCCCCCCCCCCACTTATAGGACCACTCCGCCACCCCTGGCTTATATCTCACTGTTTTATCGCTTGGCAAATGCTCTTACCTCTGCATGTTCTCTGTCACTTTACCCAGAACAGTCTGTGCATGAATACAATAATGCTTCATGCAACACACGGTTTTCTATCTTGTTGTCAAGAATTTAAACTTGAGGCTGTTTACAGGCAAGGGAGATATTACAGTGCATAGAGAAACGGGACCTGTATAAGTGTGTGGGGCAGACGATAATGAAGCAAAGGAGAGATAAGGTGAGGTTGCTACGGGCTTTGTTTTTCGAGAAAGAGGACCAAGGTTCGAATCCGGTGTAGGTCAAATTGTGGCTCGAAATATCCGAATATGTTTATTTATTTATTTTATGATTATTATTACTAACATTTCCGTTTCTGTGATAAGGCCGTAGCTGGGGTGTGGCACTGGGGGTACGTTCCCCCCAATAATTTTCGAAATTATAAGGAAATGACCACTACGGGCGTGGCTGTGCTCCTAATATTTTCTCAGTTTCTCTATCGTGCCCAACCCCCCTACTCCTCCCCCCACCCCACAAAATACTTCTAGGCCTGCTACGGCTCTGTTTAACTGGTGACTGTCCTTTGTTTTGCCATCATTGATCATTGATTATGCAAACATTGAACATATAGAATCTGCAAGCTATAAATGACACTTTTATCGTATTACCAGGAGGAGATTCCAGACATTCGCAGAGAGATTATCGACGCCATTCCCCCGGATATTTTGGCCGGCGGTAGAGCTATCGACTCTGATGACGTCATAATACACGTGAGCCGTGAACTTTTGCTTGAAGGGTCCTAGTCCAGCTACTGATCTGAATAGCTAGATTTTGTAGCTGCTGACCGAACAAATGTTTTATTTATCTACTGACCTTAGTTAGTTGAAAATATTGCAATAGTCTCATTGCAGCCGTTGAAAAAGGATGCTTTTTTTATATTTTGTGTTTTAAAAGGATGCCAAAATCGCCACTTACACCTTACAGAGGCTCTTTGAAAGGCATATGAACTTGCTCATTACTCAGTTGAGAATTTTGCAAAGTCTTGCCTATTCCTAACTACGAAACCTGCTTTCCCCTAAAATAATACCTCTTGCCTAAGTGCTTGAAAATGAAAAAAGTCAAAGGCTTTTGATTCACAGGCTATACTTTATACGTACTGTTGTCGTTTTTATTTTATGCAAACGTATTTATTTTATGTATGCAAACGTATATTAGTACGTCCCCATTTGCTTATTCAAAGGAGCTATAAAACTGTGAAGAGTCGTTGAAAGTTCCCTAATATATTTTCAAAAGTTTCAATGGTTGTTCCATTTGTCTTACCCTTCAGCTTATTTCGTTTGACTATGGGATGAAGGACAGAAATCCCATCGATGAGCTCAGGTTCTACAGCAAGGACAATCTGTCGGAAGCGTTTGTCTTCAGGAAGGAACTGGTATATACGGGCTCTTTGGGTTATTTTCCAGGCGGGATTTCGGTATACTTGGATTCCTTAGCTTTAAATAAAGTTAAGCACAAATATCCGTATGAAGCATGTCTTCAGGAAGGAACAGGTACATACGGGATCTTTCGGTTATTCTTGAGGTGGCATTTCGGTATACTTGGATTCATTAGCTTTAAATAAAGTTTAACCCATATCCGTATGAAGCATGACTGAAATAAGCATCCTTTCACGAAAAAGCCTACCATTTACCTGCTCTCGGGTCCCTTAAGATAGATAAGAGTTCAAAAAAGTATTTGATAACATTTATAACTTTCATAACCACGGAATAGCCTACCATTTACACGCTCTCGGGCCCCTCAAGATAGATAAGAGTTCAAAAAAGCATTTGATAACATTTATAACTTAATTTGATGTATTTTTTTTGCCTTATAGGTTAGCAGTATGTTGCCGGAAACATTTCGTGAGCAACATATGCGAGTGTACTGCCGCAAGGGGGATTCAGAGAGCCTGAACCAGCTAAAACAGTACGTTAGTTATGCTAGTGATGAGTGGTATGACTAGAAAGACTACAGGCAAGCTGTAGGCGTGGTGTAGACAAGGTATAAATCAACACAAGGTTGAAAACGTATGTTAAACGACTCTGTGAAACAGAGTAGTTGCGCTGACGTTTCGATTGTTATCCCTTCGTTGGAGGGCTCCGACGAAGGGCTAACGCTCCAAACCTTTTCAACCTTGTGTTGATTTATACCTAGTGGTCTTTATTTCACACAGGCCATATTGAATGCACAATACAAAACCGAACAAATTAGGGAGTTTATTGTAAACTCCAAAATATTTTTGCTTGTGCTAAATTTATGTTTTGTTTCACGACCATATTTTTATATCTAAAACATTTCTCCGTTTTATAACTCGAAAATGCAGAAAAATCCCATGTTAAAAGTAACGGATTAGACTGTCTTAGGCAAAGTTATCGTGGTGTTATAGGGTAAAAAGTTACTCGTTTTCTCATGGGGAGGTAACCTCTAAGGTTTGATTCAAGTTTCGACGCAGCATTAGCTATGTCGTTCAACGTGCCAAGTCGCAGTAAAAACCGTCTCGCTTACCCATTAAGAGAACGCTTAAAAAGCCAGGCTTCCCCAGACTATGATATACAGAAAAACGACAAACAATTCAGACGTTATTCAAGCCGTAGTTAAGCTCACTGTGGTCACGCATTCCCTTATAGTGTTAGCCACAATAGACCTCCTCACTGACGTGCGTTTCCGATACTTTGTAAATCTCATGCGTTTTGTTTGGTTTTAGCGGTTTCATCCAGTGGTGTCTCGGAAAGGACTGCACAACACCTAAGGTAAACTCAAAGCAAAAGTATACGGTACATGATTGAGTGTAAAAGGCATGAAGCTTGCTTTGATATACAGTCGATTAACAAAAGGTTCTCGTCAACCGGCTTCGCGACTACGCGAAAAGCACGCATGTAAGCATGAGTAAAAACCACTTAAGCGCCTGGCTGCATATATTAGCCACCGCGTCTAAGCCTAAAGTTATGTGGTGCGGCTAATATGTGAAGCCAGGCGCTTCAGTGGTTCTTACCCATGCTTACATGCGGGCTTGACGCGAAGCTGGTTGACGACAAACTTTTGTTAATCGACTGTATCTGTCAGTCTGTCACAGCTCATAGCTATACCAGGAGCGTTCACTCTTTGCTGCGCGGTGCAAAAATACGCCATATAATGGTTTAAGGAGTTAGTTTTATTACTTAGACGTGTGTTTTTGTGTGTTCTAGGGAGGTGACATGATTGCGGAGTTGACTCCCATGAAAGGGGTTCACGAATCACTTCATGGATTTCCAACACGCTTGTTTAAAGACTAACTGGACAAAGAGGAATCCTAATGAAATCCTAATGAAAATCCATGCCTGCGCAGAAATACCTGCGACTTTAGTGACGAACTTCTTTCCACGGATGTTACTGTCCCATCTCCCAGTTGTTTTCTAATGCAGTTCTCTATTTTGTTGTTACCTGCTTCCCAATGGCTGAACGCAAAGATGGATAATAATTTCTAATAATTAAAAAAAAATTATTGTTAAAATATTATTCGTGAATTATTATATCCATACAAAAGACGGCTGAAATTATTTGGTAGGCGCGAGTTGCTTGAGATTTACGGTTGGCTGGCGACACAGTCCAACTCTCGCAAACGGGCAACCTCGGGATCAACGTTCAAAGCATAGGATTAAAATGCAGTAAATTTATCCAGGAAAAGCCTCTCCGCAGATTCCGCAGGCGTTTTTAGATAGTAGACTGGGGGGGACTGGGGGTTTTCATAGAAACGAGTGGGAGGCGCGGATCGCCCCTCCGGGCCTCCCAACCCCATCTTAGGCTTGGGAGGCGCGAATCCCCCCTCCGAGCCCCCCAGCCCCGTCTCTTTTCTATGTATCAGGCAGATAATGCTTCACGTACATAAATAATTGGCAATTGCTAATGTAGGCCGGGGCCGTTTCACGTACATAAATAATTGGCAATTACTAATGTAGGCCGGGGCCGTTTCACGTACATAAATAATTGGCAATTGCTAATGTAGGCCGGGGGCCGTTTCACGTACATAAATAACCGGCAATTGCTAATGTAGGCCGGGTCGTTTCACGTACATAAATAACCGGCAATTGCTAATGTAGGCCGGGTCGTTTCACGTACATAAATAATCGGCAATTGCTAATGTAGGCCGGGGGCCGTTTCACGTACATAAATAACCGGCAATTGCTAATGTAGGCCGGGTCGTTTCACGTACATAAATAACCAGCAATTGCTAATGTAGGCCGGGGCCGTTCCGCGTACATAAGGTCGGGGCGGAAAAGCGCATGGATAAATCTACGCAAAACCTACGGAGTGCGGAATAACCGTTTTTCGGCCGTAAATTCAAAGCCGCTGGCGTGGCGTTTAAACCTGAGTTTTACTCACGTGGTGCTTGAATTGCCCCCAATCCCCAGTTTGGTCGTGCTTGTTTTCATGACTTTGAACTTCTCGGGATTTCTCTGCTAAAGCAGCGGTAACAGGGCGATGAATACCGTCGTGTGTTCTTTTTATCGAACGCTCGATCGCCGGCGAGGTCTACGATTTGATGGCAGTCTTTGTTTGCCACAGAAGCCTCCTGTTTCCGAAATACGGTTTCATAGAGGCGGTCGAACTCTTTAAAACTCCATCTACGAAGGCGTCCTCTTCTTTCCCCTCGGCTGTTACTGAAAGTTTCCAGCCAAGCACTTTAGGTCTAATTCCGTGTTAGAGTCGAGCCGCCATCTCGGATAATTTGGCTTGGTACTTCATGACATACGTTTTTAAGGACTTTGTGACTCGCACCCTAATAAATGAAGCTGTTATGAAGTATAATGGCTATATTTTTCCAATGATGCAGTTCGAACCCCCAAGGACTTGCAATTAGACATCCGTCTGTCATGTGGTATACCGAGCGTTAGAAGGATGAGGTACGGAAAGGATTATTGCGGGTGGCTAAAGGTCGGCCACGCAAACACGTGCGGCCGGAGGTGCATGGACACCTACTGCAAGGTGCACCTCCAAAGGCTCCGTAAGGGAATCCCCCTCCCCGTGCCGTGCAGGATCTGCGGCATAGGGACTCGGTCGGAGACGCGGTTGTGCCGCCCCTGCGGAGCGAACCGTGAAGGGCAGAGGATGCGTGGCGTCGAGAGGCGCGCTCGGAAATAGTTCGCACTCGTCCTGTCTGACATCGCAGCCCGCGGTACGGGCAATTGATACTGTGTGGCACAAGGCATACCCGAACGCCCGTCCTGTCCGACACCGCGGCCCGCGGTACGGGCGATTAGAGACTGGGTGGCACAAGGCATACCCAAACGCTCGTCCCGCCGGCTGAGGTACGGGCAATTAGAGACTGGGTGGCACCGGTCATACCCGAACACTCGTCCCGCCGGTTGTGATACGGGCAGTCGGAGACTGGGTGGCACAGGGTATACCCAAACATGGACGCTCATATAGAGGTGATTCTCGATAGCATGCCTGACAAAGAGGCGCCCGCCGTACTGGCAGGGCTGATCCAGAACATCCTGGACGAGGACATCCCCGACGATGTCAAACACAAGCTGCTTAAGCCGCTCGTACCGGCGAAAGTGTGGACAGAGGAAGTCGACCCTTTGCTGCCGGGACGGCGGGAAGAGGGCCCGGAGAGCTTAGACCCCGAGGAGTACTATTCTCTCTTCGTCCGCGGCGCCCATCTTCGGTTCCCAAGCGTGGATGCCACTCTTCGGGGCCAAGACATAAGCGCCGGTGTTTACCAGGAGATTCTCGATAGCATGCCTGACAAAGAGGCGCCCGCCGTACTGGCAGGGCTGGTCCAGAACATCCTGGACGAGGACATCCCCGACGATATCAAACACAAGCTGCTTAAGCCGCTCGTACCGGCGAAAGTGTGGACAGAGGAAGTCGACCCTTTGCTGCCGGGACGGCGGCAAGAGGGCCCGGAGAGCTTAGACCCCGAGGAGTACTATTCTCACTTCGTCGGCGGCGCCCATCTTCGGTCCCCAAGCGTGGATGCCACTCTTCGGGGCCAAGACATAAGCGCCGGTGTTGGTGGAACAGGTGTCATTGCTCTAAAGCCGGTTATACAGGGGCCTGATATTAATGACGACGGCTCGGTGTGGTGGGTCTCGCACGAGCGAGAGTCTCTGCGGGCGAACGCAGTGCTTCCGCTGGTGCTCGAGATGGTAGACCCCGACCGGCGTTACAGACTCTTTACGGTCGTTGGTAAGGCCCCCGCAGAGCCATTGGCGCCAATCACAGAGGAGGAAGGGCGCTCGGAGCACAAGATCGGTGGGTCGTTAGTCAAAAGAGGGGGCCAAATCGCAGTCGGTACCCTGGAAGGCATCGATGCGGGTATTTGGGAGAAAGGACGAGAGTACCTCGTCTACGTGAGATACGAGCTTCGCCCTCTACCTGAGCAAAATGGTGAGCCTGGGCCAATGTTTGAGCGAGAGGGGAGTGACGCCTTTGTTAACTGCGTTGTGAGCTATGTTGCCGACTTCTTGAGGAATCGCGGCACCTCGCGCTCCCATTGTCTAACCAAGACACGAGGCAAGATCCTCGAGCGATTTGACGAGAAGCTGGCCACTACGGGATGCACCAAAGAAGACCTCTTTGAGATGGAAAAGAAGCTCGAGGTAAAGCTAGTAGCCGTGGACGCCCTGGGTAACGTCCTGTGGGACTCGGGGAAGTACAAGACTAAGACGAGGATCACCATCCCTTGCCACAATAACCACGCCTGGGCGGAGCTTCAGGCCGAACCACCTGCGATCGCGAGCGTCCACGGCCTAGACTTCGAGGCTGAGGGGGACCTTCGTTCGTTATATCAGGGGGAGGCAGCGCCTCCCGCTACCAGTGCCGCCGCAAAAACGCGCGAGGAAAAAAGTGCGAGAGGTGCTCATTCGCAACCTTACTCTCGTGGGTCTCCTACGTTGAAGAAATACTTATTCTTATCTAGGTTCAATTAAACAATCTGTAGATAGTTCAGAGTCATAATCTTCTTTTACATTCTTGTTTTTTTTTTTTGGCAGGGAGCTTTCTTTTTTTTTTGCTAAAGCGGCTACAACATATGATAAGTAGCGGAAGCAATTATCGCGTAAGATTTGAACGCTGCCAACAACATAGCAAGCGATGCCGATTATCAGTTGAATTCTAATTGAGCAACATTTATGAACTTCTCAGGTAATCTAAAAAACATTCACCATCGACTGCGTGGGTCTACTTTATCGATTAAGTTGAATGTAAACATGACAGATAAAAGTAAATAGGTTCGAAATCTTGTCAATGTGAAAGCGACACCACCAGGAAAATTGCTGCCAACGTTTTCTCGAATAGGAATCTTTTTGTGATAATCAATACATTGGCAAAAGCGTTTCAAATATGTTGATCAAGCAATGACATCAAAGTAAATATGGAGTTTTGAACTTTAACAGTTGTATAAATAAAAAGTTTCGAGAAGAGATTAAGATTGAGTTTACTTAGGATGTTTGGTCTGCGTTGGTTACATGAGAATTTCCTGGTTTAGATAAAATTAGGTAAATAAATGCCTACAAATGATTGTAGAGTTTAGAGACAGAAAGCGACCAGGCAATAAACATTTTTGTATGACTAAATGTGAACCACAGACAAAAAAGTACAGCTTGTGAGAACAAGGAAAAAAGATAAAATAATAACAATTCAAGAATTTTGCTTTCTTGCACCTTGCGTTTTTAAACTGCGCCCGGTTTAGGGGTAATAATTATAGCGGAGCCAGCGCGGCCGTAGGCCGCGCGCGGAGCTCCATAGGTATAGAAATATGGTATAACTATGCGACTTGGTTTTTGTGGTCATTGCGCGGGTACCCTGTGGTGTCACTCGCCAGCCAGCCAGTCAGTCAGCCGCGCAACTCCCAGGCCTCACACGGCCCCGTAATGGCGGCTAAATACAAGCACAGAGCAAGGGAAAAGTTCTTGTCATGCGTTGATTATTTCTTTTTGCCTCAAATTTTGTGACTTAAGGATAAAGTCAACTAGAGGAGATCTACTAACATTCATTCACGCCAAGATTTATGTAATGATATGTCTGGTTTTTGCTAGTAAATTTAAGTAAGTAATAGTTCACATTCAACAGCGAACACAACCACAAGAAAGCGACAAAATTCAAGGTGAGTTTCAGACGACGATTTCTTTTGTCTATTGAGGATATGACAGTTATTGAGCTTTTTGTTGTCCTTTTTGTTTGCTTTGAGAATGAGCATAACACCTTTTGTTTTGACATTCTTTGTTCTATCTTTATTCTTGATTCTGTTGAGATATTTCATAAAGGCTAACCAATATCGTGTTGCATTTGTCATATACTGGTAAAGAAGACCGTTCTTGTCTTTATATCCTGTGCTCTTAGTCCTAAGAAGATACATATCCTTAGAAGATACAGCAACTTTTTCAACTTACAAGAGAAATCTTCCTTACCGAGGATAAAAACAAAATGTTATTGTCTGCATCTTACATCTCATGTGTTTATTATTATTTTTTCAAATATTTGTGGAAATTAGTCAGATTATAAATGTCTTGATGAAAAGATTGTTTTGAAAGAAATGCTACTCTTTTATGAACCAAGGACTACCTGAGGGCCAAGATGAATGCTAAAGACTGGAAGACATGAGAATTGAAAACCATGCCTTGAAAGACATGTCTGAAAGACAGTAGGGAGTTCTTATTCACTAGTCATTTGATACCCCCACACACATGGTCCCAGGAAAGGGTGGGGGATTAGACTTTAATAAAAGCCTGTTTCCAAGTTAAGAGTCAAAAACAGTCAATACCACCACCCCTCTTGATATATTCTGGTTAAAAAGTAATCTAAAACCCCACATTAACCCCTGACTTCCCCAGGACCATAAGGGAGGGGGCTCAAATGACTAGGGCATTACTATGTGATTCAGCAGTACACACTCAATAGGTTTTTTTTTAGAACAAGATACTTATATTATATAAAACTTAAAACATAATTTTGCTTTTTAAATAATAAATCTGTTATGAAAACAGTCTTCTATTAACCTAAAGTGGGAAAGGGGATATTTTAGGAAAGTACTGAATATAATTATCGCATTAATGTTATTACATTTTCTTTTCAAACATTTAAAGAAGAGTCATATTTCTTCCTTTCCTTCTCCATGTTGACTATTTTTATGCAATTGATGCTCTTTGCTATTTCCCCTCTACACCAAAAATAAATTAATAAACAGATTTGATTTTTAAATTAGAAATTTTCATTTAGTACTTTCACTTATATCTTCTTTTTAGGATTTCCTCTCCTTTTCCATTACATTTATTTTAAAGGTTCAGATTTATTTCATTGGAATGGTTGGATCCAGGGTTTCTAAAAACACCAAAATATAATGCATAACTGGATTTATATTTGTAGATATTAATTCCCATGGGGATGGAAAATCACCACTTAAAATGGTACATTAAAACTTCAGTATTGCATCTTATCTAAAATTGTGTCTGACACTATATTCTATCTTTAAAATCCTGTTTCATCCATTACTTGTTCTTCGCAAGGACAAAGCTTGTCAGAATGTAGCTTTACAAATGTACATTAATGAAACTTTTTTTAAGGAAAGGGTTTTTTAGGGCAAGATACTTAAACTTTATAACACTAGCAACAAACTTGTTCTTTTTCAATAATAGAATTCTATTCACATAGCTTGGATAGCTTCGATAGCCTCTTTAGAGGCCTGTGGTGATGAAAGGGTTAAGATAATGGGAAAGGGGAAATGTCAAGAAATACTCAATCAAATTATTTTCGTTACTGTTATATTTTTTTCAACAAACCTTTCAAGTTGAGTCAGTTCCCTTTATATCTCCTCCCCTGTCGACTATTTTTTAGTCAATTAATATTCTTTCCTTCCTCTCTACCCCAAACATAGATCAATGAAAGGGTTTGGTTTGAAATTAGAAGTTAGCATTTTAGCACTGTCAGTGATGCCTTAGATGTTTTTTTTTTAGGATTTGCTTCCAAAATCAATTTGTTTTTTCTTCATTGCATTCATTTTGGAGTAGGCCACCAAAAACAAGGCCACTATATGGTAAATGGTGGGTGCACCAATATGTAATGCATGAAAGGAGATATATTTTTGGATTTTAATTTCCAGACATTTTTCTGAATATTCGGTCCAATGAAGGAGAGAATCGCCACTAAATCAATACATAAAAATTACAGTATGGCATCTAAACAGTCTAAATATATTATTTCAAATCTGTGGAATGCTGTTACATCCATGACCTATTCTGCACAAGGGCAAAGCTTGTCGGAGTATTGTTTTGATTAAAAAAAAAATATATTTATAAACTTCTATGATGGGACATAAGAATTTACCATTAGACTCTTGACAACTTTGACAGCCATATTCACACCAGGAATTGTGTTTGTTAACTTTGATGTACTGCATAATTTAAATTATTGAATAAGGCCTGGATCCATTTGGTTGGTACAATAAATAAATCTCAGTAAAGAGCAGGATGTTAGGTCCCCCCAAAATACCTCAATCAGTCAACACAGAAGGTGTTCAATGCTGGCTCCGCTTTTAGGCAGTGCCTAAATCTATATATTAGTTACACTCACCGTTGTGTTTGAAGCATTACATGTACTGGAAAAGACTACTATCAGCAGACCCAGAGCTGTTCAGAAAATAAACGACGAGAAAAACCATTAGAAACCATTAAAAATCCACTTTGAAATATATGGCATCACAAGCAAACTTGACGCAGCGAACCTATTTCTAGCCTTCTGCGTTGTCCCATAGTCCCAACTCTTTCACAGGCCAAGCAAAGGAGCTACAATGGAGTTTGTAGTCTGATTATACCCGAAACACAGCTTTAATATTCTGGAGCGAAAAATGTCGGACCCGTCCGTTGTTGCGGGGGCTTCTCAATTAACGAAATCAGGTTGGGCTAAGGGATGGTTGTTGTACCATTCTAATTACACTCGGTCATCTGGGAATAGTCCCAACGCGGGAACAATGGCCAGGAAGGCTTCGGATTGGCTGATAATGTTATGACGTTAATGGAACATCAAGTGTACTGGTTGCTTAGCGACAAATTTCTGGGCGGCGCATCAACAGTTCAGGCCCGTCTGCTTGTATATCTAAATAAAACAGTAAGCATAATTAAGTGCCCTAGAAAATGTATTCGCAAATCATAAATAAACGATTCTAGCTACATAGATTTTTTTATTTTTAGATTTCTCAAGCACTTTTTTCTGAATTTCCTAATTGCCGAGATACTATACAGCGCCGAAATCCCGTTAATTCAAATCATTTTATATTTTCACGAACCCGTGCGGTATTTTAATCGCGAATTCCGTGTTTGTTTTTATTCACTTATCCCGATAGAAAAAAAAAATTAAAATCTCGAACAAGTGCTGAATTATTCAGGCTCGTACACAGGGGGATGTGCAGCGTGCGCGCGCATCCTCCCCCCCCCCCCCCCCCCCCCCCTTGGCGGCCAAATTTCTTATTAAGGATTCTTCAAATACTATGCTTTTTCCAAATGATCCCTATGACTTCGTACCCCCTCTCAGCCAATCCTGGGTACGCGCCTGGGATTGCTATATTTAAAATGCTTCAATAAGCTTGTAATTTTTTGTGGTTTAGTTCGACATTTTTCGATAAACAACGGAAGGTGCAAAGCTTGTAGGTGGGCGAGCACATGCAACAGTAAATGTCGTTTTGTATCCAGACCTGTTTGTCTAAGAGATACAGTATACGTATCCAAGCAAGACTATAACTTTTATTTTATGTTTTAGCTCGAGCCATCCCGATAAATTTTCTGAACTTCGATCTTTTTTTTTGTCCGATAATAGAAGAATGTAATCTGTAGGTGCTAAAGTCCGTTATCAGCTTTTTATTAGAAATTTGCTTTTGCTGTCCTCTCCTCGAGCCCGTTTTGTTTGCTTTGCGTACACCCAGTATATAAAAAATGATACTCATGAAGTGTTAGAAAGAAAATTACACACATGGTGATAAAATAACAATGATATTTATGGTTATTATTGTGAACACAATTTGATTCTGCATTTTTTGAAAGATCTGACTAACAAAACAATATTTTTCTGCTATCTCATCTTCGGCATGTTCTTAGCATGTTCTTAAAATTTGGTGAAATCTCAGGCTGAACGTTCTTTATGAAAAAGGATAGAAAAAAAGAGTGTACTGAAAAAAAATCTTTACTTTGAAATCACGATAAACGATTTTTAAAGATAGATATCACGATTAAGCTGATCAAATTTTGCCATTCACGAATCACGGCGAAGGTAGCAATCACGAATAAAGGTTTTCAGTTTGACCTTTTCAAGATTCACGAAAAACAAAAAGGTCGTTTACGGATCACGAACATAACCCTTACGGCCCAAGCTACATGGATCGGTACGTCAAACTATTTGGCCGTGTCATGCAGATGAACTCTATAAAAATGCAACTTTTGCTTACATTAATGTTGTCGTTGTTTTAACGTTCGGGTTAACTTTGCTCTCCATTGAAGGGTTGTGAGTAAGCGATTAGATTTTTTTAATGTCGTTTCAATCTTTGCTCTTGTGTTGCTGCTTCGCCTTGGCTATGTTCGTTTCATTTTCGTTTCATTTCTTGTCGCATTGTTCCTGTGCTTGTTAATGACTTACTTTGTTTGCATTTTTACTCCTTTTCCTTCCCTTTCAAGCTAGTTATCGAGTGCACTGCGATTCCAACTGCGATCTCTATTCTCCACAATTTTGACACAACAGCCTTTGTTGTTGTTTACAAAAGTACTTCGTCAAAGGTTGAATCCACTTTAGGTGTTCAGCTAAAAAGCGGGAAGAAACCAAACAGACGGGCTATGGGATAGTGGGATAGTAAGAGCAGTCATTGTTCACCAAGTTTTGATTTGAAATCTCTTACAGTCAAACCAGGTCGAGCGTGCCCACTCCGCCTAGGACTGTTAATTGATTTTGTGGACAAATCAACATAAGGCGCGCGCATTTTTATGTTCATATGTTTAGCCCGACATAACGACATGGACATTTAGACATAAAAAACATGTTTTTTTCTCTTATGTCGTTATGTCCATGTCTGTATGTCGGACTTATGTCTTTGATGTCGAATTATTCACACTCCTGAACATATAAACATAAGAGTGCGCTCGCCCATGTCGTTATGTCGCTAGTGTGCACCAGGCATTACCGGGTAAGCCCATTCGAAAAAACATAATGGAAATTTATATAATGAAATCAATAATCATCTTTTTGGGGCACGCTTGATCTGGTTTTGGTTTGACTGTAACTGCGCAGAAATTGACGCATGTTTATTTCAAGGTAACCGAAGCAACGAAACTTCGAGAACTTTAAGCCTCCGCAGGCGTCTCTGTTAACAACTGAGACTGAATCTCTAAGAACCTCGCGGGATTCCTGTGGTCGACAAAATCCTTTGTTAAGGGGGTATGGAACAATGCCAAAAGCGGAAAAAAATAGTACGAGACGCATTACCACAGGAATCCCGAGCGCCTGTATTTCTTTTCTCCTGCTTTCTGGGCAAAGCGATGCCTGTAGAGGCAAGAAAAGTTTAAAGTACAAGAGAATGTTAAAGAACTATAATCCGTGACCAGTTTCGGAAATTCAAATTTCACTCTTCTTGCGAATAAGAATGATAAAGCTAGACATTAGACAAGGTTTGATTAACAAAAAACTACATTCAATGTATTTTCAAAATCGACAGGAAACAAAGAAATAAGAAATTTCTCAAGGATTTCCAATTTTTTAGGTTCCTTATTCGCAAGAAAAGTGAAAATTATAATTGCCGAAACTGGTTACGGATTAACTATCAGGCATATTTGGAAAGTGTTTGGAGGATTCTCTATTAAATACGCGAACCCCTCAACTGGCCAAATCATTAGAAATGCCGCGTATTCTGAATAAATACACATCACAAAGCAATGACAGTTTATTGTGACCTTTATTCTAAGATGGAAGACAATTACAGCACAGAAGGTGATCAATCTTGAAAATATTCGAGCTAGGTACTGGGACTGACTGAGAGGTTGGTAGGCCTGTGGAAAAGATCCCCAAAATATATTTGACATTAAGGCCTCTCTCGGGTAATTGTTTAAACAAAATTCGTTTAAATTGAAACCAAGAGAGCATAAGATATCTTATGTTCTCTTGTTGAAACCCATTTCATAGTAGCCCCTTCAAAGCAACAATGCGACACGGAACAGAAGGCCTGTATCCACAGAAACCCAAGCTGTCTGTTTAATTCTTCATAAGATTACAAAATGTAAAAGAAGTCAAATGCAAACTATAATCAACCGCTGGTGTTATAAAGGGCAGTCGCACGTTAGTTTCAAAGTGAAAATACACCCTGGAATCGTCATTTCTTGAGAGCGAAATAGACGGCTGAAAGAGTATGTAGATGTGAAATCAGTTTGTATCGCTCCGATTTTACTCACAAGAAGACTATCAAACAGCTTTTAGATAGTGTCCATTAGTTTTATTCTGTACTGGATTGGTGAAGGTCGCATTCTTGAAAAATACCGCTACCGGTGCGACTGTCCCTATAAATAAAAGGGAAAATTGTCATACACTGCTAACAAAGGCTTTCCATAGTGTTTCTTGTTTGTGGTTGTATTTGCGATTTTGGCTACCCGCGTTGTTTTGGTACAAACGAACAACGCGAAAACACCGAAACGCAAATCGTCAAGGAAAGTGTTAAAGAGAAAGAGTAAGAAAAAGTTCTGCTAGCAGGGTAAAATGGTCATTCTTCAGCACAAAGCAAACGAGAGGAGCTGCGAGATGAATTTCTCAGCAAAGTGGGTTTCCTGTGTATGAGGTTTCCTGGGGCGACCAACTCGCGCAAGAATTTGAACATTTTGAACCATAATTCACATATGATCGAAGGTTCTTTTTTAATCTTCTACCTTTTTATCCTTTTTTAATATTTTTATACGTTCAAACGTTTTTATGGATCGTACACCGCGAAAGAGAAGGGTCGGCATCGCCAATGCACCGGATATTCGAGAATTTTTAGCAACACCAAGTCCCAAGAAACGTATCGTACAATCGACAACAAGTTACCACAGCGAATGGAACCCTGAAGACGTTGCAAGCTTTTTGGACAGATCGGGTCATTCAGACTTAATTCATATATTCAAAGGTACCAGTATTCTGTTTTATAGAGAGCTATCGTTTTAGAGCAAGGGAACTCGTTGATCTAACAGGAATTATTCATTTCCTTGTTCATTTTCTGTTAACACTCGCGAACTTAATTTTTTCCCTCTTGATTCAATAGCTTGGAGCGTTTTGTGTTGTGTTGACCTGTATTGTAAAAAAAGATTAAGCGAAAAATATAATTTACTTCCAGTTATACGATTAATCTGATCTTAAAAAAGGTTTCTGTGTTTCTGAGGTGAAATATCCGCAGCATCTCATCTTTTTTCCTGGCAAAAACAGATTATTCTCAGCATACTTAAGTCATAACATATTTGCATTTTATAACTGCATGTCTTTCTGTATCTATTGTCCTGTGGTACAATAGAAATGATTTGTAATTGTGTATTGAATATTTGATGTATGGACATTTACAAGTGAGACAACATTGACAACGCAAGTTAAGCCGCGACGGAGATAGGAGTTGATGAGAGTCGATGAGAGTTCCAACTTTCATGTCCGTTTGACTGTGCTCCCTCACACACTCTCATCGACTCTCACTGGCTCTCATTCACTTTGAACATGTTCAAATTCAACATGAGAGTTTGCGCCTTTTGATAGCGCGAATGATAGTGCTGATGAGAGCATTTTGGTGAGCAGTTTTCATAAAAAGTGGAATTTAATGTGTAATTCCTGATTCAGTTTTTATTCCTGTAGTCAAATAGTTATTTCAAATTCCAAAACACAATCTTATGTTCATTTTCTCCCTGAAAATTGAACCCATTTTTCCTTTGAAAGGACATGTGAGCAGCACGGGCTTGTGTACATTAGAGTAGCACGGGCTGGTTGTTTGACCACTCACACCAACTCTTAAAGACCGTTTGAACGGAGCCCTGTGAGAGCTAGAAAGAGCTGAACTCTCATGGATTCTCATCAGCTCTCATCTCCATTTGATCAAGGCTTTAGAATTTGCCCAAAAGTCACCCTCTGTGTTTTTATACAAATAAAGTTCTTTGGCCTTTTCATTTCATTCATTAGATAACCAAGTCACTGGCTCTGACCTTGCTGCAATTGATGATATTAAACTGAAGGAGTATGGAATAAGGTTTGTTACATGGTTTTCCTTAATGATATCTATGTCTGATTCTGCCCTCACTCCCTCCTTGCAAATCCTGACTATGTGTCTGTAAAATACGATTTCTTTTGAATCACCAGTGACCAAAACAAAGTCTCTGAGCTCCTGCAGTTGTTTTCAAGTTTACAAGCGCCATTTCCTGGCCCATCATCTTCACAGGCATCAAACGCTGTTTCTCCCTGGAAAGTGTTCAATGACCCTATCCATGGGCACATAGACGTTCACCCACTTTGTGTGAAGATCATAGACACCCCGCAATTCCAGCGGCTGAGAAATCTAAAACAGCTAGGTATGGCCTTATTTGATTATCCTCACTTTTTCTTGGTATTAACAAAATAATTGTTTTTAGGTGGGTGTTATTTTGTATTTCCTGGTGCAGCCCACAACAGATTTGAACATTCCATTGGGTAAGTAGTGGATATTTAGTTAATTTCATAATTTTGTGCTATTAAAAAAAAATACACACTTCCTTAAGAATACACACTTCCTTTCCTTGAACAAGGAAAGTTAGAGCCCTAAGGGCAAAAAGGAGACAATGTCTCACAATGTAGATTAACCCATGTACTAGAAAAATGTGATAAAAAGCATGTGTGGGGCAATTTCGAGGTCCCATTTTTCTTACCCTGAGACTACTAACAAAGAGTGACCCCTCTCTACTTAGCTAAGAATTCACAAACAAAAAAGTTCATGATATTTCACAATTACCAGTTTGTAATGCATCTCTAATGGCAATTGTTATCTTGAACAAGCACATCACACTTGGCTGGTGGACTTCTGAAGAGTATTAGAAAACGACAACCAGGGCTGGGTATAACAGATGTTGATGTTCTATGTGTGAAGATTGCTGGTCTTTGCCATGATCTGGGTGAGTGTGATATATTAATAACATCAGTACTATTATTTTTATACACATTATTGCACCTATATGCAATAATGTGTGAAGATTGCTGGTCTTTGCCATGATCTGGGTGAGTATGATATATTAATAACATCAGTACTATTATTTTTATACACATTATTGCACCTATATGCAATAAACACCTTGAGAATAAACTTATGACTGTTAAGTACTAAATTTCATCCATTTCTACAGTATAGTTCATACCAAACTGCAAGTGAAGTTGTGCTTGTGTTACGATTTTAATCTTACAATTTTTCCTTGGATAAAAAATAAGTCTCCTTACTAATTTTGACACAAAGATTAAAAGACATGTTAATTCCAGGTCATGGACCATTCTCTCATATGTTTGATGCTGGATTCATACCTGCCGCAAGACCAGGCTGTGACTGGAAAGTAAGGGAAAAAGTTGAAAAGTGCACTTGATTAGTCCCACTACATAAAATGTGAAAAAAAAAGAAAAAAAAAGCATAGTGGCATTTTATTTGTATTGTGCTTATTCATGCTTTTGGACTATGTGCGTGCACAAACAAAAGAAACTGTTTGCAGAGGCACTTCTGATTCTTTGTACATGCCCAGAAAATATATCAAACCCCATTGATTAGTGTTCCTTCTGAGAACAACACAGGCATGATGTAGGTGTGGATGAAGAGGTGTGTACTTCGCCCTTAGGTCAGCAAAAGGGGAATTTTCTAAGCTAGGCCAAGGTACTTCAAAGTAATAGCTCTATGCCACTATAGTAAAAATCTATGACCATGCAATCCTTGTATCAAATACATATGTTTTTTTTTCAATATTTATTTATAGCATGAACAGGCATCAGTGGATATGTTTAACTACCTGGTGGATGATAACAAGCTATCAGAAGAATTCAGGAGGTATGGCCTGTCAGACAAGGACATGGAGTTTATCCAAGAGCTCATTGCTGGACCAAGAAACATGGAAACGCCTCTGAAAACACAGGTAATATTTAACAAATAGATCCCATTTTTGCATGCTTCTGTCCTCTTTTAGATGCGCAGATTACATGTCATGAACAAAAAAGTAAACAACGAGATGCAGCCAAGTTGTATGACTGTTGTTCATGTGTATATGTTAAGTCTTCTGTCAGGGCTTCTGGAATTACGCGGAAAAAAAAACTACAAAATTACGCGGGATTCTTGGCTAAATTACGCGAAAAATCAATCATTACGCACTAAATTACGAGAGATTTTGCAATGCATTTTTCTTTAACCCATTGACTCCTGGCTTTTTTGGAGCTGAATTTACAAAAAACAGACTGAAAACAGATACCTCCCCCCCTATTCTGAGTTTTATACAGCCCGTCAAAGTCAAACACAGCTGCACCTAGTCAGCGGTATCCAAGCTTTCCAACAGTGCTTTGCGGTCCCCACTTTTAATCCCTCGTCATTGTGCTGAAGCGAGCACAAGTTGATGGTTGCTTGTATTTTTCATAAAAAATACAGCTATGAGCATATTAGGAGAGTGTCTCAGGACATCATGAAGTCTTTTGGGGCATAATTGAGTGCTTTGCCTATGGATATTTGCAAGAAAAGGTGGATTCATAATGATTTTTTCTTGTTTGGCTTTGCCCGGATGAGAAAATAATTTTCTAATGAATCACCACAGCTCTCCTAAATGCTGTCTTTTCTGAAACCAAATTGATTGCAAAATTGTTTACACTGCTATTCTGGGTCTGTATGAGCTGGAATTGATTTGTTTGGCTTCGGGATGAAAAGACTTATAAAAAACCATCTGACTTTGAGGAGAGGAGTGTTGACTGGCCCTTTTTTTTGTGAGTTTAACAATTCTACTACACTTGCGCGTAATCTCGCTTTCTGATTGGTTGTTAGCAATGGTGAATCAGAGGACATACCACGGGATTCGACATGCACACAATCCTTGTAGGTTCACTTGAAGTAAAAGAGACGAAAAAACCAAATTTCTCAAGTTTGAATCACAATCTTTTTTAGTAAATCTATTTCCCATTCTTACAAAAGGACACTAAAAGTAATAAAGACTGCAGAGTTTTGAAGCTGAAGTTTTCACTTTTCTTTAATCTGCACGTGCTGCAAACACCGGTTGCATGCGCTTGTGCATGCACTAGAAAACACACCATTTCAAACGAGCGCTCGCTGTTTTGATTTTGTAAGATACTGTTTTTTTTGTTTTGTAGAAAAGAAATGTCCCATAGTTGTCGGTGGTATGTACTCTTATACACCACGATATTCGCCACCTCATGATCAAAATTTACTGCGAAATCACTCGGTGGTACACGCCTTGTGACTCCACAACATTTTGATCAAGGTGTGATGAATAGCTGGTGTATATCCTCTGATTTACCATGGCCAACAACAAATCAGAAAGCAAGATTACGCGCAAGTGTTGTAGAAAATTGATTTGACATAAAGAACTCTAGTAATGTCAGCAGAATACCTTTATGACCCTCAATGAGAATTTTAGGCTAATCTGGTTCAGTCAAACTAAACTAGGCTTTGGGCAATGCGTAGGTGTAACATTCTCAGGAATTATATTTGAAAGGTTTGCAATGTAGTGTATTATCAGTCATTGTGTATTTCCTGAGACTGTATATTTCTAGAAAATGTATTTTAGGACCTACAAAACGATACTTGTCACACATTTGTAGCCTTTGAAACAAAAATATTATGTTGGCTATTCAAGAAATATATTTTTTTGCATCACAGTATTTTTTTTTCATGACATGTTGCGACGCAATCTGTGCAGCTATAAGAAGACAGACGCACTCAAAACGTAGATCTATTTGACTGTAAAAACACAAAAACAACCCTGAATCAACTACGGGTCCGCCGTAATTGGCCTAGCTGTGGCGGATACCCTGCCCTTTCGTTATTGTATGTATTCATGTTCTGTTTCTCATGAATAACGTATTATGTATGTGTATTTTTTTTTTCTCCGTGGGCAAAGTCAATAAATAAATAAATAAATAAATACTTTATAACCATCTCAAGATTTCTCTTTAACGGTTTTCTAGCTAAGATTAAAAGCTTTATCTATTGTAGGATTGGCCATATACTGGACGTTCAGTTGAGAAGAGTTACCTATATGAGGTGTGTCTCCTGTACTTTTATTACTACATACGGTATGACGAGGGGGCTGTATGTCTATCTGCCATTACTACCCGCCACAACATTTTATTATCAAAACTCACAATGTTATTTTTATCAGCTTGTTTTGTTATGGTTCGGGACGTTTTTATAAAAACACTTTTTATACTATAAATTAGCTATTGGCTTTTATCGAGTGTGGCTGCCTAGGGCTTATTAAATGCCAGGTGTCGACTTGGCTTTCAACTATGTGTATGCTCTTTGCCATTTTTTTGCTGTTTGATAGTGTTTGATAGTTGTTAGTTAGTGTTACTCTTTGCACGGATATTTTCTGTATGTTCTTTTGGCCTTGCTTCAAGGTTTGAGTCAATCAGATAAATGATTTGGTTTGCTTAAAAGTCTACAAAGTAAGCTCACCATGACACATAACACGCTCTTCATGGATACAGTACATTCCAGGGCCGAAGGAGGGGAGGGGAGAAAAAAAGAAAGCCTTAAACATTCGGTCCACCAATCTTGTGTTTTTTTGTAGAGCTTAAGGTGCCCCTTATAATCTCTGGTGCTACTGCATCTTATTCATAAGAATAACGTACGTTTCATGTTTTTAATGTTTTCCAGATTGTTGCCAACAAGAGGACGGGCATAGATGTTGACAAGTGGGATTACTTCGCCCGTGATTGCCATAACCTTGGAATACGGAACAGCTTCGATCACAAGTATAGCCTTTGCGTACCAATAGAATGTAATAGAACAAATGTCAAAAATGTTTCCTGTGGACATCAACCCCATTCTCCATGGAAACCATTCTTGTTATTAGAGACGCTTTTCTTCTCCTGGGGGTTTCTGCTTGCGGGAAAATGAAGTGACAACTACGCCCTACACCCCAAATGATAACTTTTCTATCTTCCAGGCAGTTTATTGAAGCTAGCACGAGTGATAAAAGTTCCGTTTACCTCGCACCCCCATTTTCTTTGGTTCACTCTTCTGGAAACCCATTCTTATCAGCAAAGAGCTCTATTAATGGACACTTTTCATCAAAAGTTTTTCATTAACTGTAGTGAGTACATCCCAGACGATAACCATTCTTTCTTCCAGGCGGTTCATGAAGCTAGCACGAGTGATAAAAGTTGGCAAGAGGCAACAAATATGTATCCGTGACAAAGAGGCAGGGAATATCTATGATATGTTCCACACTAGAACATCCCTCTTCAAGCGAGCTTACCAACACAAGACAGCAAACATTATAGAGACAATGTAAGTCACATGGCATCACCATAGATTCCATTTGAATGACATCACCATAGCAGCCATCTAAGAGACATCCGTTCACTTTCACTGACAAGTCAAGCAAAAAATTTGAAAAATTCACCATGGTAGGCTAGACCTTTGACTGAGTTACAATAGTGATAAGTATATCTTTAGCAATAGTATCCTTGACACTTTTCCTTTACCCCCCTCCCCCTCACTTACCTTTCTTACTATATGCTTACTTACTATTATAATACACCAAAAACTGGAAATCGACTCTGCCAAATTTTTGTCTTTAATAAGACTTCTTCAGGGCAGACTTTTAGGCGTGGCTACGAAAGGACTCATTATTAAGAAGACGGCAAATATAGGGCATATTTCGGATGGTTTTCGGGACTTGTGGGACTCGACCTTGTATGAGTGTTCGTCTCGCCTACAAGTTCTATTACTACAAGAAACTTCAAAAGTCTTGGATGGTGTTACAGAAAAGATTGAGAGGCTGGAGTCTCAGTTGGATGAGGGACATATGAGTTATTATCAGAATTTTTGTTTAGACATTCTTCCGAATTTTGAGGATGGCCTTAACAAGAAACATGAGCAGAAATTGGATGCGCTTCTAAGTTTTTATAGAAGAGATATAGTAGATGTTATGGAAACGACAGTGGATCATCAGTCTGACGAAAATTTGGCAGAGTCGATTTCCAGTTTTTGGTGTATTGTATTCATTGTTCTGGTACGAGATCGCGACAGTTTGGGCTTTTTGATTCTATTCTTACTTACTATTAGATATTTATAGTGCGGCACGTGCTACCGGCCACCAAATATGGCATTTTAAGCTAGCCAATCACCGAGTCAAAGTTTTGATTGACGTGAACGTCATAACTAAGAGGGTTCCGTCGTGCTGTGATGTCAATCAAGTATCTTTTCGCATCGTTGATTGGCTAGTGAAGTGCAAAAGTTTTAATTGACGTGAACTTCATAACTAAGAGGGTTTCGTCGTGCTGCGATGTCAATCAAGTATCTTTTCGCATCGTTGATTGGCTAGTGAAGTACATAAGTCAGATAGCTTGTTTCTCCATCCTCATTGATTGGGTTACTTTACAAAGCTGTAAAGGTGAATTTGTTGCCACCCATCGCACCATTATGGACTACCAGATAACATTACTTTGACTTTGCTTTCCAATCTTCGCTTCCAGGATAACGGAAGCATTCCTCAAGGCAGATAAGCATCTGCTCTTCCCAGGCAAGAATGGGTACGTTGTATAAGTGCAAAACTCGACACCTCAATGGTGTTTCACTGCCCAAAAGGTTACAAAGAAAATAAACTTGTCTCTATGTTTCCCTAACAAACAAATTTTATTTATGCAAAGCAAAAGAAAAACATATCTTTTATATTAAGCTAGCCTTATGACTCTTTGGAGAAATTTCTTATTTATTGCCATGTTGGAAATATATCTTTTGAATGACGTAAAAACAACGTCGTCTGTTTAGGAAGATGTTAAAGATGTCCGAAGCTATTGATGACATGGTCGCTTATTGCAAGCTGTCTGACCACGTGTTCTACCAGATACTACACTCGACAGACCCCCAGCTTCAGAAGGTACGTACCTATTATATGCATGACTTTAACAGGAAGGGGTGTGGGGTAAAAAAAACTCAAGCTGAAAATCCCCCCCCTCTTCCCCTCTTCGGAAGGCCCGCCTTTGTATACATCTTTTTCAAAAAACGTTGTCCAAGATCGCTCTGCCGTACTCGCCCATACCGCAAGATAGTATGGGTAATATATGTTGTTTCAGACTATGTTTATTCTTCCCTACCGGCGCAAACTCGTTAGGTGCTGTCAGAGTAGCAGAACAACAGTCTTTTTTTATAAAGTCCTGAAAATAAGATACACATTCTGAGCAACATATTACCCATAGGCGCGTACGGCTGAGCGCTTTTGGACAACGTTTTTTGAAATAGCTGTATCAGGGGCTTATAAGTAGGGGCAATCAACTTGCCCATATTCTGGTACTATGTAGGTGTCGCGGCGTTTCCTAGGATCAGGCTATTTTTAGATGCACGGATTAGCCAATCAGATGACAGGGCGGGAAAATTGACTTTGTCTCAAGGAATCCAAAATGGCGGCCGAGAAGGGGGAAAACGGTGCTTGCTTTTCAAAGTCTTCCTACATCGTCAAATGCCTCCTAATTTCTGAACCCTTTTAGCCACAGAAAAAGAAGCATTTTCTTACTAGCCTTGGACTATTTTTTTTATAAGTGGACTCAAACTTTGTTACAAGGTTATTTTTTCTTGCTCTTGCAAAGCAATAAATTCGGAAATAAGTGATCATTTGTGCCGCTATCATAATATGATATTGTTCCCTTTGGCATAGCGCCTACACATATTTTTCATCTCAGGATGTGTACGAAATATTAATAACAAACTAGAAGAATGTTTTATTTTCTCTCACGCACGCCTCTGTCACCTTACAGGGGCGGCGAAAGGGGAGGAGCAGGGAGGGCACTTTTGAAAGAGGGGTGGCAGCGCCCCCCTACTTTTCTGAGCGGATGTTTCTTTATATATTAACGTCTTTTTAAACCAACTGTTTTCAAGCGGTATATATGCAACCGAAAACAATTGTTGAACAGTTTAACCTATTGACTCCTGGCTCTTTTTGAGCTGAATTTACAAAAAACAGACTGAAAACAGATACCCCCCCTATTCTGAGTTTTATACAGCCCGTCAAAGTCAAACACAGCTGCACCTATTCAGCGGTATCCAAGCTTTCCAACAGTGCTTTGCGGTCCCCACTTTTAATCCCTCGTCGCTGTGCTGAAGCCAGCACAAGTTGATGGTTGCTTGTATTTTACATCAAAAATAAAGCTATGAGCATATTAGGAGAATGTCTCAGGACATCATGAAGTCTTTTGGGGCATATTTGAGTGCTTTGCTTATGGATATTTGCAAGCAAAGGTGGATTCATGATGATTTTTTCTTGTTTGGCTTTGCCCGGATGAGAAAATAATTTTCTAATGAATCACCACAGCTCTCCTAAATGCTGTCTTTTCTGAAACCAAATTGATTGCAAAATTGTTCACACTGCTATTCTGGTTCTGTATGACCTGGAATTGATTTGTTTGGTTCGGGGTGAAAAGACGGGATAAAAAACCATCTGTGTCTAGAGCTGTGTTTGCTGATCTCTCTCCCTTGTGTTGTATTTTGAGCGTTTTATTGAGAGGGATGATTCTGCTTTTCTTTCCTTGTTCGGTTTGAAATTTGTCAAAGAACCTGTGCTATTATTTGGCTTAAGAGTAGTTGCCAACACCTTGGTTAGATGCATATCTTTAAGACCATTTATCCCTTAGACAGATGCCTGAGTATCTTCACCTTAATGTGTTTAGTTTGCATTTATGAATTTTTTGGGTTGTGGGTACTTCCCAAAGCCCCCCCCCCCCACTTATAGGACCACTCCGCCACCCCTGGCTTATATCTCACTGTTTTATCGCTTGGCAAATGCTCTTACCTCTGCATGTTCTCTGTCACTACAACAACAACAACAACAATATAACTTTATTTATACCACACACAGAAATTACAGTAAGAAAATAAATAATAATTACAGATTTTGGGTATTGGCTGCCTAGAAGTAACTAAAAAGCTAATCTGGCTAGGCAGCACAAAATAGTTCAATTAAATGGAGCGTATAGCAAGGACGTACAAGGCACGAATACAAAATACATGAAAGCAGCAGCAAAATAAAATGCAATAAAACAAAAAAACTAGATAGAAGCTAATAATTTTCAAGGATTGAGGTCTTTATTGCAGCCTTGAAGCTAGGCAAACGCATGGTTTTGGTAGGTTCTTTGATGTTATTCCAAATTGAGGACTTTACCCAGAACAGTCTGTGCATGAATACAATAATGCTTCATGCAACACACGGTTTTCTATCTTGTTGTCAAGAATTTAAACTTGAGGCTGTTTACAGGCAAGGGAGATATTACAGTGCATAGAGAAACGGGACCTGTATAAGTGTGTGGGGCAGACGATAATGAAGCAAAGGAGAGATAAGGTGAGGTTGCTACGGGCTTTGTTTTTCGAGAAAGAGGACCAAGGTTCGAATCCGGTGTAGGTCAAATTGTGGCTCGAAATATCCGAATATGTTTATTTATTTTATGATTATTATTACTAACATTTCCGTTTCTGTGATAAGGCAGTAGCTGGGGTGTGGCACTGGGGGTACGTTCCCCCCAATATTTTTCGAAATTATAAGGAAATGACCACTACGGGCGTGGCTGTGCTCCTAATATTTTCTCAGTTTCTCTATCGTGCCCAACCCCCCTACTCCTCCCCCTATCCCACAAAATACTTCTAGGCCTGCTACGGCTCTGTTTAACTGGTGACTGTCCTTTGTTTTGCCATCATTGATTATTGATTATGCAAACATTGAACATATAGAATCTGCAAGCTATAAATGACACTTTTATCGTATTACCAGGAGGAGATTCCAGACATTCGCAGAGAGATTATCGACGCCATTCCCCCGGATGTTTTGGGCGGCGGTAGAGCTATCGACTCTGATGACGTCATAATACACGTGAGCCGTGAACTTTTGCTTGAAGGGTCCTAGTCCAGCTACTGATCTGAATAGCTAGATTTTGTAGCTGCTGACCGAACAAATGTTTTATTTATCTACTGACCTTAGTTAGTTGAAAATATTGCAATAGTCTCATTGCAGCCGTTGAAAAAGGATGCTTTTTTATGTTTTGTGTTTTAAAAGGATGCCAAAATCGCCACTTACACCTTACAGAGGCTCTTTGAAAGGCATATGAACTTGCTCATTACCGAGTTGAGAATTTTGCGAAGTCTTGCCTATTCCTAACTTCGAAACCTGCTTTCCCCTAAAATAATACCTCTTGCCTAAGTGCTTGAAAATGAAAAAAGTCAAAGGCTTTTGATTCACAGGCTATACTTTATACGTACTGTTGTCGTTTTTATTTTATGCAAACGTATTTATTTTATGTATGCAAACGTATATTAGTACGTCCCCATTTGCTTATTCAAAGGAGCTATAAAACTGTGAAGAGTCGTTGAAAGTTCCCTAATATATTTTCAAAAATTTCAGCGGTTGTTCCATTTGTGTTACCTTTCAGCTTATTTCGTTTGACTATGGGATGAAGTTCCCTGTGAAAGTTCCCTAATATCTTTTCAAAAGTTTCAATGATTGTTCCATTTGTCTTACCCTTCAGCTTATTTCGTTTGACTATGGGATGAAGGACAGAAATCCCATCGATGAGCTCAGGTTCTACAGCAAGGACAATCTGTCGGAAGCGTTTGTCTTCAGGAAGGAACTGGTATATACGGGCTCTTTGGGTTATTTTCCAGGCGGGATTTCGGTATACTTGGATTTATTAGCTTTAAATAAAGTTAAGCACAAATATCCGTATGAAGCATGTCTTCAGGAAGGAACAGGTACATACGGGGCTTTTTGGGTTATTTTCCAGGTGGGATTTCGGTATACTTGGATTCATTAAGCTTTAAATAAAGTTTAGCACAAATATCCGTATGAAACATGTCTTCAGGAAGGAACAGGTAAATACGGGATCTTTCGGTTATTCTTCAGGTGGCATTTCGGTATACTTGGATTCATTAGCTTTAAATAAAGTTTAACACATATCCGTATGAAGCATGACTGAAATAGGCATCCTTTCACGAAAAAGCCTACCATTTACCTGCTCTCGGGTCCCTCAAGATAGACAAGAGTTCAAAAAAGCATTTGATAACATTCATAACTTTCACAACCACGGAATAGCCTACCATTTACACGCTCTCGGGTCCCTCAAGATAGATAAGAGTTCAAAAAAGCATTTGATAACATTTATAACTTAATTTGATGTATTTTTTTTTTGTCTTATAGGTTAGCAGTATGTTGCCGGAAACATTTCGTGAGCAACATATGCGAGTGTACTGCCGCAAGGGGGATTCAGAGAGCCTGAAACAGCTAAAACAGTACGTTAGTTATGCTAGTGATGAGTGGTATGACTAGAAAGACTACAGGCAAGCTGTAGAAAAACTAGATGGTCTGCGTAGGCGTGGTGTAGACAAGGTATAAATCAACACAAGGTTGAAAACGTATGTTAAACGACTCTGTGAAACAGAGTAGTTGCGCTGACGTTTCGATTGTTATCCCTTCGTTGGAGGGCTCCGACGAAGGGCTAACGCTCCAAACCTTTTCAACCTTGTGTTGATTTATACCTAGTGGTCTTTATTTAACACAGGCCATATTGAATGCACAACACAAAACCGAACAAATTAGGGAGTTTATTGTAAACTCCAAAATATTTTTGCTTGTGCTAAATTTATGTTTTGTTTCACGACCATATTTTTATATCTAAAACATTTCCCCGTTTTATAACTCGAAAATGCAGAAAAATCCCATGTTAAAAGTCACGGATTAGACTGTCTTAGGCAAAGTTATCGTGGTGTTATAGGGTAAAAAGTTACTCGTTTTCTCATGGGGAGGTAACCTCTAAGGTTTGATTCAAGTTTGGACGCAGCATTAGCTATGTCGTTCAACGTGCCAAGTCGCAGTAAAAACCGTCTCGCTTACCCATTAAGAGAAAGCTTAAAAAGCCAGGCTTCCCCAGACTATGATATACATAAAAACGACAAACAATTCAGACGTTATTCAAGCCGTAGTTAAGCTCACTGTGGTCACGCATTCCCTTATAGTGTTAGCCACAATAGACCTCCTCACTGACGTGCGTTTCCGATACTTTGTAAATCTCATGCGTTTTGTTTGGTTTTAGCGGTTTCATCCGGTGGTGTCACGGAAAGGACTGCACAACACCTAAGGTAAACTCAAAGCAAAAGTATACGGTACATGATTGAGTGTAAAAGGCATGAAGCTTGCTTTGATATACAGTCGATTAACAAAAGGTTCTCGTCAACCGGCTTCGCGACTACGCGAAAAGCACGCATGTAAGCATGAGTAAAAACCACTTAAGCGCCTGGCTGCATATATTAGCCACCGCGTCTAAGCCTAAAGTTATGTGGTGCGGCTAATATGTGAAGCCAGGCGCTTCAGTGGTTCTTACCCATGCTTACATGCGGGCTTGACGCGAAGCTGGTTGACGACAAACTTTTGTTAATTGACTGTATCTGTCAGTCTGTCACAGCTCATAGCTATACCAGGAGCGTTCACTCTTTGCTGCGCGGTGCAAAAATACGCCATATAATGGTTTAAGGAGTTAGTTTTATTACTTAGACGTGTGTTTTTGTGTGTTCTAGGGAGGTGACATGATAGCGGAGTTGACTCCCATGAAAGGGGTTCACGAATCACTACATGGATCAGGAATCACTACACGCTTGTTTAAAGACTAACTGGACGAAGAGGAATCCTAATGAAATCCTAATGAAAATCCATACCTGCGCAGAAATACCTGCGACTTTAGTGACGAACTTCTTTCCACGGATGTTACTGTCCCATCTCCCAGTTGTTTTCTAATGCAGTTCTCTATTTTGTTGTTACCTGCTTCCCAATTACTGAACGCAAAGATGGATAATAATTTCTAATAATTAAAAAAATTTATTGTTAAAATATTATTCGTGAATTATTATATCCATACAAAAGACGGCTGAAATTATTTGGTACGCGCGAGTTGCTTGACATTTACGGTTGGCTGGCGACACAGTCCAACTCTCGCAAACGGGCAACCTCGGGATCAACGTTCAAAGCATGGGATTAAAATGCAGTAAATTTATTCAGGAAAAGCCTCTCCGCAGATTCCGCAGGCGTTTTTAGATAAAAGACTGGGGGGGGGGGGACTGGGGGTTTTCATAGAAACGAGTGGGAGGCGCGGATCGCCCCTCCGGGCCTCCCAACCCCATCTTAGGCTTGGGAGGCGCGAATCCCCCTCCGAGCCCCCCAGCCCCGTCTCTTTTCTATGTATCAGGCAGATAATGCTTCACGTACATAAATAATTGGCAATTGCTAATGTAGGCCGGGGCCGTTTCACGTACATAAATAATTAGCAATTGCTAATGTAGGCCGGGTCGTTTCACGTACATAAATAATCGGCAATTGCTAATGTAGGCCGGGGGCCGTTTCACGTACATAAATAATCGGCAATTGCTAATGTAGGCCGGGTCGTTCCACGTACATAAATAACCGGCAATTGCTAATGTAGGCCGGGGCCGTTCCGCGTACATAAGGTCGGGGCGGAAAAGCGCATGGATAAATCTACGCAAAACCTACGGAGCGCGGAATAACCGTTTTTCGGCCGTAAATTCAAAGCCGCTGGCGTGGCGTTTAAACCTGAGTTTTACTCACGTGGTGCCCCCAATCCCCAGTTCGATCGTGCTTGTTTTCATGACTTCGAACTTCTCTCGGGATTTCTCTGCTAAAGCAGCGATAATAGGGCGATGAATACCGTCGTGTGTTCTTTTTATCGAACGCTCGATCGCCGGCGAGGTCTACGATTTTATGGCAGTCTTTGTTTGCCACAGAAGCCTCCTGTTTCCGAAATACGGTTTCATAGAGGCGGTCGAACTCTTTAAAACTCCATCTACGAAGGCGTCCTCTTCTTTCCCCTCGGCTGTTACTGAAAGTTTCCAGCCAAGCACTTTAGGTCTAATTCCGTGTTAGAGTCGAGCCGCCATCTTGGATAATTGGGCTTGGTACTTCATGACATACGTTTTTAAGGACTTAGTGACTCGCACCCTAATAAATGAAGCTGTTATGAAGTATAATGGCTATATTTTTCCAATAATGCAGTTCGAACCCCCAAGGACTTGCAATTAGACATCCGTCTGTCCTGTGGTATACCGAGTGTTCGAAGGATGAGGTGCGGAAAGGATTATTGCGGGTGGCTAAAGGTCGGCCACGCAAACACGTGCGGCCGGAGGTGCATGGACACCTACTGCAAGGTGCACCTCCAAAGGCTCCGTAAGGGAATCCCCCTCCCCGTGCCGTGCAGGATCTGCGGCATAGGGACTCGGTCGGAGACGCGGTTGTGCCGCCCCTGCGGAGCGAATCGTGAAGGGCAGAGGATGCGTGGCGTCGAGAGGCGCGCTCGGAAATGGTTCGCACTCGTCCTGTCTGACATCGCAGCCCGCGGTACGGGCAATTGATACTGTGTGGCAAAAGGCATACCCGAACGCCCGTCCTGTCCGACACCGCGGCCCGCGGTACGGGCGATTAGAGACTGGGTGGCACAAGGCATACCCAAACGCTCGTCCCGCCGGCTGAGGTACGGGCAATTAGAGACTGGGTGGCACCGGTCATACCCGAACACTCGTCCCGCCGGTTGTGATACGGGCAGTCGGAGACTGGGTGGCACAGGGTATACCCAAACATGGACGCTCATATAGAGGAGATTCTCGATAGCATGCCTGACAAAGAGGCGCCCGCCGTACTGGCAGGGCTGGTCCAGAACATCCTGGACGAGGACATCCCCGACGATGTCAAACACAAGCTGCTTAAGCCGCTCGTACCGGCGAAAGTGTGGACAGAGGAAGTCGACCCTTTGCTGCCGGGACGGCGGCAAGAGGGCCCGGAGAGCTTAGACCCCGAGGAGTACTATTCTCACTTCGTCGGCGGCGCCCATCTTCGGTCCCCAAGCGTGGATGCCACTCTTCGGGGCCAAGACATAAGCGCCGGTGTTGGTGGAACAGGTGTCATTGCTCTAAAGCCGGTTATGCGGGGGCCTGATATTAATGACGACGGCTCGGTGTGGTGGGTCTCGCACGAGCGAGAGTCTCTGCGGGCGAACGCAGTGCTTCCGCTGGTGCTCGAGATGGTAGACCCCGACCGGCGTTACAGACTCTTTACGGTCGTTGGTAAGGCCCCCGCAGAGCCATTGGCGCCAATCACAGAGGAGGAAGGGCGCTCGGAGCACAAGATCGGTGGGTCGTTAGTCAAAAGAGGGGGCCAAATCGCAGTCGGTGCCCTGGAAGGCATCGATGCGGGTATTTGGGAGAAAGGACGAGAGTACCTCGTCTACGTGAGATACGAGCTTCGCCCTCTACCTGAGCAAAATGGTGAGCCTGGGCCAATGTTTGAGCGAGAGGGGAGTGACGCCTTTGTTAACTGTGTTGTGAGCTTTGTTGCCGACTTCTTGAGGAATCGCGGCACCTCGCGCTCCCTTGGTCTAACCAAGACACGAGGCAAGATTCTCGAGCGATTTGACGAGAAGCTGGCCACTAGGGGATGCACCAAAGAAGACCTCTTTGAGATGGAAAAGAAGCTCGAGGTAAAGCTAGTAGCCGTGGACGCCCTGGGTAACGTCCTGTGGGACTCGGGGAAGTACAAGACTAAGACGAGGATCACCATCCCTTGCCACAATAACCACGCCTGGGCGGAGCTTCCGGCCGAACCACCTGCGATCGCGAGCGTCCACGGCCTAGACTTCGAGGCTGAGGGGGACCTTCGTTCGTTATATCAGGGGGAGGCAGCGCCTCGCGCTACCAGTGCCGCCGCAAAAACGCGCGAGGCAAAAGTGCGAGAGGTGCTCATTCGCAACCTTAATCTCGTGGGTCTCCTACGTTGAAGAAATACTTATTCTTATCTAGGTTCAATTAAACAATCTGTAGATAGTTCAGGGTCATAATCTTCTTTTACATTTTTTTTTTTTGGCAGGGTTTTTTTTTTTTTTTTTTTTGCTAAAGCGGCTACAACATATGATAAGTAGCGGAAGCAATTATCGCGTAAGATTTGAACGCTGCCAACAACATAGCAAGCGATGCCGCTTATCAGTTGAATTCTAATTGAGCAACATTTATGAACTTCTCAGGTAATCTGAAAAACATTCACCATCGACTGCGTGGGTCTACTTTACCGATTAAGTTGAATGTAAACATGACAGATAAAAGTAAATAGGTTCGAAATCTTGTCAATGTGAAAGCGACACCACCAGGAAAATTGCTGCCAACGTTTTCTCGAATGGGAATCTTTTTGTGATAATCAATACATTGGCAAAAGCGTTTCAAATATGTTGATCAAGCAATGACATCAAAGTAAATATGGAGTTTTGAACTTTAACAGTTGTATAAATAAAAAGTTTCGAGAAGAGATTAAGATTGGGTTTACTTAGGATGTTTGGTCTGCGTTGGTTACATGAGAATTTTCTGGTTTAGATAAAATTAGGTAAATAAATGCCTACAAATGATTGTAGAGTTTAGAGACAGAAAGCGACCAGGCAATAAACATTTTTGTATGACTAAATGTGAACCACATACAAAAAAGTACAGCTTGTGAGAACAAGGAAAAAAGATAAAATAATAACAATTCAAGAATTTTGCTTTCTTGCACCCTGCGTTTTTAAACTTGAGGAAAAAAATACATTTAAGATCAAAAACTGTTGCTCGGACGAAAACTGCGCTCGGTTTAGGGGTAATACTTATAGTTGCACTCACCGTTGTGTTTGAAGCATTACATGTACTGGAAAAGACTACTATCAGCAGACCCAGAGCTGTTCAGAAAATAAACGACGAGAAAAACCATTAGAAACCATTAAAAATCCACTTTGAAATATATGGCATCACAAGCAAACTTGACGCAGCGAACCTATTTCTAGCCTTCTGCGTTGTCCCAAAGTCCCAACTCTTTCACAGGCCAAACAAAGGGGCTACAATGGAGTTTGTAGTCTGATTATGCCCGAAACACAGCTTTAATATTCTGGAGCGAAAAATGTAGGACCCGTCCGTTGTTGCGGGGGCTTCTCAATTAACGAAATCAGGTTGGGCTAAGGAATGGTTGTTGTACCATTCTAATTACACTCGGTCATCTGGGAATAGTCCCAACGCGGGAACAATGGCCAGGAAGGCTTCGGATTGGCTGATAATGTTATGACGTTAATGGATCATCAAGTGTACTGGTTGCTTAGCGACAAACTTCTGGGCGGCGCATCAACAGTTCAGGCCCGTCTACTTGTATATCTAAATAAAACAGTAAGCATAATTAAGTGCCCTAGAAAATGTATTCGCAAATCATAAATAAACGATTCTAGCTACATAGATTTTTTCATTTTTAGATTTCTCAAGCACCTTTTTTCTGAATTTCCTAATTGCCGAGATACTATACAGCGCCGAAATCCCGTTAATTCAAATCATTTTATATTTTCACGAACCCGTGCGGTATTTTAATCACGAATTCCGTGTTTTTTTTATTCACTTATCCCGATATAAAAAAAAAATAAAATCTCGAACAAGTGCTGAATTATTCAGGCTCGTACACAGGGGGATGTGCAGCGTGCGCGCGCATCCTCCCCCCACCCCCCCCCCCCCCCTTGGCGGCCAAATTTCTTATTAAGGATTCTTCAAATACTATGCTTTTTCCAAATGATCTCTATGACTTCGTACCCCCTCTTAGCCAATCCTGGGTACGCGCCTGGAATTGCTATATTTAAAATGCTTCAATAAGCTTGTAATTTTTTGTGGTTTAGTTCGACATTTTTCGATAAACAACGGAAGGTGCAAAGCTTGTAGGTGGGCGAGCACATGCAACAGTAAATGTCGTTTTGTATCCAGACCTGTTTGTCTAAGAGACACAGTATACGTATCCAAGCAAGACTATAACTTTTATTTTATGTTTTAGCTCGAGCCATCCCGATAAATTTTCTGAACTTCGATCTTTTTTTTTGTCCGATAATAGAAGAATGTAATCTGTAGGTGCTAAAGTCCGTTATCAGCTTTTTATTAGAAATTTGCTTTTGCTGTCCTCTCCTCGAGCCCGTTTTCTTTGCTTTGCGTACACCCAGTGTATAAAAAATGATACTCATGAAGTGTTAGAAAGAAAATTACACACATGGTGATAAAATAACAATGATATTTATGGTTATTGTGAACACAATTTGATTCTGCATTTTTTGAAAGATCTGACTAACAAAACAATATTTTCTGCTATCTCATCCTCGGCATGTTCTTAGCATGTTCTTAAAATTTGGTGAAATCTCAGGCTGAACGTTCTTTATGAAAAAGGATAGAAAAAAAGAGTGTACTGAAAAAAATCTTTACTTTGAAATCACGATAAACGATTTTTAAAGATAGATATCACGATTAAGCTGATCAAATTTTGCCATTCACGAATCACGGCGAAGGTAGCAATCACGAATAAAGGTTTTCAGTTTGACCTTTTCAAGATTCACGAAAAACAAAAAGGTCGTTTACGGATCACGAATATAACCCTTACGGCCCCAGCTACATGGATCGGTACGTCAAACTATTTGGCCGTGTCATGCAGATGAACTCTATAAAAATGCAACTTTTGCTTACATTAATGTTTTCGTTGTTTTAACGTTCGGGTTAACTTTGCTCTCCATTGAAGGGTTGTGAGTAAGCGATTAGATTTTTTGAATGTCGTTTCAATCTTTGCGCTTGTGTTGCTGCTTCGCCTTGGCTATGTTCGTTTCATTTTCGTTTCATTTCTTGTCGCATTGTTCCCGTGCTTGTTAATGACTTACTTTGTTTGCATTTTTAATATCCTTTTCCTTCCCTTTCAAGCTAGTTATCGAGTGCACTGCGATTCCAACTGCGATCTCTATTCTCCACAATTTTGACACAAGAGCCTTTGTTGTTGTTTACAAAAGTACTTCGTCAAAGGTTGAATCCACTTTAGGTGTTCAGCTAAAAAGCGGGAAGAAACCAAACAGACGGGCTATGGGATAGTGGGATAGTAAGAGCAGTCATTGTTCACCAAGTTTTGATTTGAAATCTCTTACAGTCAAACCAGGTCGAGCGTGCCCACTCCGCCTAGGACTGTTAATTGATTTTGTGGACAAATCAACATAAGGCGCGCGCATTTTTATGTTCATATGTTTAGCCCGACATAACGACATGGACATTTAGACATAAAAAACATGTTTTTTTCTCTTATGTCGTTATGTCCATGTCTGTATGTCGGACTTATGTCTTTGATGTCGAATTATTCACACTTCTGAACATATAAACATAAGAGTGCGCTCGCCCATGTCGTTATGTCGCTAGTGTGCACCAGGCATTACCGGGTAAGCCCATTCGAAAAAACATAATGGAAATTTATATAATGAAATCAATAATCATCTTTTTGGGGCACGCTTGATCTGGTTTTGCTTTGACTGTAACTGCGCAGAAATTGACGCATGTTTATTTCAAGGTAACCGAAGCAACGAAACTTCGAGAACTTTAAGCCTCCGCAGGCGTCTCTGTTAGTTAACAACTGAGACTGAATCTCTAAGAACCTCGCGGGATTCCTGTGGTCGACAAAATCCTTTGTTAAGGGGGTATGGAATAAAGGTTCATTATTCGCAAGAAAAGTGAAAATTATAATTGCCGAAACTGGTTACGGATTAACTATCAGGCATATTTGGAAAGTGTTTGGAGGATTCTCTATTAAATACGCGAACCCCTCAACTGGCCAAATCATTAGAAATGCCGCGTATTCTGAATAAATACACATCACAAAGCAATGACAGTTTATTGTGACCTTTATTTTAAGATGGAAGACAATTACAGCACAGAAGGTGATCAATCTTGAAAATATTCGAGCTAGGTACTGGGACTGACTGAGAGGTTGGTAGGCCTGTGGAAAAGATCCCCAAAATATATTTGACATTAAGGCCTCTCTCGGGTAATTGTTTAAACAAAATTCGTTCAAATTGAAACCAAGAGAGAATAAGATATCTTATGTTCTCTTGTTGAAACCCATTTCATAGTAGCCCCTTCAAAGTAACAATGCGACACGGAACCGAAGGCCTGTATCCACAGAAACCCAAGCTGTCTGTTCAATTCTTCATAAGATTACAAAATGTAAAAGAAGTAAAATGCAAATTATAATCAACCGCTGGTGTTATAAAGGGCAGTCGCACGTTAGTTTCAAAGTGAAAATACACCGTGGAATCGTCATTTCTTGAGAGCGAAATAGACGGCTGAAAGAGTATGTAGATGTGAAATCAGTTTGTATCGCTCCGATTTTACTCACAAGAAGACTATCAAACAGCTTTTAGATAGTGTCCATTAGTTTTATTCTGTACTGGATTGGTGAAGGTCGCATTCTTGAAAAATACCGCTACCGGTGCGACTGTCCCTATAAATAAAAGGGAAAATTGTCATACACTGCTAACAAAGGCTTTCCATAGTGTTTCTTGTTTTGTGCTTGTATTTGCGATTTTGGCTACCCGCGTTGTTTTGGTACAAACGAACAACGCGAAAACACCGAAACGCAAATCGTCAAGGAAAGTGTTAAAGAGAAAGAGTAAGAAAAAGTTCTGCTAGCAGGGTAAAATGGTCATTCTTCAGCACAAAGCAAACGAGAGGAGCTGCGAGATGAATTTCTCAGCAAAGTGGGATTCCTGTGTATGAGGTTTCCTGGGGCGACCAACTCGCGCAAGAATTTGAACATTTTGAACCATAATTCACATATGATCGAAGGTTTTTTTTTAATCTTCTACCTTTTTATCCTTTTTTAATATTTTTATACGTTCAAACGTTTTTATGGATCGTACACCGCGAAAGAGAAGGGTCGGCATCGCCAATGCACCGGATATTCGAGAATTTTTAGCAACACCGAGTCCCAAGAAACGTATCGTACAATCGACAACAAGTTACCACAGCGAATGGAACCCTGAAGACGTTGCAAGCTTTTTGGACAGATCGGGTCATTCAGACTTAATTCATATATTCAAAGGTACCAGTATTCTGTTTTATAGAGAGCTATCGTTTTAGAGCAAGGGAACTCGTTGATCTAACAGGAATTATTCATTTCCTTGTTCATTTTCTGTTAACACTCGCGAACTTAATTTTTTCCCTCTTGATTCAATAGCTTGGAGCGTTTTGTGTTGTGTTGACCTGTATTGTAAAAAAAGATTAAGCGAAAAATATAATTCACTTCCAGTTATACGATTAATCTGATCTTAAAAAGGTTTCTGTGTTTCTGAGGTGAAATATCCGCAGCATCTCACATCTTTTTTCCTGGCAAAAACAGATTATTCTCAGCATACTTAAGTTATAACATATTTGCATTTTATAACTGCATGTCTTTCTGTAGCTTCTGTCCTGTGGTACAATAGAAATGATTTGTAATTGTGTATTGAATATTTGATGTATGGACATTTACAAGTGAGACAACATTGACAACGCAAGTTAAGCCGCGACGGAGATAGGAGTTGATGAGAGTCGATGAGAGTTCCAACTTTCATGTCCGTTTGACTGTGCTCCCTCACACACTCTCATCGACTCTCACTGACTCTCATTCACTTTGAACATGTTCAAATTCAACATGAGAGTTTGCGCTCTTTGATCGCGCGAATGATAGTGTTGATGAGAGCATTTTGGTGAGCAGTTTTCATAAAAAGTGGAATTTAATGTGTAATTCCTGATTCAGCTTTAATTCCTGAAATCAAATAGTTATTTCAAATTCCAAAACACAATCTTATGTTTATTTTCTCCCTGAAAATTGAACCCATTTTTCCTTTGAAAGGACATGTGAGCAGGACGTGCTTGTGTTTATTAGAGTAGCACGGGCTGGTTGTTTGACCACTCACACCAACTCTTAAAGACCGTTTGAACGGAGCCCTGTGAGAGCTAGAAAGAGCTGAACTCTCATGAATTCTCATCAGCTCTCATCTCCATTTGATCAAGGCTTTAGAATTTGCCCAAAAGTCACCCTCTGTGTTTTTATACAAATAAAGTTCTTTGGCCTTTTCATTTCATTCATTAGATAACCAAGTCACTGGCTCTGACCTTGCTGCAATTGATGATATTAAACTGAAGGAGTATGGGATAAGGTTTGTTACATGGTTTTCCTTAATGATATCTATGTCTGATTCTGCCCTCACTCCCTCCTTGCAAATCCTGACTATGTGTCTGTAAAATACGATTTCTTTTGAATCACCAGTGACCAAAACAAAGTCTCTGAGCTCCTGCAGTTGTTTTCAAGTTTACAAGCGCCATTTCCTGGCCCATCATCTTCACAGGCATCAAACGCTGTTTCTCCCTGGAAAGTGTTCAATGACCCTATCCATGGGCACATAGACGTTCACCCACTTTGTGTGAAGATCATAGACACCCCTCAATTCCAGCGGCTGAGAAATCTAAAACAGCTAGGTATGGCCTTTTTTGATTATCCTCACTTTTTCTTGGTATTAACAAAAGAATTGTTTTTAGGTGGATGTTATTTTGTATTTCCTGGTGCAGCCCACAACAGATTTGAACATTCCATTGGGTAAGTAGTGGATATTTAGTTAATTTCATAATTTTGTGCTATTAAAAAAATAATACACACTTACTTAAGAATACACACTTCCTTTCCTTGAACAAGGAAAGTTAGAGCCCTAAGGGCAAAAAGGAGACAATGTCTCACAATGTAGATTAACCCATGTACTAGAAAAATGTGATAAATAGCATGTGTGGGGCAATTTCGAGGTCCCATTTTTCTTACCCTGAGACTACTAACAAAGAGTGACCCCTCTCTACTTAGCTAAGAATTCACAAACAAAAAAGTTCATGATATTTCACAATTACCAGTTTATAATGCATCTCTAATGGCAATTGTTATCTTGAACAAGCACATCACACTTGGCTGGTGGACTTCTGAAGAGTATTAGAAAACGACAACCAGGGCTGGGTATAACAGATGTTGATGTTCTATGTGTGAAGATTGCTGGTCTTTGCCATGATCTGGGTGAGTATGATATATTAATAACACCAGTACTATTATTTTTATACACATTATTGCACCTATATGCAATAAACACCTTGAGAATAAACTTATGACTGTTAAGTACTAAATTTCATCCATTTCTACAGTATAGTTCATACCAAACTGCAAGTGAAGTTGTGCTTGTGTTACGATTTTAATCTTACAATTTTTCCTTGGATAACAAATAAGTCTCCTTACTAATTTTGACACAAAGATTAAAAGACATGTTAATTCCAGGTCATGGACCATTCTCTCATATGTTTGATGCTGGATTCATACCTGCCGCAAGACCAGGCTGTGACTGGAAAGTAAGGGAAAAGTTGAAAAGTGCACTTGATTAGTCCCACTACATAAAATGTGAAAAAAAAAGAAAAAAAAGCATAGTGGCATTTTATTTGTATTGTGCTTATTCATGCTTTTGGACTATGTGCGTGCACAAACAAAAGAAACTGTTTGCAGAGGCACTCCTGATTCTTTGTACATGCCCAGAAAATATATCAAACCCCATTGATTAGTGTTCCTTCTGAGAACAACACAGGCATGATGTAGGTGTGGATGAAGAGGTGTGTACTTCGCCCTTAGGTCAGCAAAAGGGGAATTTTCTAAGCTAGGCCAAGGTACTTCAAATTAATAGCTCTATGCCACTATAGTAAAAATCTATGACCATGCAATCCTTGTATCAAATACATATGTTTTTTTTTCAATATTTATTTATAGCATGAACAGGCATCAGTGGATATGTTTAACTACCTGGTGGATGATAACAAGCTATTAGAAGAATTCAGGAGGTATGGCCTGTCAGACAAGGACATGGAGTTTATCCAAGAGCTTATTGCTGGACCAAGAAACATGGAAACGCCTCTGAAAACACAGGTAATATTTAACAAATAGATCCTATTTTTGCATGCTTCTGTCCTCTTTTAGATGCACAGATTACATGTCATGAACAAAAAAGTAAACAACGAGATGCAGCCAAGTTGTATGACTGTTGTTCATGTGTATATGTTAAGTCTTCTGTCAGGGCTTTTGGAATTACGCGAAAAAAACTCAAAATTACGCGGGATTCTTGGCTAAATTACGTGGAAAATCAATCATTACGCGCTAAATTACGAGAGATTTTGCAATGCATTTTTCTTTAACCCATTGACTCCTGGCTTTTTTGGAGCTGAAATTACAAAAAAACAGACTGAAAACAGATACCTCCCCCCTATTCTGAGTTTTATACAGCCCGTCAAAGTCAAACACAGCTGCACCTAGTCAGTGGTATCCAAGCTTTCCAACAGTGCTTTGCGGTCCCCACTTTTAATCCCTCGTCGTTGTGCTGAAGCCGGCACAAGTTGATGGTTGCTTGTATTTTTCATAAAAAATACAGCTATGAGCATATTAGGAGAGTGTCTCAGGACATCATGAAGTCTTTTGGGGCATAATTGAGTGCTTTGCTTATGGATATTTGCAAGCAAAGGTAGATTCATGATGATTTTTTCTTGTTTGGCTTTGCCCGAATGAGAAAATAATTTTCTAATGAATCACCACAGCTCTCCTAAATGCTGTCTTTTCTGAAACCAAATTGATTGCAAAATTGTTTACACTTCTATTCTGGGTCTGTATGACCTGGAATTGATTTGTTTGGCTTCGGGGTGAAAAGACTTATAAAAAACCATCTGACTTTGGGGAGAGGAGTGTTGACTGGCCCTCCCCTCGTGAATTTTCCCCTGGATCTCCCAGAATGCTTTGCAATACGTAAAGATATTTTCGTGGTTGTACAATCCTTCAAGGAATGGACATTGTGTTTTGAGGCCAAGGAAATGTACCTGGAGGATCAGAATAAAGGTATCTATTTGTGTCTTGAGCTGTGTTTGCTGATCTCTCTCCCTTGTGTGGTATTTTGAGCGTTTTATTGAGAGGGGTGATTCTGCTTTTCTCTCCTTGTTTGATTTGAGATTTGTCAAAGAACCTGTGTTATTATTTGGCTTAAGAGTAGATGCCAACACCTTGGTTGGATGCATATCTGCAAGACCATTTATCCCTTAGACTGATGCCTGAGTATCTTCATCTTGTTGTGTTTATTTTGAATTTATGAATTTTTTGGGTTGTGGGTACTTCCCAAAGCCGGTGCAGGCCGGTTGAGGGGTCAATGTGTTTAAAATCAAAATTTTGCGGGATTCTTTACTGAATTACGCGCTAAATTACACGGAATATCAACTGTTACGCCCAAACAACATTTTGTACCGAATGAAAGCACGAAATAACTTGAAAAAGGTTAATTTTTTGCATGAAAATATCTTAGGCGAGTTTTCATTGGCTCCTAGCCACCAGCCAATTAAAAAAAGTATTTTATTATTAGTCCTAGGCCTTCGCGGTTTAGCAAAGAACGCCTAGTCATTTTATTTGCTTTCGGAAGTCCAGTTCGAAATATCGCACTCTTACTAAGAATATCTCTCTTTTTTTATGAGAAATAGAGGTAACAACCCTAAAAGAACACATCAGCTGTGCAATTAAATGTTTTATCTTTCAAAATTTAGCCAAATTATGCTGGATTACGCGGAAATTTGTGGATTACGCGCTTCCGCACAAGCGCGTAATTCCAGAAGCCCTGTTCTTTGCATCTATTAGAGGATGGACTCACAAATAAATGAGAACTATTTATTTTTTACAACATTACTGAGGAGCACACACATGCTGGCACCAAGTGTGCATGTGTCCTCTTATAACACATCGCCTCGACCAATCAAAACATGCAATTTAAGGAGTGTTGTTGTATAATTATTAAAAAGTATTATTATCACAACTGGCTTCACTTGTATTGAGTGTACTCCCATTGTAAGCATGGACCCTTAAAATAACGAATGGCTCTCAGTTCATCAATTGAAAGGTTCGTGCTGTATCTTTAATTTTTGTGAGTAACAATTCTACAGCTTTCTGATTGGTTGTTAGCAATGGTGAATCAGAGGACATACCACGGGATTCGACATGCACACAATCCTTGCAGGTTCACTTGAAGTGAAAGAGACGAAAAAACCTTGATTCAAACTTGAGAAATTTGGATCACAATCTTTTCTAGTAAATGTATTTCCCATTCTTACAAAAGGACACTAAAAGTAATGAAGACTGCAGAGTTTTGAAGCTGAAGTTTTCACTTTTCTTAAATCTGCACTTGCTGCAAACACCGGTTGCATGCGCTTGTGCATGCACTAGAAAACACACCATTTCAAAAGAGCGCTCGCTGTTTTGATTTTGTAAGATACATAGTTTTCGGTGGTATGTACTCTTATACACCACGATATTCGTCACCTCATGATCGAACTTTACTGCGAAATCACTCGGTGGTAGGCGCCTTGTGACTCCACAACATTTTGATCAAGATGTGATGAATAGCTGGTGTATATCCTCTGATTTACCATGGCCAACAACAAATCAGAAAGCAAGATTATGCGCAAGTGTTGTAGAAAATTGATTTGACATCAAGAACTCTAGTAATGTCAGCAGAATACCTTATGACCCTCAATGAGAATTTTAGGCTAATCTGGTTCAGTCAAACTAAACTAGGCTTTAGGCAATGTGTAGGTGTAACATTCTCAGGAATTATATTTGAAAGGTTTGCAGTGTAGTGTATTATCAGTCATTGTGTATTTCCTGAGACTGTATATTTCTAGAAAATATTCTAAAAATATTATGTTGGCTATTCAAGAAATATATTTTTTGCGTCACAGTACTTTATTTTCATGACATGCTGCGACGCAATCTGTGCAGCTATAAGAAGACAGACGCACTCAAAACGTAGATCTATTTGACTGTAAAAACACAAAAACAACCCTGAATCAACTACTTCATAACCATCTCAAGATTTCTCTTTAACGATTTTCTAGCTAAGATTAAAAGCTTTATCTATTGTAGGATTGGCCATATACTGGACGTTCAATTGAGAAGAGTTACCTATATGAGGTGTGTCCCCTGTACTTTAATTACTACATACGGTATGACGAGGGGGTTGTATGTCTATCTGCCATTACTACCCGCAACAACATTTTATTATCAAAACTCACAATGTTATTTTTATCAGCTTGTTTTGTTATGGTTCGGGACGTTTTTATCAAAAACACTTTTTATACTATAAATTAGCTATTGGCTTTTATCGAGTGTGGCTGCCTAGGGCTTATTAAATGTCAGGTGTCGACTTGACTTTCAACAATGTGTATGCTCTTTGCCATTTTTTTGCTGTTTGATAGTGTTTGATAGTTCTTAGTTAGTGTTACTCTTTGCACGGATATTTTCTGTATGTTCTTTTGGCCTTGCTTCAAGGTTTGAGTCAATCAGATAAATGATTTGGTTTGCTTAAAAGTCTACAAAGTAAGCTCACCATGACACATAACACGCTCTTCATGGATACAGTACATTCCAGGGCCGAAGGAGGGGAGGGGAGAAAAAAGAAAGCCTTAAACATTCGGTCCACCAATCTTGTTTTTTTTTTTTGTAGAGCTTAAGGTGCCCCTTATAATCTCTGGTGCTACTGCATCTTATTCATAAGAATAACGTACGTTTCATGTTTTCCAGATTGTTGCCAACAAGAGGACGGGCATAGATGTTGACAAGTGGGATTACTTCGCCCGTGATTGCCATAACCTTGGAATACGGAACAGCTTCGATCACAAGTATAGCCTTTGCGTACCAATAGAATGTAATAGAACAAATGTAAAAAATGTTTCCTGTGGACATCAACCCCATTCTCCATGGAAACCATTCTTGTAATTAGAGACGCTTTTCTTCTCCTGGGGGTTTTTGCTTGCGGGAAAATGAAGTGACAACTACGCCCTACACCCCAAATGATAACTTTTCTATCTTCCAGGCAGTTTATGAAGCTAGCACGAGTGATAAAAGTTCCGTTTACCTCGCACCCCCATTTTCTTTGGTTCACTCTTCTGGAAACCCATTCTTATCAGCAGAGAGCTCTATTAATGGACACTTTTCATCAAGAGTTTTTCATTAACTGTAGTGACTACATCCCAGACGATAACCATTCTTTCTTCCAGGCGGTTCATGAAGCTAGCACGAGTGATAAAAGTTGGCAAGAGGCAACAAATATGTATCCGTGACAAAGAGGCAGGGAATATCTATGATATGTTCCACACTAGAACATCCCTCTTCAAGCGAGCTTACCAACACAAGACAGCAAACATTATAGAGACAATGTAAGTCACATGGCATCACCATAGATTCCATTTGAATGACATTACCATAGCAGCCATCTAAGAGACATCCGTCCACTTTCACTGACAAGTCAAGCAAAAAAATTGAAAAATTAACCATGGTAGGCTAGACCTTTGACTGAGTTACAATAGTGATAAGTATATCTTTAGCAAAAGTATCCTTGACACTTTTCCTTTACCCCCCTCCCCCTCACTTACCTTTCTTACTATATGCTTACTTACTATTATATATTTATAGTGCGGCACGTGCTACCGGCCACCAAATATGGCGTTTTAAGCTAGCCAAGCACCGAGTCAAAGTTTTGATTGACGTGAATGTCATAACTAAGAGGGTTCCGTCGTTCTGTGATGTCAATCAAGTATCTTTTCGCATCGTTGATGGCTAGTGAAGTACAAAAGTTTTGATTGACGTGAACTTCATAACTAAGAGGGTTTCGTCGTGCTGTGATGTCAATCAAGTATCTTTTCGCATCGTTGATTCGCTAGTGAAGTACATAAGTCAGATAGCTTGTTTCTCCATCCTCATTGATTGGTTTACTTTACAAAGCTGTAAAGGTGAATTTGTTGCCACCCATCGCACCATTATGGACTACCAGATAACATTACTTTGACTTTGCTTTCCAATCTTCGCTTCCAGGATAACGGAGGCATTCCTCAAGGCGGATAAGCATCTGCTCTTCCCAGGCAAGAATGGGTACGTTGTATAAGTGCAAAACTCGACACCTCAATGGTGTTTCACTGCCCAAAAGGTTACAGAGAAAATGAACTTGTCTCTATGTTTCCCTAACTAACAAATTTTATTTATGCAAAGCAAAAGAAAAACAAATCTTTTATATTAAGCTAGCCTTAAGACTCTTTGGAGAAATTTCTTATTCATTGCCATGTTGGAAATATATCTTTTGAATGACGTAAAAACAACGCCGTCTGTTCAGGAAGATGTTAAAGATGTCCGAAGCTATTGATGACATGGTCGCTTATTGCAAGCTGTCCGACCACGTGTTCTACCAGATACTACACTCGACAGACCCCCAGCTTCAGGAGGTCCGTACCTATTATATGCATGACTTTAACAGGGAGGGGTGTGGGGTAAAAAAAACTCAAGCTGAAAATCCCCCCCTCTTCCCCTCTTCGGATGGCCCGCCTTTGTATACAGCTTTTTCAAAAAACGTTGTCCAAGATCGCTCTGCCGTACTCGCCCATACTGCAAGGTAGTATGGGTAATATATGTTGTTTCAGACTATGTTTATTCTTCCCTACCGGCGCAAACTCGTTAGGCGCTGTCAGAGTAGCAAAACAACAGTCTTTTTCATAAAGTCCTGAAAATAAGATACACATTCTGAGCAACCTATTACCCATAGGCGCGTACGGCTGAGCGCTTTTGAACAACGTTTTTTGAAATAGCTGTATCAGGGGCTTATAAGTAGGGGCAATCAACTTGCCCATATTCTGGTACTATGTAGGTGTCACGGCGTTTCCTAGGATCAGGCTATTTTTAGACGCACGGATTAGCCAATCAGATGACAGGGCGGGAAAATTGACTTTGTCTCAAGGAATCCAAAATGGCGACCGAGAAGGGGGAAAACGGTGCTTGCTTTTCAAAGTCTTCCTACATCGTTATATGCCTCCTAATTTCTGAACCCTTTTAGCCACAGAGAAAGAAGCATTTTCTTACCAGCCTTGGACTATTTTTTTATAAGTGGTCTCAAACTTTGTTACGAGGTTATTGTTTCTTGCTCTTTCAAAGCAATAAATTCGGAAATAACTGATCATTTGTGCCGCTATCATTATATGATATTGTTCCCTTTGGCATAGCGCCTACACATATTTTTCATCTCAGGATGTGTACGAAATATTAATAACAAACTAGAAGAATGTTGAACCTTGTCAGCGGTATCCAAGCTTTCCAACAGTGCTTTGCGGTCCCCACTTTTAATCCCTCGTCATTGTACTTGAGCACAAGTTGATGGTTGCTTGTATTTTTCATCAAAAATACAGCTATGAGCATATTAGGAGAGTGTCTCAGTACATCATGAAGTCTTTTGGGGCATAATTGAAGGCTTTGTTTATGGATATTTGCAAGCAAAGGTGGATTCATGATGATTTTTTTCTTGTTTGGCTTTGCCTGGATGAGAAAATAATTTTCTAATGAATCACCACAGCTCTCCTAAATGCTGTCTTTTCTGAAACCAAATTGATTGCAAAATTGTTTACACTGCTATTCTGGGTCTGTATGACCTGGAATTGATTTGTTTGGCTTCGGGGTGAAAAAACCATCTGACTTTGGGGAGAGGAGTGTTGACTGGCCCTCCCCTCGTGAATTTTTCCCTGGATCTCCCAGAATGCTTTGCAATCCGTAAAGGCATCTTCGTGGTTTTACAAGCCTTCAAGGAGTGGACATTGTGTTTTGAGGCATGGAAATGAACCTGGAGGATAAAGGTATCTATTTGTGTCTAGAGCTGTGTTTGCTGATCTCTCTCCCTTGTGTTGTATTTTGAGCGTTTTTTGAGAGGGGTGATTCTGCTTTTCTTTCCTTGTTCGATTTGAAATTTGTCAAAGAACCTGTGCTATTATTTGGCTTAAGAGTAGTTGCCAAAACCTTGGTTGGATGCATATCTTCAAGACCATTTATCCCTTAGACTGATGCCTGAGTATCTTCATCTTAATGTGTTTAGTTTGCATTTATGAATTTTTTGGGTTGTGGGTACTTCCCAAAGCCGGTACAGGCCGGTTGAGGGGTTAATGTGTTTAAATCCCAGCGTTCTTATAAATAGGATTTGGAACCACCACCCACCCCTCCCTCCTAAAACCACCAACCAGCCCTCCCCCTGGAACCACTACCCACCCCTCCCCCAACTTCCACCCCCCCCCCCCGCCACTTATAGGACCACTTCGCCGCCCCTGGCTTATATCTCACTGTTTTATTGCTTGGCAAATGCTCTTGCCTCTGCATGTTCTCTGTCACTTTACCCAGAACAGTCTGTGCATGAATACAATAATGCTTCATGCAACACACGGTTTTCTATCTTGTTGTCAAGAATTTAAACTTGAGGCTGTTTACAGGCAAGGAGGATATTACAGTGCATAGAGAAACGGGACCTGTATAAGTGTGTGGGGCAGACGATAATGAAGCAAAGGAGAGATAAGGTGAGGTTGCTACGGGCTTTGTTTTTCGAGAAAGAGGACCAAGGTTCGAATCCGGTGTAGGTCAAATTGTGGCTCGAAATATCCAAATATGTTTATTTATTTATTTTATGATTATTATTACTAACATTTCCGTTTCTGTGATAAGGCCGTAGCTGGGGTGTGGCGCTGGGGGTACGTTCCCCCCAATATTTTTCGAAATTATAAGGAAATGACCACTATGGGCTTGGCTGTGCTCCTAATATTTTCTCAGTTTCTCTATCGTGCCCAACCCCCCTACTCCTCCCCCTATCCCACAAAATACTTCTAGGCCTGCTACGGCTCTGTTTAACTGGTGACTGTCCTTTGTTCTGCCATCATTGATCATTGATTATGCAAACATTGAACATATAAAATCTGCAAACTATAAATGACACTTTTATCGCTTTACCAGGAGGAGATTCCAGACATTCGCAAAGAGATTATCGACGCCATTCCCCCGGATATTTTGGCCGTCGGTAGAGCTATCGACTCTGATGACGTCATAATACACGTGAGCCGTGAACTTTTGCTTGAAGGGTCCTAGTCCAGCTACTGATCTGAATAGCTAGATTTTGTAGCTGCTGACCGAACAAATGTTTTATTTATCTACTGACCTTAGTTAGTTGAAAATATTGCAATAGTCTCATTGCAGCCGTTGAAAAAGGATGCTTTTTTATATTTTGTGTTTTAAAAGGATGCCAAAATCGCCACTTACACCTTACAGAGGCTCTCTAAAAGGCATATGAACTTGCTCATTACTCAGTTGAGAATTTTGCGAAGTCTTGCCTATTCCTAACTACGAAACCTGCTTTCCCCTAAAATAATACCCCTTGCCTAAGTATATTAGTACGTCCCCATTTGCTTATTCAAAGGAGCTATAAAACTGTGAAGAGTCGTTGAAAGTTCCCTAATATATTTTCAAAAATTTCAGCGGTTGTTCCATTTGTGTTACCTTTCAGCTTATTTCGTTTGACTATGGGATGAAGTTCCCTATGAAAGTTCCCTAATATCTTTTCAAAAGTTTCAATGGTTGTTCCATTTGTCTTACCCTTCAGCTTATTTCGTTTGACTATGGGATGAAGGACAGAAATCCCATCGATGAGCTCAGGTTCTACACCAAGGACAATCTGTCGGAAGCGTTTGTCTTCAGGAAGGAACAGGTATATACGGGCTCTTTGGGTTATTTTCCAGGTGGGATTTCGGTATACTTGGATTCCTTAGCTTTAAATAAAGTTTAGCACAAATATCCGTATGAAGCATGTCTTCAGGAAGGAACAGGTACATACGGGCTGTTTGGGTTATTTTCCAGGTGGGATTTCGGTATACTTGGATTCATTAGCTCTAAATAAAGTTTAGCACAAATATCCGTATGAAGCATGTCTTCAGGAAGGAACAGGTACATACGGGCTCTTTGGGTTATTTTCCAGGTGGGGTTTTTGGTATACTTGGATTCCTTAGCTTTAAATAAAGTTTAGCACAAATATCCGTATGAAGCATGTCTTCAGGAAGGAACAGGTACATAAGGGCTTTTTGGGTTATTTTCCAGGTCGGATTTCGGTATACTTGGATTCATTAGCTTTAAATAAAGTTTAGCAAAAATATCCGTATGAAGCATGTCTTCAGGAAGGAACAGGTAAATACGGGCTATTTCGGTTATTTTTCAGGTGGCATTTCGGTATACTTGGATTCATTAGCTTTAAATAAAGTTTAACACATATCCGTATGAAGCATGACTGAAATAGGCATCCTTTCACGAAAAAGCCTACCATTTACCTGCTCTTGGGTCCCTCAAGATAGATAAGAGTTCAAAAAAGCATTTGATAACATTTATAACTTTCATAACCACGGAATAGCCTACCATTTACACGCTCTCGGGCCCCTCAAGATAGATAAGAGTTCAAAAAAGCATTTGATAACATTTATAACTTAATTTGATGTATTTTTTTGCCTTATAGGTTAGCAGTATGTTGCCGGAAACATTTCGTGAGCAACATATGCGAGTGTACTGCCGCAAGGGGGATTCAGAGAGCCTGAACCAGCTAAAACTGTACGTTAGTTATGCTAGTGATGAGTGGTATGACTAGAAAGACTACAGGCAAGCTGTAGAAAAACTAGATGGTCTGCGTAGGCGTGGTGTAGACAAAGTATAAATCAACACAAGGTTGAAAACGTATGTTAAACGACTCTGTGAAACAGAGTAGTTGCGCTGACGTTTCGATTGTTATCCCTTTGTTGGAGGGCTCCGACGAAGGGCTAACGCTCCAAACCTTTTCAACCTTGTGTTGATTTATACCTAGGGAGTTATTGGTTTTTATTGCACACAGGCCATATTGAATGCACAACACAATACTGAACAAATTAGGGAGTTTCTTGTAAACTTGAATATTTTCGCTTGTGCTAAATTTGTTTTGTTTCACTATTATATTTTTATATCTATAACATTTCCCCGTTTTATAACTCGAAAATGCAGAAAAAATCCCATGTTAACAGTAACGGATTAAACTGTTTAAGGCTAAGTTATTGTGGTGTTATAGGGTAAAAACGTTACTCGTTTTCTCATGGGGAGGTAACCTCTAAGGTTTGATTCAAGTTTGGACGCAGCATTAGCTATGTCGTGAACCGTGCCATGTCGCAGAAAAACCGTCTCGCTTACCAGGCTTCCTCGGACAATGATATACAGAAAAACGACAAACAATTCCGACTTTATTCAAGCCGTAGTTGAGCTTACTCTGGTCATGCATTCCCTTATAGTGTTTGCCACAATAGACCTCCTCACTGACGTGCATTTCCGATACTTCGTAAATCTTATGCGTTTTGTTTGGTTTTAGCGGTTTCTTCCAGTGGTGTCTCGGAAAGGACTGCACAACACCTAAGGTAAACTCAAAGCAAGAGTATACGGTACATCATTGAGTTTTAGAGGCCTGGAGCTTGCTTTGATATACAGTCGATTGGCAAAAAATTCTCGTCAACCGGCTTCGCGACTACGCGAAAATCACGCATGTAAGCATGGGTAAAAACCACTATATTAGCCACCGCGTCTAAGCCTGAAGTTATGGGGTCAGTACGCGGCTCTTACATGCTGCAATTTGATTGGGCAAATGAACAATATTCGCACCTCGACACAAAGAACGAGAACAATACAGACAAAAGAACTCGTTTGTAGAACAAACATAATAGGAGACAAAGCAGCTGCGTACTTACTCTTATGTGGTGCGGCTAATATATGCAGCCAGGCGCTTCAGTGGTTCTTACCCATGCTTACATGCGGGCTTGTCGCGAAGCCGGTTGACGACAACTTTTTGTTAATCGACTGTATCTGTCACCGCTCATAGCTATCGCAGAAGCGTTCACTCTTTGCTGCGCGGTGCAAAAAATACGCCATATAACGGTTAAATGAGTTAGTTTTATTACTTAGACATGTGTTTTTTGTGTGTTCTAGGGAGGTGACATGATAGCGGAGTTGACTCCCATAAAAGGGGCTCACGAATCACTACATGGATCAGGAATCACTACACGCTTGTTTAAAGACAAACTGGACGAAGAGGAACTGGACCTACAATGATCCTAATGAAAATCCATACCTGCGCAGAAATACCTGCGACTTTAGTGACGAATTTCTCTCCATTTTTTTTGCCTTGTTGCAATAAGAACGGCACCGCCTTCACGGATGTTACTGTCCCATCTCCCAGTTGTTTTCTAATGCAGTTCTCTATTTTGTTGTTACCTGCTTCCCAATGGCTGAACGCAAAGATGGATAATAATTTGTAATAATTAAAAAAAATTTATTGTTAAAATATTATTCGTGAATTATTATATCCATACAAAAGACGGCTGAAATTATTTGGTAGGCGCGAGTTGCTTGACATTTACGGTTGGCTGGCGACACAGTCCAACTCTCGCGGGCAACCTCGGGATCAACGTTCAAAGCTTGGGATTAAAATGCAGTAAATTTATCCAGGAAAAGCCTCCCCGCAGATTCCGCAGGCGTTTTTAGATAGTAGACTGGCGTTGCCTCAAGGGAGTTAACGTTAAAAAAGAATGGGGGCCCTGTGTTACACTTCTCGCTATGCATTGTGGGATTGTTTATCTCCCGCGTAATGTAAAGGGCAGACTACGGTACGGTAAACAAGACTCTTGAGAAAGAATCGCACAAATTAGTCGTGATTGATGTTCTAATTTTCCAGAGAAGACAACGTGGGCTATGATGCGGTGATATTGGTCATTCGTCTTTTAAAACACACGGATTTGGTGATTAGACTTTGAGAATTTAATCGAATGAAGAAAGCGATTGTTTTAGCTTGGTCAGCATCGAGTCGGCATGTGTTCTGCCGTAGAAACTCCGATTTCAGTCCCTGATGCTAGCGATAATAACAAAATGATACCAAGGAATGCAACGTACTGTGTCTTGGATGTGGAAACTACAGGTTTATCAAAACTAAACGATCGAATTGTTCAAATCGCGTGTGTTAAAGTCAAGCCCACAGGAGACAAAGAATCCTGGATGAGCTACATCAACCCATGTATGGATCGAGAGAAACAACTAGCCGGTGGCTACAAAGTACATCACTTATCACCAGATATGCTGCTAAAGAAACCCAAGTTCTCGGAAATTGTTGAAAGTTTATGGAGATTTCTTTGTGGTGCTGAATACCTTGTTGCATATAATTGTTTATACGATTGGGATATGCTTTGCCAGGAATTTCGAAGAATTGATCGTACTGAAAGTGGTTATACTAAGCTTGAAGAGGAATTTGTTAAAAAGTTTACATGGATTGATGTGCTTCGACTTAGTATTTCCTCCTTTCCATCTTTATCTAATCACAAACTAGAAACAGTTGCAAAGCATTTAAAAATTGAATACATGTCCAGGACTACTTACACATATAAATCAAGTTTTAATAGCGGGGAGGTAGAGGCAGTGAGCGTGACTGAGCAGAGTTGTGATCCTTGGCAGGGCGGAGCTCATGATGCAATGTGCGATGTCCTGACCACTAACAGTGTGTTACAGGAAGCAATGGGAAAACTTAATATCACACAACTTCAAAACCTTGTGTCTGAAATTCCACACATAGTTCTTGATACTATTTTATTTAAGGACATTGAGCAGCTTTTAAGCAAAAGACAAGAATCCCTAGTAAGGATTTGATGCCATTCTGTTTAAAAGCAAAACAGTATTTTAGCATTTATAGGCCAAAGGGTAAATTTTTAGGCAAAATGTCAAAGGGATTTCTTATTAAATGTACCAATTCACTCAAAATGGAAAGCAATGTTGACGACAGAATTATTATGATTTATGAAGCCGCACAACTTGATCCACAAACACAGGTGGAAAATCAAGAAAAATGTGTGGAAAATACAGAAAAGATATCTTCTACTTTGACACATATATTCAAGCAAAAGAAGCCAAGGCTTGAGACTCAAACCTAGAGCTCGGTATGCTCATTATCACGCAGAGCATAGAACAAAGATAATTTATTGTTTGCACTTGAACAAAAGATTTTACTTTTTAGAATAAGTATTTCAATTTCCTTTATTTTAAAATATTTATATTTGTACAAATTATAATTATAACAAATTATAAGTTTGAAGCGTTTTTATTATGTATCCAAATAGCCCACTAAGGTTTTTCTTTGTGCAAAAACATTGCCAATAGCTGTATATAAAATATATCTACAATAATTATTATTGTACCAGAAATATTAGTTTGAATTATTTCTGTTGTTCATAATTACAAAGCTGTCTCCAGAAGCCTTCATTTGGTTTCACACAAGGCCTTTGCTCTCTGACCACGTTGAAAGCCTGGCCCAAGGATAGAAGCCTTTTATGCATTAAATAAGCAATTACCACAGCAGGTGATCTTGACACTCCTGCATTACTGAAAATAGGAAAAAATATAACATTATTATCCAAGCAGTTATTGGGGGCCAATGCCTTAAGTTTTTTCTAGAATTATAAGGAAGAGCGCAGCTGTGTCCTAATGGCATAAAGAAAATAATTTCCTTATATTATCATAATCATGGCATCCAGATCCATTTTGTGTTATATAATGAAATAATAACAGGAAGTTTAAAGTTAACAGTAAGTTAAAAAGGGTAAGAGTGCATGGTAAAAGCACAGGTAGCCCAGGCTCATTACTTTTGACTATTTACTAGAGAATATATGGTGACTTTTCCTATCATTAAATTTTTGTCTTAAATCTTCTGACTGAGTTAAGTCACCATATATTCTCTAGCAAATTAATGAGTAATGAGCCTGGGCTGAATGAGCCTTGAAGTACAAGTATGATGCTCAGCAACTGCTTGAATTACATTGAAGACACACCAGAAAGTCTAAACAAGCAAAAAATAATCAATAATATTCATTTTCCAAAACTATGGGTCATTCAACCCAAGATAGCTTAGTTAATGAGGAAATGTTTTTTCATATGAGCACAAATTTTGGTTCGATTTCCAGAGGTCACTTGGCCTCTGGCATTTACTGCAAAAAAAGCTGGAAATTGAACCTAAATTTTTGGAATCTGACTGGTAAAATTCTTCTTATCGAGTTTGAAAATAAGCTGAGTGCAAGTCAATACATTGGGTTGATCAAAGTGTATTTAATATGGGTTGACCACATAGTAATGAAAACACCTAGGGGGGAACTCTCCCTAAAAAAATGTACATATGCTTGTCCTATCCCTTAGGGTATAAAATTCGCCCCAAGTGCTATCCCTTAGGGTCTTCTGGAAATCTGCTATTCCTTAAGGTTTCTACAAGGGGACCCTACCCCCCCAAAAATACAAATCACATTTTCTGTTACAGTTTGTAAGACTTTCTGTTTAACAGATTTCAATAGTTGATCTCATGTCAACTGTCAACTAAAATAAAACTCAGAAACCTGATTATTCAGTTTTATCTGCTACCCCTTAGGGTTAAAAAAATCCAGAAACCACACTCATTTTGCTATCCCTTTAAGGAATAAAATTCATTTTCTCTACCATCATATGCACATTTTTTAGGGAGAGTCCCCTCCCCCCTCCAAGGAGAGCTCCCCCCAGGTGAAAACAGCTGTAAAATAATGACATTTTGAAGATCCCCCCTGTAAAAAAAACATTAAACAATATCTGTAAGCATAATCATTACCAGTGAACTAACACAGCCCCAGCTTGAAGCCCATCATTAATAAACTGAAACATCTGTGGGAGTTGTGCTACAAGATCAGTCTCTGGTAGATCAAGCAGTTCAATGTTTTTGTAAGTAAAATCCTGAAAATAGGGTAACATACAAGCTAAGTCATTCTGGCTACTACTAGAACCAAGTGGAAATCCATGTTTATTAAAAGGGACATAAATTTACCATCTGAGATAAGTGTTTTGAACAAACAAGTGAACCTACAATGGTTTTGATCAGTCTTGTTCTTTACCAATCATCATATATGTTCTCGTCTTTTAATAATCTCTATAGTATAGAAAAAATCATCTATCGAAGGTGGCATTTATTCTAATCTCCTTTGCAGTCATTATCACACAATAGAAGTGCATTCTGTAACAAAAGTGTAATGCCTACAAAGAAGACAACATTCATTCAGGCTGAACGGTAATTTTTGGGTTCAGGGGCATGGGGGGGGGGGGGGAGGGGTTGGACTAGTAAATTTCTTAGGGGGCTATCCCTAAGGGGTAAGAATTTCTGTTGACCACACCCAAAATGCTTTCCCTTAGGGTAGCATCTCCCTGTCTGTTTTTTGGTGATAGATAGAAAAATGAGAATTGAAGGGAAAGAGGTGGGTAACCAATTCAATATAACAACTCATCATCAATAATTACTCACTTTGGCAAACACGTTCACTACACCAGTAGCGACATTCAAAATATGCGTTATGTTATTTCTCTGAAGTTCCTCATAACAATGAGCACCATCCTGGGAACCTAAGAACAGCCCTTCCTCTATCTTGGCGAGGGTTACATCATGCTTTGTATCCTCGCAAAAGCCGTAAGTCCTCTCCCCGGTATCAACGATGATGGGGCTATTCCCTTCATTATATTCCAACAGCTGTTGAGAAATATTACTTATTATTATCAACATTCCGGGGTGTACATCTACATTCGGGGGGCCTTGCAAAAGAGGGTACCTGTCAGGCAAGACATTTTGGGGGAAATTTATTAAATAAACGAAAAAAATAAAATAAGGAATAACAAAAAAAAATATTGCGTTTTGAAATAATTTGGCAACAATAAAAGCATTTTTTTTAGAAAATTCAGAACCGGAAGTAAAACAAATCCAGCGCATGCACAGATGGCCTGCTCAAACACGCTGATATCTTAGATGATCTGATGATGAAATTGAAATGAAGTTTAAACACAAATTCCACTTCTAAGGAACGATATTCGTCATGTCATGATCAAAACTGAAATAGTATATTATACATTTGGATACAGTGCGTTCGCGAGCGTCTGCAACCAGTGTTTGCAGCACGCACAGATATAGTTAAAATTGAAAACTTGGGCTTTAAAAACATTGCCTTGAAAATCTTGGCTGAATGTTTGTTTGTTTTAACAAACATGGGAAATAAGGTAAGGTTGAGATCAACTTTAAGTCCATTTTTGTGATTGTAGGGTGCATATTTTTGTTTCTTTTATTTCAAGAAACCTTGCGAATGACGAATTCCGTGTTATGTACGCACACACTCAACGCCACCAGCGTAGCAACGTCGTTACTAAGTAACACTAATGTCAGTACACCCTTAACATGGAGGAGAAAATTCAATATCTTCTCGCAAAAAAAAGGGCGGGAAAATTTATTTTGATTTGGCGGGCGCAACATTTGGCGGGAAAAGGAAAAACTTTTCATATCCCCCTACTTATTGCTACCAATTATTTAGTTTTCCAGCTTGAGTACACGTGCAGGCTGGAAATAATGATATTTTAAAAATGGTCACAAACTTTTGAGATCCCCTGTATAATTACAGTCGGATTTTAGATGTGCAGTCATTCCTACGTTGTTTATGTAGGTTAGAAACATAAGATATCCAAGTACAGTGCCTTGAGGTACCCCAGAAGATATGTTTACAGCAGTCGATGTTGCCCCATCCAGAACAACAGATTGTTCTCTGCATGTCAACCATGATGATGTCCAGGGGGCCATGCACTCAGTAAAAATCCAGTTTAGCAAGGAGCCGCTGGTGGGATACAACATCCAAAGCTTTTGAAAAATCCATGATGAAAAGATCAGTTTGCTTGTTGTTGTCTAGGGCTTTGGCTATGTCTTTGATTGTCATAATCAGCTGGAGTGCAGGAAAACTGTCTACAAAACCGTGTTGGAATTTAACAAGGATGTTGTTTTTATCAAAATGTGCCATGATGTCATAAAAGATAATGTGCTCAAGAATCTTACACTGCACGGAAGTAAAGGAAATAGGTTGATAATTAGCTGGTATGTGTTTACTACCCTTTTTGAAAACAGGAGTAATGTTGGCTTTCAGCCAGTCCCTTGGCAGACTTCCAGATTTTAAGGATTTCGTATATAAGTATTGAAGGAATATTGGAACCTCAGCAGCTGCTTCTTTCAGGATTCTACAAGGAATATGGTCTGGGCCGCTGGCCTTTTTAGGGTTTACATTGTAACACCATTTAGGGTTATAAACGTTGATGTAACGTCAGGGTAAGGACTGTTGTCAAGAATCGGGATCTCATTTTTGTCTTCATTAGTGAAGACAGATTTAAATTGTTCGCTCAAAAGATTTGCTTCACCCTGACTCAAAAATATCAATATTATCCTTCTTCAAAGGAGCAACCCCAGTGTCTTAAGATTTCATTGATTTTACATAAAACCCAAAAGCATTTGGTTGGAGCTGGCCTGCTACACCCAGGGGATGGTGTGAGCCGCTGGGAGACATAGTTGTTACGAGAAAGAACAAGCTGAATTTTAATTTGTTTCTTAAAATTGTTCTTTAAATTTGCACTTGGCTTCAAAATTATCAGTTTGTCACGTTTTATTGTACAATCTCTGTTTTTTCCTTATCACTAATACGTGTTATCACACTAGTCATCCAGAGTGACTTCCATCTCCCAGAAATGTTCTTTTTGGGGATGTGATTATCCACAACTTCATCTACTGAGCTAAAAGTGGCTTTATCGGAATTGAGATATTCCTCGAAGCGATCTCCCAGATCTTTCTTGACAGCGTTCATGTTTTCTCACAATCTCCTGCGTGGAGCATCATATCTCCTGCTTTTTAGCGATTTTTATCACTCCCTAAAAGTTATTCTATAGAAAATCGACATTTTGCCTATTTTCTATTAAAACAATTAAAACAAGAATTTCCTTGCATAGCGTAATTTATCTAACACCTTCATGAGATCTGCCAGCCACCTCTATCTTTGACCAGATACCCTCATAATTGCCACGTAAGTGATTACCTTGTGATACAATTAGATTATTTGAGAAGGCAGTCAAGACCCCGCCCCCATGGACATACAACTTTGAAATTAGCTTCATAGCGACCGTGCTGAATTGTGTGTGTGCATGCACAGGCTCTGGCGAAAACAAACACAATCATAGTGTTAAATCGTTCGAGTAAAGGTACGAAAGGCTTACTTAAAACCATACTGTACAAAAGATGAAAGATTTGGTTGATAATAAGGCAGTCATAAACAAAATTATAGCCAAACTTAAAAGTTTGATCTAGTTTTCCTAGCATTCGCCAAAATGTGACAGTTCGCCCGTAAAACGCCGCCATTTCAAAACAAAAAGGCTGGTTTTACTGCGCGGTACTGGAACTGATCTTGCGTTTTTCAGCACTGTCCCTCATAGCTACAAAAAAGACGAAAAAAGTCACATGTCAAAACCTTGACCTTAGGATGCATATGTTTACGGGCCTTTTTGATACCTTAGAAAGCGTCAATCTGCAGAAAAATAAGCTATCGTTACAATATTACCTTTTTGCCTTCGATTGTAGTTATCGTCGTCTTAGTTTTTCGAAGTGATTTCTTTCTTCTCTCGAGCTCAACAAGAAAACTCATATCACATGCACAAACTAACAGGCGCCTTGGCACAATAAGGTATACCGTGCATTATGTGAAATTTATTTTCACTTTACTTTTAGTTACCTTTTTTCTGTTGAAACATTTTAGGCTTTAGGTCTGTTGACTGGAGGGAGAAAAAGAATATTGGGTTTTCCTCATTTTTACTGATAGCAAATATAAAATAGCAACGGCATTTGTAAACTTGGTCTTACTGTGTATAAAACCACAGGGTGCCAGGTATCGAGTGACCATTTCGTCAAGAACACCATTCGAAGAAGACGTTATAACTTACGTAAGATATTATATGCGCTTTTTCAAAGGTTTTTAATTCCCAGCAAACAAAGAAATGGCTTTATCACGGTCATTTATACGTCTATCAAGCTTTAATATTCATTTTATTCAACGGCACATTGGCGCATTCTCTGTTGCCAGTCAATCTTTTTCTGGCATGAGACCGCTAAATAGGGTGAATTCCATGAGTACCAAACCAAATACCAATGGGGATAATACAGGAAATTCTAACGAAAATGATGGCAAGATACAGACAATGTCACAGGCTCAAAGGCTAAGGAAAATATTTGCAGAGTATGGCTCTATTGCAGTCGTATTTCACGTTTCAATATCGCTTACTTCTCTTGGGATTTGCTACACAGCCGTATCGAGGTAAGAAACAAATTGGTCTGGAATAGCTGCCTTACGAGAGGGGGTATAATAATTTTACCTTTTAAGGTTTAAAAACAATAGCAATAGTTTAGCAATTCCCCTACCCCAAAATTTCATTGTGTTGAAATAAAACACAAAGAACAAGCACCTTGCAAAGCCATAGATTTTGATATATCCCTGGATACATTATATGTGGTTCAGGCCCGTCGCCAGGGTGGGTTCGGAAGAACCACCCCACACGACTTGATGGTCCACTCTGATGAAGGAAAATTAGGGACCTTAAGCAACGATGACATCAATGCGGACACAGAAGGCAGTAAACAATGGGATTTGATTCAGAATTCAATAGCAGCATGTGGAAATGCGATCTGTCTGATACATTTCAGCTGTTTTCCGTAAAAAAACGTAGTGAAAACTCCAAGTTTCACTGCCAATTAAGGACGCCAACGTTTGTGTTGTAAATTCCACTAGCTACATTCGCTGCTGTATAAATAATATGCTTAGTTTTTTTTTTATCTGTCTCTGACTATAATGTTTTGCTTATTCCATTGCAATTAAATTATTATTGATCACCACACGTGAAATATTCTTTTTTGATGGCGTTGTCTTAGCCATCGTCATTGTCCTTGCTCCCTATGTACCACTGCGAGCTAGGACGAGCTACCTAAGGGAAAATGGTCCGCTAAATGGATAAATGAACCTCCCCCCTCTCCCTTTCAAAATCTTGGCTACAGCCCTGGGGTTATACTTGTGGATCTGCAGCCTGGATGTGAAAAGATCAGGGCAGAAACAGGCCTTCTATTTGAAGGTGTGTGTGTGTGTGGGGGGGAATGCTCAACACCACACCTCTACTGGTCATTGATTTTGAAAATATTGGGGAGGCACAGTGACCCTGTAAGATAAACACTACTTTCTTTTTAAGTTTAGATAACTAATAAGTTGTCCCTCTCCCTCTAGTGGTCTTGACGTTCCAGGACTTCTACAAAGTGTAGGCCTCAGCAAAGGCTTATCAGACTCTGCATTGACAACTGGTGCCAGCACATTTGTGATTGCATATGCCTGTCACAAGGTCTTTGTACCTGTGCGCATGTTCCTAACCATCACTTGCACTCCGCTGATTGTGCACAGACTCAGAGCTATGGGATTTCTCAAGGCTCCAGTGACGAGGCAGTGAAATATAGATAAAAGCATAATGACTGGACCAAGAAAATTAGAACATGTGAATACCCAGGAATTGCTGAAGGGAATGCACTGACATAAGTATCATATAGAACACACATCCACTAAGAATCATGGGGGGGGGAGGGGTGTGGAATCGCCCCCCTGCCCCTCATTGTCTGCCGCCCCTGTTTACAAGCAATTTTTCTATCTGGCATTGTGGTCGAACAATCCTCTGCAGGCTCACAGAAACAACTGGCGATCGAACCTAGCCTTTTACTATTGGTCTCTGACACATGAGCAAGCAGACTAGTCAAGAGATGTTATTGCAAAAAGGCGGCTTCACAGCCACTTTTAGACTCCTCAGTAGATGTGGAAAATAATAGCTGCTAGTAACAACAAGATTCTCTTCTCAAATCTCATCTATATCTACTGATAATGCTGTGTCTATTTACTAGCTTGATGATTAAATTGGGTTTTTATTGGTAAATCAAAAAACAGGTATGATTAAGGCTCTTTATAGGTGAAGGGATAAATTTATTTCTCACTATTGTAATAAATTGCTATAAAATTTGTTGTAGTATTTTATTGAATGGGTATAGGTACCATCTCCCACAAAAAAAATGATGGGCATTATTTCACCCTATATCAAGGCTTACATCTTCTGGCCTTATCCAGATATGTGTGCATTATTTCACAAGAAGTCAAACCTTTTTTCTAACTGGCCTAGATTTGTTTATAGCCATGAGAGAAGGATTTGAAGGTAACTTTCCTTACAAAACTCTAAATAATAGACCAGGGCAGCCAGCCCTAAAATAGTCAACCTGGAATAAGTCATTGAATGCTACAAGGTCATTATGATAGTTGAACTGGTTTATTTCCCTGTGCAGTGCACATGTCCCCATTTCCTTAGTCTATTGTGCAACCACTTGGGGAGGGTTTTGGACTGAAACTAAGGACAGTTATACAAAAGTTTGCAGGCAAAACAAAGGGTTCAACTCTGCTACTCTCAGATATATTCAAGTCAGGGTCATAGAAGGGGGGTGGGGCACATGCCCCCAATATTTTCAAAAACTTTGCCCTCCTTGATTTTTTTGTGTTGACCAAGCATGTCTGTACTGTAGTAGTTTACACTCCATTGGGCCATTCGAGCTATAAGCATGCACAAACACTCACCATGGGAAACTAAAAGTGTGTACTGCATTCTGGTAGTAGATTTAGCTTTGTGATAATGCACACGCAAACTTGTAGCTTTTTCAATATTATCACACTGTTCCTAAAGTATATTATTTATTTATACTTCTTTTTCATAAAATAATAACAATAACACTATTTGAAGCTATTTTTTGCCTTAAGGGAATTGCACATATATTTTGATAAGGAAGCAATCTTAGTGAAAAATACATTTGAATAACATTATTTGCCATAACTACAAGCTTTACAATATTCTAACAACAAGGTTGTGTGAATCATCTATCTTTTGTAGTTTGGTGTCACTGTGCGTGTAATGAGTTTATTGTCATTGGAAATGCTTCTCTTATACAGTATTAGTAGAGTAAAGGAACTACATTTGTAGTCGACCTTCAAAAGATTTCATTACTACTCATAATAATTATGTATGCCTTTCATATAATTGTGTTTTGACAAAGACACAAGGTACAAGCAACTTATAAGTCAATTAACTGGGTGAGGTGGCTAGAAACATGGTGGTTTTGTGGTGACCAGTGCATTCTATTATTCACTTTGCAATATTTATATACATTTCAATTTTGCACCATCTGTATGACCAGGGTCCTGGACATGGCAAAGCATGAAAATATATCTCAGCTCAACAGAGCTTTTAGACCTCTGTTATATTCATTGTGAATCATCTTTGGCTGGCTGGTTTTTGTTCTAGGACAGGTGTGGCATGCATTCGTATCCATGGGTGGTTAAGCACAGCTTTCAGTGGAAGTCTGTTGTTGGGATTGTGCTGTAGAAGCTGGAAATAGAATAAAAACTGCTACAAAATTGCTCATACATGAGACAACAGCACAGATGAATAGCTAGGGGTAAGATGCGGGGGGGGGGGGGGGGGGGGGGGCAGCCAAAAACCACAACGACTTGTCCTCTCCCCATCAAATCGTGTTACACGTAGCATTCCACTCATAAACTGTCATTCCTGTTACACGTAGCATTCCACTCACAAACTGTCATTCCTGTTACACGTTGCATTCCACTCACAAACTGTCATTCCTGTTACACGTAGCATTCCACTCACAAACTGTCATCCCTGTTACACGTAGCATTCCACTCACAAACTGTCATTCCTGTTACACATAGCATTCCACTCACAAACTGTCATTCCTGTTACACGTAGCATTCCACTCACAAACTGTCATTCCTGTTACACATAGCATTCCACTCACAAACTGTCATTCCTGTTACACGTTGCATTTCACTCTCAAATTGTCATTTACCTTGCTTATCAGGTCACGAGCTCCAGGACTGACATGTGATGGGAACCTTAGATCAACCTGCAAAGTGAACCACAGCAAAATATAGATCATAATGAGCAAATTAAATCTGGTTACAATAAATGAGGATTTCTGAGATGGAAATTATCCCTTAAGTACTGTACGATTAACCAATACTAACTCTCGAAATTCTCCTGTATGTCTCATTGTGCCCCTCTGCCTCAAAAGGTGGTTTGCCAACAAGGAATTCATAGCAGAGGACACCTATGCTCCAAAGGTCGACTTTTTCATCATGTTCCTTTCCTTCAATCATCTCGGGTGGCAGATAGTCTAAGGTCCCACAGAGAGTCGTACGTCTGGTGCAAAAAACATGGACACAATAAAGACCCAGTTCTTGAGCATGCTAATTGTGGTTTCCCCAAGAAACAATTTAGAATGGATCACATCTTAACTAAAATTGCCTACAATAATTATCTCGTTCTACAAAAAATAAAAATAATCAATAATTGATTTTATAATAAATAAAAACTGCAGAGCTGTGTAACATGTACCCCAAAAATGATGGCATCGTTTGTTGCGCAAAAAAACGATATTGCAAATGATGCGTGTAACATTACCTTAGGTCAAATTGTTTCTATTTACATTTATTTAATACCAATGAAGCATTGCAAGTGCTATCTTATCTGAAACAGGTATATAACCAATGGATAAAAGTGTAACATTTTAATAACACATTCTTCTCTGTCACTTACCGTGATGATGGTGCATGAACAGACCAACCAAAATCTGCAATCTTGATATCACCCTTATTGAAAAAAACAACCAGTAGACAATTTTAATGGTGACCCTTTTTTTTCCACTGATGCTGTGAAGTGTACTTAATACTTACCTTATAATTCAGGAGAAGGTTTTCGGGCTTGATGTCTCTGTGGATGACTTTCTTAGAGTGACAATAAGCAAGAGCATCTGCAAGCTGTCGAATATACTAAAAGACATATTCACAAAGTTAGAGGGTTATCTTGAGGGACTCTATTCTATTTGAAAGGACATAGAAGTAATGTTTCCCAAGGTGCTGGATCACAAATCACCACTCTACCAGCTCAGCCCATGCTTTCAATAAATAGTTGGAAATCTTACTAAAAATATTACCTTAGCTGCTCTTTTCTCATCAAACTTCTCACAAGCAGTAAGTTCTTTATACAGTTCTCCTCGGGGAGCATATTCAAGAATAAGATAGACTCGTGTGTCGTCATAGAAATACCCAAACAGGCGTAGGATATTGTTGTGCCTGAAAAAAAAAGCTAATTAAAGTCCCATGCCAAAAGTATATCAAATAAAGGTTTTTACTGTGAATTTTAAATGGCATGTTTTTTTTTTAGAAAAAAAGGCCAATGGCAGTTCCAACACCATCAATTTTTCATGTAGAAATAGGCCTTGTGGTACCTTTAAAAATGCCATTTGACAACTGATATTGCAAGCACAATCTAGGTTTACCTCAGATGAGACTGAATCTCAATTTCCCTTCTAAGTTGGTGCTCCACATTGGATTTCTGTAACTGGCTTTTAAATAAAACCTTGAAACGTAAAACAGCTCAATCAATTAAACACATGGATAACAGATTAAAAATCATTAGAATTAAAAAATAATTATATCATGCTTAAATTGTTTCATAACTTTTTCAGTTATATTCATCCTGTTCAATTCCTGGCAAATACATGAGGTATTTAGTTATTATTAATGCACATATAGAATATTTATCTCACCTTCAGGGCTACAATATATTTGCTTTTCTTTTCCCGTGCCAAGTAAACATTTCCAAATTTTCCTGGAGACAATGCAAGAAAGCATATTTACAAAACAGAAGAAATAGGTGTTAACTTTTCATGGTAGATTTTGTTGATTTGTGCTATAGTAAAGACCAGCATTCTCAATTAGTTGCCGAAGGATACCAGTCTTTGCACAACTAGTAATAACTTTTACATAGTCGTAACCAGCAAGATGCGTAAACAACTGCTTATAAATGAGAATGCCTAACTAAAACAGAGCTTTTTTTTCTCTAGGCAAGTAGATAGCCCAGAAGTAGGAAAATTAAGATGTCATTCAAGAGTAAGGTCACCACTTATATCATGGCTATATGTGAGGTAAGCTTGAGGCTATTTTTAAGGTTAGAGGCTAGGACTAGGCCAAGGAGGTATTATTATTTAGCTGTGGGGCTATTTGTGTTAGGTAGTTTGAGGCAAGTGACTGAGTTGAGGCCTATTGTGGTTAATGGACACACGGTTACCTTTTCCGAGAGGCTTTCCAATGTCAAAATCTGATAGATTCCACTTCCTAAAAAAACAAAATTTACTTGATTACCATTTGGATCATGTTCAGCTATATTGCATTAATAGTACTCACTTATAATTTCCTTCTTTCTTCTCCGTTGTATCTTGTTCGACAGGCGTTACACCTTTTGTCCCTTGTGTTGTATTGTTATTAGTACCAGAGTTCTCTTTGTCATTATATTGTGTGTATGTTCCACGTTTTGGCGCAAGGTCTCCTCCGGTTTTCATGTTCGAGTTACTTCCTGGCAACTAAAATAACCACGGTAAAAATCAATTTACTTAAAACAACATAGCAAAAATCACACCACAAGAAGAAATTGAAGCCTAATGATTACTATATCTCTAAAGCTAAATGAGAGAAGCGTTTGAGGTGGTATACATAACATATGAGTCGAGGGATGGAATATGGTGGTGAGGATTGTATTATCGAATTGTCCTTGCGCGGGAGCACGATTTGATCTCGCCTTTCTAATATTTCTTATTATTAACGTTTTCCTGTGAGAGATACACATGGTTTTAAATAATGCGTTTAAATAATATAGCTCGTCCCCCCTTTCGTTCTGTTCGTGATGCATAACTGACTTTTCTAAGGCATGATAAAGCCTCATAAGCCGAACTATCATCATAACATAAAAGTTCTGCATTCCATGGATCTTGTGATAACATCTTGTGACTCTGCCAATTTACCAGTACAAAAAAACGGTTGAGCTACATTGATAGTTTATTTGAACGCTAGAAAGCTCGATTAATTACCTTCGATTGACATGAAACCTTTGATGGTCCGTCTTTGCCAGCAACCTCCATATTTATTCGTGACCTGAAAGAATAAAATGGCGATATCAAAGCTCAAAATAGCGATTTCCTCTTAGTCGGGGCAATCCTTCGACGATCTCCATACTCACCTACTATAGGATGTATTTTATAGAAAGTAGAGCGAAAGAAAGATAATTTTGGTATATTTTTCCAGCACAAACGATCTCTCAGAAACAGACCGGATTGATCGCAAGCGTGTTTTGGGGATGCCTTTTTCGAATATCGTTCGTTAGACAAGTCCAGTCACCTGATTGGCTTTCAGGCGTCCCGAAGGGCCAATCACAGCAAAGAAATTTATTCTGAGTGAGACTGGAACGAAAGTGATGTTTCTCGCTATTTCATTGGACAAAAATAAACAGGAAAGGTTACGTGAAATGTGTCTGCAGTTAGTAGGGATTTATCAGCGGAATTTAGATGGTCCAAGATGGCGGTGTGTGTGGCGGTCATCGGGAAAGAGGTAATAAAATCTCCTTTTGTTATGGTTCTAGGTAAATCATATGCTAATCTTATATTTCAGTGCAATTGTGTACAGTCGATTTTTTGTACAAATTGCAGAACTATCCGCTGTTCCTTCGCACCGTCTCACCAGAAGAAGAGTTGAAGTTTCACTACACAGTGCACACATCTCTAGATGTTGTTGAGGAAAAAGGTACCATGGCGTAGCAACGTCCCATTAGTGCAGGTTTGAAAAACTTGATAACACAGCTCGTATTCGCCATGTCCAATGACCAACGTTTGCAGAACCTTCTAAAACTCTACAGTCAATCAGATGTGTTGAGTTGCTGATTCTAATTTTCTGCTGAAAAGATTGAATTGTGACAGAAAATATATTTTTGTTGCAGTTTCATCTTTAACAAAAAGCTCCAATGATCCACGAGAGCTGTATTTGGGTCTACTCTACCCAACTGAGGACTACAAAGTGTATCCTTTACGTTGGATTATTTTTATACTACAGTGATATCTCTGTTAGACAGAATAGAATCAAAAAGCCCAAACTGTCGCGATCTCGTACATAAACAATGAATACAATACACAAAAACTGGAAATCGACTCTGCCAAATTTTCGTCTTTAATAAGACTTCTTCAGGGCAGTCTTTTTGTGTATTCTATTAGACAGAAAATATACAAGCAAATATACCAGAAATTCATCAAAATAGGGGGTGGATAGCTACTTACTCCCCCTGTAGGTGATAAATGTAATAAGATTGGCTAAGATTTCAATATCAAAAATAAATTTACTCTCTTTTTTCTTTGAAAGCTGGACAAATGGTTAGGAGATGTTCTTTATTTCCAACTCCTTATTTGCATAATTCGCTCTTCACAGGCTTTTTAAGGCCCTTTGATGGACCCTGTTTAATTTCTAGTTTTTATGATTGCTTAATCTTAATTTTGTTAAAGCTATTCTATGATTAGGGTTGGTGACCTGGAAAAGATAGTCCTCCAGGGAATAATCAGTCTTTAATGATCTATAAGTTTGCCTGGAATAGTTTCTAACCATCTCTAGCTTTGAGTCTACTGCTTGATTTTCATGGTATTAGCCCTGACTTGTTATACCAGATATGGGTATGTCACAAACACCAAGATGAAGTTTGTGGTTGTTGTGGAGTCAGCAAACACATCACTCAGAGACAATGAGATAAGGACAGTAAGTGATAGTCATTATATCTTTGATAAATGCCTTTTAAGATTTCCCTCATAGTCTGTGATAATTTCTTAACTTGCAGGCTGTTGAATTAGAAAAAGTGCTTGATTTTTAGCCCCTCAATTTTGTTTTCTCTATTGAGCAGTCTCTTGGCTTTTTACTTGTTACACTCAAAAAAGCATGAGTCAGGCAAGCCATCCTCTCTATGTGGCCTGTAGCAGATGCAATACAAAGAGGGGAATTCCTTAGACTTTTTTATCTCTTAGCTTGGTATCTAGACGTTAGGCAACCATACACTCCGCATACATCCTAAGTTGTTAGCTTGAGAAAGATAAAAAAGGGCATTGATTGATTGGTTTATGATTAACATTATACAAAATATTTTTTTGTAGATGTTTCGCAAACTTCATGTTGCCTACACTGACATGTTTTGTAACCCATTCTATAACCCGGGGGAGAACATTACTTCAAGGTATGTTATAGGGGTGACTCCAGGGGTAGCCTGCTTGCAGGCGTTTACCTGGTGTTTTCGCTATGAGCAAAAAAAACATCGGTAAAAATAGAAAAAAAAACCACTGGGTAAACAGAAAAAAAAAAAAACACCGATAAACAAAGCAAAAAAAAAAACACTGGGTAAACAAAGCAAAAAAAAAAAAACACTGGGTAAACATAGCAAAACAAAAACGGTTAAACCACTGCAAGCAGGCTAATCCAGGGGTTCCAGTAAGGAAGAGTTGATGCTGAGATTCAGAGGAGGATTCCTTTTTCTTTCCTCAATTTTATATCTCTTCACAGGGGTTTCATTAAGTTATATTACAGAGTAGGCAGTGGAGGTTGATTAGTAGGGGGTGGAAGTTACTTCGTTACTGTAGTTCAAATAAAATTTAAATCAACTTAAAAAAAAAAGCAGGCTCTTGGTGGAAAATAGCTGGTGGTTTTGCCAGGGCTTAATGAAACCCCTGCTTCATATTTTCAAGCAATTTGAATGGCCCACCTTTAGATCCCTTCATGTGTTTGGTAATAGAAGGGTTGAAGGAAGATACTGTTGTTTGATGAGTGTTTGAGGGGATTTTAGCCATAATTAACATTTTTGTTATTCATTTTCAGAGGATTTGAAAAGACTGTGGTAGGAATGATGAAACACGAATAGAATATAGTCATGTAAAATATTGTAAATAGTAATAAAATCAAGAAAAAGTCCCTATACATGTGTGTTTTGTTTAGAGTAATTATGCATCGCCACTTTGATAGGGCATTTATGAGTCACCAAAGTGTTGAAAATTGACAAACAAGAACTACGTTTTGTTATCAAGTGCGAGTGACACAGCTCATGTGGTATATTTTGGGGTCAGGTTGATTTATCACATTTTAATGGTGGTCTGGTAGTCCCCTTCACAGCTTTATTAAGGCCTGGCTAAACATTCAAACATGCATTTGACACTAAAGTTTGTATGTTTAGCCACCCACAAAACATGGCACTCAATAGGCTTCCACAACATGTACAGATGTTTGAATGAGATCAAAACATTTTCATCAAAATATTGTGTGTGCTTCATTATTTTATCCAATCACCACTTGAAATTCCCATGTTGCCACTTTGATCTCTCGTGTAATCGGAAAGAGGAAAAAGTGCATGGGCTCATGTTTTATGAAAATGTTTTTGTGTTTAGCCACTTTGCCAGGCCTTTAGCTTTGACACAGAACGCACTGGGAGCACTTCCATGACTCCCAGCATATGGGCATAACAGTAACATCTGGTTGGGCTACTGCTAGCATGTTAGTCTGTTATAACAAATGCTTTTCCATGAGTTTCTCTAGATGTACTGGGTCATTGAGTCTAAGAAACTCTTCGACTTTCCCAGGGAACTTTTTCTGCCAATTGATACCTGAAAGAAAGATAATAAGCAATGTAAAAGGACAATGATGAGGATTTGTCAAGAGCATAATCTACTTTTGACAGTGTAACAGTTTAACTAAGGAATTAATGTTATGGTTAATTTATAAAGTGTGCTAGCGATTGTCCTTTTGACTTGTCAAATGCCCAAATTTAGCTGGCAATAACTTATAGTAACAATAAGAAAATTGACTGTAGTTGACACTTTTTAGACAGGAGTGGAAACAGAAGTATCAAAAGGGGGGGGGGGGGAAAGAAGAGTCTCGTGAAAGGGGGGGGGACATATTTCTCATTCTTCTGTAGATTTCCTTATATTTCTTGTATATTTCTTCTTTTTCTTGCCAAATGTCTTTAGCCAAATGGCTCGGCCCCAACCCTAGATCCGCCCTTGTTAGGTACAACCCTGTGGGGTATTTATACTTGCCCCCTGTTATTAATCTAAAGTGCAGGAAGTGATGTAAGCTCTATCTCCCCTTCTTTCTCTTTCTCTCTCCTCTTTTCTAGAGTAAAAAAAAAAAAAAATCCAAAGTAGGGCATTATGCTAGATGGCCCTCCAGTGTGTTTATTTGGTAATATTTAAAACCTGGATTCCTGGAGGCATCCACAGAGGCTTTGTGGTTGGCAGGAAGTAGCAAGGGGTGGAAGGGAGTGTAGAACAATGAAACTTTCCTATCTTTCATCTTTCCCCTTGCTTTAGGATACAAGGTCCTAGTGTCGCAGAGTTTTAGTGGTAAAAGAGAGATTCTGTTTACCAAGTTTTTCAGCTAGTCCCTCTAGGCGTTGTTCGGCTTCCGACACACCAGTTTCATCATCAATGACAATTTCAATTTCTCCCACACTGTAACCAAAACTTGCGACATCCAAGTCCACTCGCACATCATTAGGAAGTTGATAGCTTGTGCGTTGAGTTGTAAATGATGCAAATTCACGACAGTGCTTAGACACAAGTTCATCTAATGATGTTGCCATGGGAACATGTTTTGACAGCTCAGTCATTATTTTTGTCTCATCTGACGTTTCATGATATTTGTCAGTTATGCTGATGGTGGGATCACATCTTGCGTTCAAATGCTTAAGTTCCCATTTGGTGTTTCTTTTTCTCAACCACAAGCCTTTAAGAGTGAGTGAATTATCTGGTAAATCATAGTAAACATCTTGAAATTCCCGTCTTTCTGTCAATTTCCCGCCATTACTTAGTAAAGTTTCTTCAAAGCGCACAGGTATTTGAAACTTCTTTTCAATTTCTAGAACTGAGGTTGCAATGGAACTCATTTATATCTTTTGGATGTAAAAGTACGGTCAAACAAACAAAAATGCCCCTCAAAAATTTGAACAAGTACGCGAAAGATGTTAGCCATTTTGAATACACCGGCGGAGCATTATGGGAGAGGTGTGACAATCAAATCATCAAATTATCATCCCTCCCCTCCCCCATTACGCTTATACTTCTCTCTGAAGTTTTTATAGTTATTTAGCTACCGTTGAAGAAAACCAAAAAACAAAGATGAATTCCGTATTTGTTTATAGATTTTGCATTTGTGATGGACTGCGAGCACCCCAATATTCAGATACTCTGAATAAAGAGTTATGACACTTTGTATGCCTCGAACAAACGAATACCCATGGGGTAGGGGGTGGGGCGTCAGTAAACCATAGCAGGAAGTCAAGTCTGTGAGTTTCGCCCTCCTTCGGTTTGGCTTTCAGAAATTAGACTTTTACGAATAGCAATGAAGCTTTGATAATTAACTATGAAGTTTGGCAAATGAAGTGTTCTATATCTCAATTGAAGGGATGATTAATTGAAAATCAATGCGAAATTTAGTTCACTAGAGCAATTCTAAGTTGATGTACAGTTCGACTTGGACATCTTTATAAACTGAGATAACTTACAACTACAGCTCATCTGGTATGGCGACCGGAATCGTTCGTATTGCAATTGAGCGAGAAGGACAGCTTCCACTTTTAACGCTTTTTGATCAGGTAAGCTGCTGTAGTTCATAATAAGCAAAACATCACAGTTACCACTAGTGACCTCATTCATGTTGAATGTTGTGTGCGTTTTATAAGAAGTCGTCTTCCAGTCGTCTGTGGTTTTCACACGACCTTGAGTTGACAACCAACGCTTTCCAAGACGAGTGATACAACTGGCACGACATAGCTAGATATATGACAAATGGGCCATCCTTGTTAAGGGAACAGTTTTAAGAGATGACTGATGATAGATTCAACTGATGCCACTATTTGGATAACTTGATTATTAAACTCTTTAGGGAGGGGAGGGGGGGGGCACAGGGCGTATGCAATTATGAGGGTGAGGAGAGAAAACTAACAAAGTGGGCAATGTGAATGTAATGGAAAGACTTCATTGGAAAGACTTCATTTCCTTTTATCTAGTCTTTCCATATTTATGTGCTCTGTCTGTCCTATCTACACATGCTGATGCTTTCCCTTCCTAAAGGTCCAGACCCTCAGGTTACTATGGAAAACAGGCTTAACAGTAACATATATATATATATATATATATATATATATATATATATATATATATATATATATATATATATATATATATATATATAGTATTGGTTTGAGAAAAATACAAACTACATAGGTTTCCCTACAGGCCTGTTTCGTGGTTGCCCACTCATCAGGGGATTTAATGAAAATATTCCTACCATCGTATATATACTATTAACATTGAAATTTACATAATAATAGACTGATAGTTTTAGCTAAGGCGGTAAGAGGAACAATAGCGAGTTACATTAAATATGCGGGGCGAAAACTAACAGTGCGGAACGTGTGAAAAATTGATAGCGCGAAAATTTAACGGTGACGGGGGATTAACAGTTCTAATTGTTTCGTAGTAGGGCTTTGTTTCTGTGGCGGCACGAGGACACGAGTTCATTGCGTTTATTTAGAGTTGATAGTTTGGGTTGGCAGATGATCGTCAGCTTTTCCTTGAGGCAGAGGTTGCAACGCTTAGTGGTACTGTTGTAGGCGGAGTGGGAAGAAAGAATGCGCCATGAAATAAAGTACTCAATCATGCTGTCCTTGAGAGTCCAGATGTGTTTGCTGAGTTTGGTGGAGTTTCTGTGTTTGGCGTGTCGGAATGATGCGGTGTGGTTTCTGTACCTGGTCTTGAAGCTGTTTTCAGTGAGCCCGACGGATGTTTCCGAGGTGTTGTTGTCTTTTCGAGTTATGGTTATCTACCAAGCTACCGTAACTCGAAAAGACAACAACACCTCGGAAACATACGTCGGGCTCACTGAAAACAGCTTCAAGACCAGGTACAGAAACCACACCGCATCATTCCGACACGCCAAACACAGAAACTCCACCAAACTCAGCAAACACGTCTGGACTCTCAAGGACAGCATGATTGAGTACTTTATTTCATGGCGCATTCTTTCTTCCCACTCCGCCTACAACAGTACCACTAAGCGTTGCAACCTCTGCCTCAAGGAAAAGCTGACGATCATCTGCCAACCCAAACTATCAACTCTAAATAAACGCAATGAACTCGTGTCCTCGTGCCGCCACAGAAACAAAGCCCTGCTACGAAACAATTAGAACTGTTAATCCCGTCACCGTTAAATTTTCGCGTTATCAATTTTTCACACGTTCCGCACTGTTAGTTTTCGCCCCGCATATTTAATGTAACTCGCTATTGTTCCTCTTACCGCCTTAGCTAAAACTATCAGTCTATTATTATGTAAATTTCAATGTTAATAGTATATATACGATGGTAGGAATATTCTCATTAAATCCCCTGATGAGTGGGCAACCACGAAACAGGCCTGTAGGGAAACCTATGTAGTTTGTATTTTTCTCAAACCAACACTATACACCGCTCTACTTTCGAGTATTGAGCACTTTCTATGAAAGCCTTCAACCATCATTTTATATATATATATATATATATATATATATATATATATATATATATATATATATATATATATATATATATATATGCAACAAGATATACTTTAAGCCAATCAGTGTGAGAATCGCAGAATTGATTGACATGAGCTAAAAGTCCTGGGGGTTTTAGTACATTGGGGAATTTTTATTTGCTACGATCATTGGCTAATAGTGATTCTTGTCAATCCAATTTCGCCTTTCTCACATTTTGACATTAGGAAACATGCATGCATAACCTAAATAACCGTCAAAATAAAATTTCATTGCAATATTCTTGAATAAGTAGTGACAGCAAAATTCCTCTAACCCTCATAGAAACAGCCATTGGAAATCATGGGAGCAATCTAAACATGTTAAGCTTTATTATGCTTTTGATTATTTTTTGTGATAAATAATTTCCCCTTTTTTTAGTCTCAACCCTTGGAGGAGATAATCCGTAGGGAAGTTTGTGCAAAGTAAGTGGAATAAATAGCTACTATACTTGGACAAGGTAGCTGGATAAGTACAAGAAAAGGCTTAATTAAGATTCTTTTAATGGTCTGCTATAATTTTTTGTACTTACCCAACAACACAAGGTAACCAAGGTAACCAAAGTAAAAAGGTAACCTCAAACACCACTGGGTAAGGAAGCATTTTGAAAAAAACTCCCCTAACTCACCTAGTCAGGCTGTTACATTTCTTCTGAATTTGATTAGTATTTTTTTAAGCAATTTGAGAATTTTTTTTTGAGGACTAGTATGCAAAAATGTTAAATATATAGTAACTTTGTCAATGGAAAATTAGCCCTATTTTCTAATAAGGAACAACAATATTATAACAATAAGGTTCTATGTAACAACAGTCTTATAATATATGCTATTTGAGGTGGGTAAGCCATAACAAGGGTTCTTTTGTTTTAAGTGGTCCCTACCTATTCCTGAACAATATGCTTTTGTTTTAGGTGGTCCCTACCTATTCCTGAACAATACGCTTTTCAATATTCTGACTTTAACTGCTACATCACAGAGGAGGTAGGATGATATTTATTTTTTGTAATTATTATAGACCTTAACCCTTACCCTACATTGCACCATCAGTATCTTATTACCATAAGTAATTACCATAACTAAAGATTAGACCTATTCATACCTGTCAACCTCCGAAAATCTCAAGGTTTGAGAAATTTTTTGGCGGAGGGGTGGGGTAAATTCACTTTTTTTGGGGAAGGGGTGGGTTTAACCTTGCAGGCGTTTGCCATATAGAAAGTTCTCACTAAAAATCCACTTATAGATCTCACAAGGTTGTTAGATAAATTGCTCTACGCAAGGGAATTATTGTTTCAAATATTTTAAGAGAAAATAGGCAAAATGACGATTTTCTATAGAATAATTTTTCGAAAGCGATAAAAATCGCTAAAAAGCGTGAGATTTGGTGCTCAACGCGGGAGAGCGGGAGAAAGGGTCCAAAATCTTGCGACTCCCGCCTAATGCGGGAGAGTTGACAGGTATGCCTATTGTTGTTGTTCATGTAAAATACTGATAACTGGTGCATGCAAGCTAGAAAACCTTAAGTGTGTAAACACATAAATGCATTAAAAGTAATACTCCAAACATCCATGAAAAAGCTTATTTTCATATGCTGTAGTCCTTGGTCACATTTAATTTAGTATTCATAGCATGTAAAGCTCTTACCAATATGTCAGCCATGTAATTGTTGGTTTCCGAATGATAGTAAAAACAAGGTCAGTGTTTTTAAGATAAATCTATTGTTCAGAGTTAGCTAAAAAAATCCACTGTTCCGCTTATGATGTACCAACTTGTTTGATCTGATCATATGGAAACCACTTCAAAGAACAAAAAAGACCTGGCTTTAAAACAGACAAATTTCACCCTCCTTTGCTACGTATATATAATATTTATACCTACAGTATAACTTTTTATTCTCAGAATCGTGCAGATATTAAAAATGGTACTGTTCTGAAGTTGGTGCTTTCTCCTGTGAGTATACATGAGTTTAATTCTATTTCTGAAATTCACTTTTATAAAATGAAATGTAGATACATTATAGCACTTAAAGAAATGTATTAATTTATTTAGAGGGGAGAGAAGTGAAGAATTTGGGCCCGAATTGAAGAATTTGGGTCCGTCTTCACCATCTATGTCTCAGAAAATCATTTGATTACTATGTCATGTAGTAAATTACTGTATTGCCTATGTTTCATGAAGGCAAAGCTTGCACAAGAAATCTATGACAAGCTGCAGTCAAATCCTGATGACAAAAAGACTGTGTTGAGCCAACTGGCAAACATTTCAGAGGTACGTTTGGTATGAATTGGGGTAATATTTTCAACATAGAACTTGCAATATGCGAGTAATGTTTAGCTGCAACATTGTAGATAATGTTGTTCCTAATTATTGCTTATTAGGATCTGACATTTGCTGGTGAATTCATAAAAAGAAATGGATTGGGCTGTATAATTAGCATGCTTGAAGGCAAACCAGAGTAAGTCTGTATGTCCATCTGATAGACATGTAACTCATGGCTTTCCGTCCATCCTTTTGCTTTTATGTCCGTGTCTATCTGTCAGTCCATCTAAGTACAGTAGATCCATCTTTTGTATTTCTTCTTTTTGTCCAGTTTTGCATATGAATGACATTTGTTGGTTTTCTACTGAGATGTATTTGTCCATTTGCCCATTTGTCTTGTGCTTGTATTCAGGTAAACTGTTTTCTTTCTGTTTTTTTTTTTATTTCTTCTTCTTTCTGCCCATCTTCTCTGCTTTGTTTATCTTCCTGTTTATCTGTTGTTCATCTCTTCTTATATTAATTTGTTTGTCTGTGTGTCTTACAATAGACATATAGATTAACAATCACTCATTTGTTTGTTTATCAACTTGAATTATTTCACAGAAGTCCAGAAAATCTTGCTTTTGCCCTCAAAGCCTTTCAAGAGCTGATGGAGCACCCAAATGTGTCATGGGATATCTTAACACTACCTTTTATTAAGAATGTGAGTGTCCTACTTTACCTCTATCAATGTTGTCTTTAATCTTTTGATGAAATTAAAATGATTACAATTTGAAATGTAACTGTAATATGTACTGTGTTTTATTTCCCATTTCTCAGTCCTTTTTTTTGTTGTTCTTCATTGTCTAACTATATATTGTTTATTGACAGCTGTCAATATTTGTAAATAAGAAGTCCCTCGCAGACCCAACAGTCCTAAAGAGATGTCTGTCCATTCTGGAGTCAATAGTCTCCAATAGGTAAAGGACCTTAAATTTTAAATATAAGAGAATAACTCTTGTTTTATCAAAAGAAACTTACAATTATCTTGTTTACTACTAAATGGAGGGTACAAAATGCAGGTCAGGTGATTTTACTGCTATTTTTTTTGCTTCCTCTTTTTCATTCAATTTATATGGCTCCTGTGACGCTCAGATTCTCTTTTATAACTAAGCATAAGCAATCCCGTGACTTTGCTGCACATCAACCAAACTTGGGTCAATTAATGTATAACGGTAGATGGACAAGTGAAAAAAATATGTTTAGGTGGTTACGTCACAGATCATGTGACCGTGTGAAAACTACGAATATCTCGCCAGTGATTTGCTGCTAATCAACCAAAAATAAATTGAATTAACTCCAAAATGTGGTGACTATATCTGTTAGATAAATGGTTCACTTTCTAGTATATAGCTTTTTAAATAAGTTTAATGGACAGTAGGGGCAGATCTAGACATTTTCAAAGGGGAGGAGGGGGGTACCTGTACGTTAAACATGTAGCGGTGGAAAATTCCTGGGTTTATGTTCTTATACAATTTTACTGAGATATTTATACTGTTATACATTACTTGACCCAAGTTTTCTTGATGTGCAGCAAATTGATGGCAAGATATTTGTATTATTCCCAAGGTCACATAATTGCTTAGCAATAAACAAGAATCTAAGTATTCAATATTTTAACGCGCCACGTGAGCCGTAGAAATTGAATGAAATAGAGAAAGCAAAAAAAAAAAAAAAAAACAGTAAAATCACCCGACCTGCATTTTGTACTCAACCTGCATCTGACCTGCATCCTGCATTTTGTACCCTCCAGTTTACTAAGTATTCCTTGATTAACAAATGTGAAACAAATGTTTACCAAACTTTAATACTTAACCTAAGCCAGATTAAGGAAACACTTGACATGGTCTAGTATTTACATAGTCTGCACTGCATTTCGATAGAGAAATATCTGTTTTTGATTAATGCATTATTGTTATTGATCTGATGTATAATCTTAGCTGATAGTGATTTTTATGATGGCATTATACTTTAGGTTGGTGGTGTAGTAATAACAAAATGCGGTAGATCACTTTTGTGTGTGATTGTGATCTATTATTTTATTCTCATATCAAAAGTGTTTTCATCTGCAAGTAAAATAAATTAAGTTAAATTTGATACTTATTTTCTTACAGCCCTGCCCTTCATCCACTGGTAGAGAGAGAAGTCATCTTTGAAAGTGTCGTTCACCACCTACACAGGTCTGAATATAATATTTATCACCTTTTTTGTGTTGTTTTTTATAAAATTTATCATTATTTTTTGCATGAACGATTATTTAATTTCCTTTCTTGTCCTAGTGGTAACCAAGACATCCAGTTGAATGCTGTTGCCCTCATAAATAGCATGTTTATGAGAGCTGATCCCATCAATAGACAGGTAATGTGTAATGCGCCCTTTTACCACCTTTTACCTTTTACCCTTTTACCCTTTTTACCCTTTTACCTTTTTACCTTTTATCTTTCACCCTTTTACCTTTTACTTTTTACCCTTTTACCTTTTACCCTTTTACCTTTTACCCTTTTACCTTTAACCCTTTTACATTTTACCTTTTACATTTTACCTTTTACCTTTTACCACCTTTTACCTTTCACCTTTTACCCTTTTACATTTTACCTTTTACAACGTTTTACCTTTTACCCTTTTACCTTTTACCCTTTATCTTTTACCTTTTTACCTTTTACCCTTTTACCTTTTACCTTTTTGTTGTGCTTGTAATTATGATTAAATTTTTGATAATAAATTAAATAATCATTAGAACAGAAGCTCAACAGGAGCTTATCAAATTAATTTTTTATTCACCTTCCACACTACTTCCCATAACTCTTTGCGACGCGTGCATGAAACCGAGGATAAAAACAAACTTTGTCTTCTTGTTTACAATTTTGATGCCTGACCTTGGTTTAACTTATGCGTCAAAAAGAGTTGTGGATAGTAATGGGGAAGGTGAATGGAAATTGGATGAATAGAGAACAGTTTATATCATAATTTACATGAATCCCTAAAACATTTAAGAGGATCTGTGAAACAATGGAGTCCTTACAAAAAGTGTATGGCAAAAAAAATATATAATAAGCATAACTGATACAAGTGCAGACAAGTGCTAAATTAAAATCTATGCAATACAATAAAATGAGCTCAGCAGTGGTTCCATAGTGTTTATCAATGTCTGTAGATAATAATTCTATATTTTCTTTTCATTATCAGCAATTCGCAGAACGTTTATCCAAGACTGGAGTTAGACAATCTCTGTTAAACGTAAGTTTTGGATATTCCCCTCCAGGACTGGGAAGAGGTTGTGTTGTTGAGGATTGTGGGTGATTCATGTTACGACGGGTGGCTATGGTGGTATGTTGTACTGATTAGATGCTCAGCTCTTCCTTTGGTTTTGCCACAATTTCTGGCAAGGTTGAGGAGATGTGCATTATGCAGTGGATCTTTCAGGGGTGATTCCATGGGTTTGTCCATAGGGACAAGCCATCAGAATGTCTTAGAGGTCCTTGTTGTCGTCTTATTAAATTAAATCACCCTTTCAAAAATCCTGGGTCAGTCATTCTTATAATATCCACAGTGTTGAAATTCCATGTTTTGTCATATTTGTGATTTCTTAAAATAATCTGAATGACAGGGGTTTCATTAAGTTTTAGAGTAGGCTTTGGAGATGGATAAGTAGGGGGTGGAAGTTTTCTTATTTTATTAGTGGAAATAAAACTTAAATCAACTTTTGTAAACAAAGTAGCCAGCACTCGGTGGAAAATAGCTGGTGATTCCACGGGCCACCGGGGCCTAATGAAACCCCTGAATGAATTGCATTGCGTTTTTGCTTTTGTAGAATGTTATCCGTGCTAATAAAGAAGTCAAGAGCGAGATGGCCCACCAGTTATATGTCTACCAAGCTATGATCTTCAGCTTATTAAATGACAAGATCAAAATGAAGGGCAACCCTCTTAACCAGGTGATAGATTACAGAAAGTTTACAGGATGTCAGAAATGTGTAGCACAGTTGCAGCCTGCAACCTGTTTTGATTTGGGAATGTCTCTAGTGTAGTTTTCCCTCCACCGAATGATGGATCCCTTGTGCATCTAATAGATTATAATATAATAGCCATATTTTAGTCGCTCCACCCTTCTAGTCTCATAAGACTTTTTATTGAATATGTATATCAAGTTTTGTGACCAATTTATTTCCATTTTACCTTGCATTTTCATACTCCTCTGTTTCACCAGTCATTAAAAGGGTCTTTAAAGAATAACTATTTAATATGTTATTGTGTTTTGTTTGTATAGAATTTGAATGAGAGCCTTGATATACTGCGGAAGGTTGCATTTGAGTCAGACATGGTGGCAATGCATGGGGGAAGACCATTATCCCAGGCAGGCAACCAGTCCAAAGATTTCAAGCGCCTGGGCTTTGTAGTAGGTTACTAGTTCTAACAAGAACAGCTCCATTCTATTGCTTTAAAAATAAAATAATCTATGGTTAATGACGTTTTTCTACATAAGTTACTAGTCACAGGAAGAACAGTTTCTTCATAACCACTTCATTATGTTACCATCATTTATTGGGGAGGGAGGTATGTGTGTGTGTGGGGGGGGGGGGGATAAAACTTGTGCGTGACAGATCTTTTACTGCTAAAAAAAATCAAATGTGATGCTCTGGGTATCTAAATCCATTTAAAATCACTTTGAGAACGAACCCATCCAACAGTGGAAACAGCTCCATTCTATTGCTTTTATAATAAAATAATCTACGGCTAATGACATTTATCTACATAAGGTGATAGATATTTCAATATTAAAAATAAAATAACACCATCATTTCCATTCAAGTCAAATCCGAAGTCTCAAATTTTGCTTATCTCTATTAGGGTAAATTGAAGCCGAGTCAAAGGGTTAAAAACACATTTTTTTTTCATAATGGTGTAGTCACTCAAGAAAACTAGATACTTAGGAAATTTGTTATAAAATTAAACCATAGTAAATTACTAGGTATTTTACTGGCACTGCAAATTGACCAATGACAACTCACTAAAAGAATTTTTTTAACATTTCTGGAACGGTTTTTTTACCGTTAAAAAGGGGAATTTTCATTTTAGGGGTTTTTAAAAAGAGGTTTTCTAGTCCATATTATCTCTTTTATTCTACTTTTACTACTCTCAGTTCTGTAGCACCGTTAATAACCAACCTTGCTCATTAATTCTTTTCAATATTTCAAAGCACACTAAAATATGACAATTAATTCTGAATCCAGAACATCGATAGTCCTGTGATGGACTTCAGTGACTCCCCCCCAGGCCTTCTCCCTATGCATGCAATGATCTACTTCTCCAAAAAGCACCAGGATCAATACATTAAGGTAGGTCTGTATCCCTTGTGTTTAGCACCAGGCAATGTGACACAGATGTTGTGTGATTTGATAGGTTTAGTTTACTGTCGAATATGTTGTATCGCGACGCCACATTTTCAAAACATCGATTTGTTTTTGTCTTTTGGGATTTTCTGTTCCGCCAGTCAAATTATTCTAAGCCAATCAGATTCTTGCCATCTCTCGCCTAGTGCGCCTGGCTTTCTGTCGCGACACTGTCTGGTTAGGGAAGTGCACAAAGCGAGACTCTGATTGGCTAAGCGGAACAGAAAACCAAAACAAATCGTGTTTTGAAAACGCGGGCCGCGATACAACTGATTCGGCAGTAATATTGTTCGATGTACAGTGATTTATGGGTAAGGGTGCAGGGCGCCTTTAGCTTCGTGCTAGGGCTGATACGTTTTTTTATTCACGAGTTGTGCAGTACCAAACAACGAACGAGTGAGCGCAGCGAAGAGTGAGTTTTTTGGTTTCAAAATAACGTGTGAATAAAAAATGTACAAAGCACTTTCCATGCTGTATTTTGTTTATTATATACATACTGAGCTTATTACATAACATTTTATTAGACTTGGCTGCAGAGGCTCCGAGGTTTGTGCTGTTCGACGGTTCAGTTGAAGAGAGACAGAAACTTACAGTGAAATGAATTTGTCTCGCTAATGTCACCAACGAGACTGTGATGTTAGCGTTTCAACAGCCTTACATCCCGCTTGGTTTTTCCCTTTGTATTCTTGTTTTCAAGACTTTCTACATAATCCTCTACAGTGTCATTGAGAGTAGCAAATCTATTGTCTTTTGTCCATTTGAACCCTTTGTATTCAATTTTCACAGTAAAATTTCATTCTCTCGCTCAATGGAGCTCAATAACAAAAGTGACATGCAAAAGCCACCCGTCTCCCCGTGTTGAAATTGAAGCCATTCATGTGCAGTGAAAAAATATTGTTCGTCCAATCAGAACCGCGGACATGGTGAAAAACAACAACGTTCGCGCCTCTGATTTGCTGAGACCAGTGAACAAACGGAAATTTACTGAATAGTTTTCAGTGATTATTTTTCAGTATGTATATAATAAAAGTCAATATGACACAGATGTTGTGATATTTGAGAGGTTGGGTTTTGTTCTGGTCATACTGCAGGTCGTGATGGAGAACCTCTCACGAGGTGATGAATGCGAGTGTCCGTTTGCACAGTCAAGCATCGCACTGACCAAGATGCTTTGCGAAATCCTCAAGATAACCGGAGAACCACGTGCGTATAACAAAGAGGGAAAAATGTAAGGTTGCAGGGCAGTGCATGGCTATGACTATTAAAATGGTCTCTATATTATGTACCTAAGCATGTATTGCTGTGCCTGCGTTTTCGTAAAAGTGGTTAGAATGTGAAAATGGTCAACTCCATCTAAATCTGTTTTCTTCTCGCAGCGTCTGAAACTAGCGACGAATACTACCCAATCTTCTTCACCACTGACAACGCCTTTGAGGAGTTCTTCTGTATCTGTATTCAGCTAGTTAACAGAACATGGCGTGAAATGAGGGCAACATCCGGTGATTTCAATAGGGTAATGCAACAGGGTCATAGCTGTACTCAAAGTAAAGGGAGTGGTAAAAAATAGTGTTAAGAAGGAAGGGGACCAGGCTTTTGCTATACAGATTAGAGATAAAATCTTGAAGTTTGGGGTATAACGGTTCTATTTTATAAATTCCGAAAGAGTGTAAGTGGGAGAGGTGAAACTGATACTGATGCCCGGCAGCAGATGCGGGCAACTTCAATAAGGAAGGTGTGGACTTTTGTTTTTTGGTGCAAATTAAAAGAGGGTCCCATTAGGACCTTTGGCACGCCCCTACTAACAAGACCACCCAGTGATAGTAAATAGAAATGAATAGAGATGCTTTAATGTCCACAGGTGATGGCAGTTGTGAAGGAGCAGATTGTTAGGTCGCTTGGCGAGAGACACTCTACCATGGATCAATACAAGGTGACTCAATATTTTCGCACATGCCCCCCTCCCCTAATTTTCAGAAATTATAAGGAAATGACCAGTAGGGCCTTGGCTGTACCCCCAATGTTTTCTTAATGTTTCTGTATCGTACCCCCAATAATTGGAGGCCTCTTACGGCTATGGCCACATGGTGGACACATTCGTAAATAAGAAGTCTAATAAGAGAAATAAGAAGCGGATTGTGAAAATTATTACTCTTATTATCTGTTGCCTGCTGCTCTTCTTAACAATATCTCAGATCTATAACTATTGCTAATCACTATAAAAACAATTTAAAAGTTAAGCTAGAGAGTTTAGAGACTTGGAGAGCTGAAACCCATATTTTTCAGGTGTTTATAATAGACGAGTAATGACTTAAGCATTTTTTACAAGACATACATTTGTTCTATTTTTTCTTATTTATCAACAGAACTACGTGTCGAATCTTGGCTTCACCCAGATCCTCAAGCTGATGCAGCAGGAATTCCACGAGAGGACAATGCTAGAACTACAAGCCCCGCCTGTTGTGTAAGTCAAAATTTTGGGCCATGCTAGATTAGAAGTGCCAGCTGTCTTGTTTATCCACTTTTGTGACCATGCTACAGCAACAGGCCTCTCAAGGCGCTGTTTAAGGGTTATATTGTGAATTCAATCAGGTCGGTAAGGACGTAAAATCCAGTTTTATCGGCTTCGCTTATCAAGCCTAATGCACTGGAATTCCGCCAGGCTCAATTCAGGGTGAGACTTCCTTCAGAGGCGTTAGAATGCACTGAACTAACCTGTATTGGGGGACGAAAAGAATTACTGTCAACGCTCTCCCATGGTACCATCTTTAGTGATAGTAGTTGTTCATTGAGCACAATGACATATTATTGTAACCTGCAGTGGGAAGTAGGATGTATCTGTAGTCTGAATAATGGAAAAATCCAAATTATATATTCTCGCTATACAAGTTATACCAACATATAAGTATGCCACTTCTTTTTGAGTTTAGGATCCGCCCCTCTCCCCTTATGATTAAATCTGCTATTAGATTTTACTGATTAGCATACGTCTTTTTTTACAGTGAACTCAGACAACAGATTCTTCCTGAATTAAAAAACATCGTTCGACAGCAGGTTGGTTTCTCAATCGTGCCTAGACTTTTTGTCTAATACTAATGTTGATAGAACATTAAGAACTATGTACGATCAGTCATGAAGTAAAAGAAGAAAACCATAGAAACGTCGTTCTATATGGTTGACATACTCATTACTCAACGTGGCAAGGAAATACTCCAGTGTGCATTAGCATACAACGGAATCCCCTAATAAACTATGATTCTTGCATACTAGTTGACAATAAACTATGATTCTTGCATACTAGTTTACTACTATGATATACCACAATGTTCGACCTATTCATCATTCTTAATTTATATTTCAGCGTCTCGAGCAACTAAAGGAAGGGCGTTTATTTGACAAGGGTGGCAAGCGTCATGTTCGAGGTAAAGCAAGAAAAGAGAGCGACTACCAGTTCCCTATCCAATCTAGTGCACGAAAATAGTTGTTGAATGTTTCGGAATGTTACACGACCTACCTCAAAGAAAGCTCTCCTTTTTCAATCAATTTTATCCAGTTTACTTTTTCAATCGATTTCTATCATTCGATACAAGACGTTCAGACCAGATGCGTTCGCACTTTGGGTTAATCCCAAAATAGTAGCTATTGACAAAGAATGGCATTATAGTCACCTAAACAGATGAAAATAATCAACGTGAATGTACAATTTCTTTTTTTTCTTCAGATAAGTTCTGGTTCTGCCGTTTGTCGCCCAACCTGAAGTTCCTTCATTATGGCGATTGTGAAGAGGGGCAGACCCCAGCCTTGGAGGCACTTCAAAACAAATGTAAGTGAAGACTGCCAGACACCACCTTTGAGGCACTTCCAACATAAGTGACAAGGAGCAGACGGCCGCCCTAGAGGCACTTCCAAACAAACACAAGTGACAAGGGGTAGACGACCCCTTGTGTATTTAATATATATTACATGTATATTCAGTCTCTTTATTTGAATTCTTGTTGCAGTAGCAAATTAGGTACGTATTATGGTTCGGTTTCAAGTTAGTTTTTCGTGACGCTTCTAACCCTCCATATTCTGTGATAGTGCCCATTGCTGGTATCAAGCAACTGCTGGTTGGCAAAGACTATCCTCACGCCAAGGACATCAAAGACTGGAAAAAGGTACGAGCGTGCACTTTCTTGTTCAAAAATTTGGTAATTACAATATCGGCTGCTGTCTCTATTAATCCTCAAGAGTAGAACAAGGACCCGAAGCGTTAATATTCTTTGTTGTTTATGCAGCTGCATCATCTTTTCTTCTCATTGGAGTATGAACGCGATGACAAGACAGAGTACCTCAACTTTATAGCTCCCAACCCAAACGTGGTAAGTACCGAATAGGGCTTGCAGTTCCTATCCACTGTCACGCTCCAAGGATTGCCTGCAATATGTGACCCCTCCCCTTACACACACGCACACAGAGAAGTGGGAATCTTGGAAGGTGGAGCCTTTGGAATTTGATTCCCATCTAATAACACCTTCCTCTTATTGTATTTTAGCCACTTCTAGGGGGTATCCCAGATGGAAAGGGTGGAGCCTATAAGAAATAGTTCGTGAAGGGTATTATTCTCTGGATCACACAATTTTAATGTTTGATGTGATACCCACTAGTACTATTCTACCAAAGGCAGGTTACAGAATTTTGCCTTCACTCTTCTCACTGAAGTGTTGACCACTTAAAAACCCGACTGTCAGTAGTAGTGACTTTAGATAATAAAAGAGATTGGGCTAATTGCTCTCCATTCAGCTCGAATACGACAGCGCAGATACAAGACGATGGCATAAGCTTTAAAGAATTATAAGGTGCATCGGCTGAATAATGTTTTTTAATTCTTAGTTTGCAATTTGGGTCGACGGGATATCAACACTACTCAACAAAGAGGTACGTGAACTCACAGTAGTATTCTTACTGGGGTTAACTATGATTAAATTCCAGCTTGAACAGCGCAGCTAGCGTAACCACAGGAATCGTGTGCAACCCCGTGTTTTGTAAATGTGTGCATACCCTCTACCACTCAGCAAGTCAAGGCTGAGGGGGAGAGGGTATGCGAAGTGCCTGCCACTCTTTGGTTCTAAACAAGTGTTTAATTACCAGCCGATGAACATTGGCGCATGACTTATATTTGCTTGCTCGGCTTGCTTTAAATGCAAAGTGTCATGAGTTCAAGCAAGCAGCTGTATGTAATGAATTCATATTCTTCTCTGACTTTCCAGATGCCATCAAAAGAGGCTCAAGAAGACCTGGAAACCCTTCTGAACATGGAGATGAAACTCCGATTGTTGGACCTCGAGAATATCTCAATCCCAGAAAGCCCCCCTGCAATTCCCCCTGAGCCCCCCAACTACGACTTTGTCTACAATTTCTAATTCAGCTACCATCCCTTCCTCGCCCCTCTAGATTTCTAACACACAACCACCATCCCTCAACTACCACCCCTTCCTCGCCCCTCTAGATTTCTAACACACAAGCACCATCCCTCAACTACCACCCCTACCTCGCCCCTCTAGATTTCTAACACACAACCACCATCCCTCAACTACCACCCCTTCCTCGCCCCTCTAGATTTCTAACACACAACCACCATCCCTCAACTACCACCCCTTCCTCGCCCCTCTAGATTTCTAACACACAAACACCATCCCTCAGCTACCACCCCTTCCTCGCCCCTCTAGATTTCTAACACACAACCACCATCCCTCAACTACCACCCCTTCCTCGCCCCTCTAGATTTCTAACACACAAACACCATCCCTCAACTACCACCCCTACCTCGCCCCTCTAGATGTCTAACACACAACCACCATCCCTCAACTACCACCCCTTCCTCGCCCCTCTAGATTTCTAACACACAACCACCATCCCTCAACTACCACCCCTACCTCGCCCCTCTAGATTTCTAACACACAAACACCATCCCTCAGCTACCACCCCTTCCTCGCCCCTCTAGATTTCTAACACACAACCACCATCCCTCAACTACCACCCCTACCTCGCCCCTCTAGATTTCTAACACACAACCACCATCCCTCAACTACCACCCCTACCATGCCCCTCTAGATTTCTAACACACAACCACCATCCCTCAACTACCACCCCTACCTCGCCCCTCTAGATTTCTAACACACAACCACCATCCCTCAACTACCACCCCTTCCTCGCCCCTCTAGATTTCTAACACACAACCACCATCCCTCAACTACCACCCCTACCTCGCAACCTCTAGATTTCTAACACACAAACACCATCCCTCCTTCGCCCTATTGGATAAGATAAGAACCCTTTCTGGAACAAATACTTCTGCATTTACCACTGGACTTAGTAACTATACTAGGACTAACTCACAACCCTCATCCTTCCTTTCAACCAATCCTTTTAAAACAGCACCCTTAGATAAGTACCTCCCTAAACCATCTAATATTTATCTTTGTAATATTCCTATCAGTTATTTCTGACAAACCTTTTTAAAACCACACCCTAATCTCTCATATTTAAATTCCTACTACTACACATCATTAATAGAATACATTTTTTTGAAAATATTAATAGATTACTGAATTCCATTTAGGATTTAATTCAATACGAATTGCAAACTCTTAGTATTTCGTCTTTAGATAGCAAATGTAGAAATAGATATTTTCAAGATTCGATTCTTCACCAACTCTTTACAATGAACATTTGTTGCGAAAGTTATATTTTGTATCTTTTTCTATTTCAAATATCAATCGTTTTGTAATCTAAATATTTTAAAATATATGTAATATTAACCTTTAATATAAATATATTTCTGATTGTGAATGATTGAAGCAATTAAAGAAATGTATTAACCTTTAGTATTCTTTGGTCTGTATTACATCAAACATGAAGTATAAAAAGACAAATCAGTTGTGAATGTTTTATTTTGTAGTTTAGTGAGGGCATCTAGTACAAGTTTTCTGCTCCTGCTAATACCTAATATTAGGAACAAGTTGTAGACAAGTGGTTACACGGAACGGAATACCTTCCCGCCCCTACCCCTCCATAGGGTACTAGGAAAATGTCCCTCGTGCCTGACTCGTCCCCAGTCGTCTCGCATTTTTTCGGAGAATGAGAATCCGGATGACCTAATGTATTTTCCAACGAATACTACATACAAAAACGTCAGGTCCTTTTTATGCCGGACTAGTGCATGCATATACTGAAATACTTCGCTTAAATAAAAAGGCATTAACAGTTAAACCTCCGTATGGAACACCCTCGAAATGGAGACTCAAAATGCAGCTTATATTTAACGTACTCTAAAGTACTTAACTATAAATAGGTCTAGAGTTTTGGCTGAAGAATTTGATATCGCGACTTTGAGAGGTTGCGTTCAGGGTGCTATTCCGTTGGGAGATTCACCTGTAATTCTGTAATTATGCAGGAGGGATTCCTCCGGTCTTGATTTTATCACCAGACGCCATTTCCTCTAGCCCTCGTACTTCTTCATGAAATCTTCGTGGAATCTCTTGAATTGCTCATACTGGTGAACCGTCTTCTCCAACGGGGGAATAATTGTTATTCTAGTTAGAAGCAAGAAAACAAGGATATCATTTCAAATTAGTCACTGACGACGGCAAATGCACCACAGGGTTGGAAGCCACCACTATCCCTAAAAAATCAGGGCTTAGAAATCAGGGAGGGCTGGTGGAATGGGGCCAGCTGGTGCTGATAAACACTACCTGCAGACGGTTGAGGGGGCTTTTGATGGAAACTCGAACCATCGTCATTCTGGCGACCGCTTGCATCTTTGGAATTTAAGCTACGCACCTCTCTTGCACTATTTGTTATTATTTTATTTTTTTTTTGCTATTATGCAGGTAGTCCCAAATCTAATATGCATCGTGTTTTTAGCATCAACTACCTGTAGCAAGAGGGTTTGGGATGAAGGGAGAGGTGTGGGGGCTGGGGTTAGCTCGCGCTGATAAACACTACTGTTAGAGCCATTACTATCTTGCACGTATATACAATACTATTTATCTATTTCGGTACCCCTTATATGCACGTAGCCCAAAGTCTAAGGAGGGCGGGGGGGGAGGGAACAAGTCCTTTTCTTGTCATCCTTTCCAAAACACCAGAAGTCTCTTACCGGAAGTGGTAAGTGCCTTCCTTCTGTCCCATTACACTTCCGGGTGCAACAAACTGCCCGGTGGCCTCAAGCAGTTCAGAGGCGTACAAGCTATCAGGGGTCAAGCCCTGGTCCTATGATAAAAAAGCGGTATCAGGAAAAACAATGCATACATTTAACGGCGCTGAAACAACAATAACTACAGTAGCAGCAGCGACATCATCAACACCAACATAAACATCATTATCAACATCAACGAACACCATTTATATTACCCTAATAACTGAAGCAGTTGATAGCTGATATCAGACTGAACGGCCCTTATGTCTGGGAGGAAGCACATTTGGCTACCCACACTTTCCTCCCTCCTTTCCTCCTTGCAATCCCTACCTAAGTAGCCTGTACAGCCTGGGATAATACCCTAAGGTCGGCATGCATTCATTTCTTTTACGCTCCTTTCTTAGTTGTCATCTCTACCTGAGCAGGTTCTATTCCCTAGCCTGAGAATACCCTTACGTAGGCAAACATTTCTTTCCTTTTCTTTCCTCCGACTCTTTCCTCCTATTCCACCCCTATCCCAAGAATGGCATGTATTCATTTCCTTCCCCTCACGTTCCTTCCTTAGTTGCCATCCCTACCGGAGCAGGTTTTATGCCCTAGCCATTCCTTCCCTTTAAGTCCTTCGAACCTTACTTCCTTTCCACCCCTACCTTAGCAGCCTGTATGGCCTTGTCTGGGAGAAGCACTCTTGGGAAGGCATACATCGCTCCTTGCACCGTGTTACACTGTATACCAGCGAGGGAGTTCAGGAAACGTGTCGTCATTCCCGCCTTCTCCTTCATAGACTTCTGGATAGCAGTTCTTTCCTGAGAAACATAGCTTTAGCTCCATCATTTAAAACTTACAACATCTAAATAAAGAGTAAATATTTAATTACTAAATGTAGTTGTATAGCGCAGAATTACAACGCACATGCTCCACGTGAGATAGTCCTCTGACTCTTACGAATCATAGCTTTTTGCTAAGAGGGGGTTTGATCTAATGGCAATGTGGGGAGAAAATATTTTCGTTACAAAACTTTCCAGCTCCTACATACTCTTTCCCCGATTAACGAAATTTCTTGAATAAATGCATTCTGTATGCCATGTTCTTTTGAGCATAACACTTTCCCTGGGCAGTGGGATAGATCCGCTAGCGGCCCCTAGCAGAGAGCCATCACACCTCCACATTCCTGGGCCGGGTTACTAGAAAGCAGGTTAACGCAGGGATGGAAGCCCTTTTTTATTCAAATCAAATGTCAAGATAGTCGTTTTTATCCCTGGGTTAGCGCTAAACTGCTTTCTAGGAACCGGTCTCTGCAGTTTGCTCCGACATTACTATAAAGTATCCTTCAAACTGCATTGAATTTGTAACCCATCATTTCTTTGTTTCTGATTGATGAGGAAACCTCAACCTGAAGACTAATGAGATCTCACCTTGTCGTAAAGAGCGTAGGAGTCGTCGCCAGGTTTTGGCGGTTGACACACAATGCCCATCGCGACCTGCAAAACGTGAGAACTCAAATTCACTTATCGGAGCAAAACGCTACTAAAATAAGTCGCGCCATAGGAGCTGTGATTATTAACTTTGCAATAGGCGAGACCAGATTGGTGCAAAAATAGTCGCAAATCGCTCTAAATAATTACAAGCATAATAATTTTAAAGCCAAATTCGCTGTTGCGCGACCTCGGCGAATCCAAAACCCTTGTCTTATTTGGGGATAGCGCGTAGTCAGACACAAGCATTTTAGGAGGCGGTTTGTCTGGTTTTGATTATTTGGTTTGATTGACTACGCTATATTCCAAAACTAAGTTTTGAATTTTCTATCCTGAGAGGTCGATCGATAGCTTCATTGCAGCGTTTTCCACAAAAATTTCGGCATGCTTGAATTAACTGCGAAAAACTTACAAACTGTCGCTGTGAAATCGCCGTAATTATTTAAGCTGTTCACAAGCGCGATTTAATTTGCTATAAAATTCCGTGTTGCCTGACAAAAGTTGCTAATGTAAACAGGGAAGAACATAGTTGCATGAGCTGACGTTAGGGGGTTAGGGGGGGGGGGGGGGGGGAGGCGGCTTTGCTTTGTATATAACCAAAACCTTCTCCACCTATCTTTATAATAGGCCTAGGCCTAGGCGCGGTCACAAAGGGAGGCACGTAGGAGGCTATCTTGATCACCAATGTGTCCACGCCCTAAATGTGACTGCTTCATTAAACACATGATAGATGCTGCGTGACATGAAACCTCACCTGGCCGTAAATGTTTGGACACGAATAGAGCGTCATTCGATTGTGGAAAAATGATTTGACGTCTTCGTCGAATCCTGTCAGTTGGTAGTATCCGCCTCTCAATGCACACCTACGGCAGACACTGATTTAGAATATCAGGGTTGCTAGATGGTATCAGATTGAGCACACAAACAGAAAATAGTACATTTGCCAGGTTTGGAAATTGACAGCCTTGACCGCTTAATGTTAACACCAATGAGGCTTATTCACACCGCCACTTTACGCTCCCGCACAATGGCGAGTCACACAAAGAAGCAATTTCCATCGGCTGATTCAAGCGAGTAACTGAGAAACACTCAATCAAATATTGTTAATAAGGCACCAAACTTCAATCGTAGATGGTTATTTTGAAGATTTTTCGCAAATAAACGTGGCTGATCAATATCGTTCACTTCTCGAGTGTAATCAACGGCCAAATAAAAGTTCGTTCACTTCTCGAGTGTAATCAACGGCCAATTAAAAGTTCGGTTACTTCTCGAGTGTAATCAACGGCCAATTAAAAATTCGTTCACTTCTCGAGTGTAATCAACGGCCAATTAAAAGTTCGTTCACATCTCGAGTGTAATCAACGGCCAATTAAAAGTTCGTTCACTTCTCGAGTGTAATCAACGGCCAATTAAAAGTTCGTTCACTTCTCGAGTGTAATCAACGGCCAATTAAAAGTTCGTTCACTTCTTGAGTGTAATCAACAGCCAATTAAAAGCATGTTCAGATTAGAGCCTGGCAAACAGGCAAAACATACAACAAATGAGGGCCATTTGTTAGAAAACTTTCGCGGTTAAAATGTAACCCTCCAAAAATAATGATTATTGTATTGTACAGCATCAATAGTGAAAGCATCAGCGATGCTGTTCTCACGCCTAGTTTAGCCTATAAGTGTAGTCGCTTACTCGGGAAATAAATCCTCTCACAAGTAAGCGGCTAAAAGGTAGGCTACGCCTTGTTGGTAAGGAAAGAAAGTGCTGAAAAAGAAAGGAATAAAAATCGACTTTATCTTGAATTACAGCTGAAATAAGCTGAAATTACAATTATTTTGGGTCTTATTCGGATAGATATCTAAGGCGCATTGTGTTGCTTCCAGTTTACACGAATAAGAGAAGTGCCAGTACGTTAAGGCCCCTTTGGTAATGTGGACAAGTGCAGACACTAAGAGAAGGACTTCGCCTTTTACAGTGGTTCTTTTAATTACAGGCTGGTTCGCTAGGTTTCCGAGGTGGGGTCGCCATAGTCCGAGACACTAGGAATACATAGACACAAGTAGTTTGCCAACATTTCTTTTGTCTTGTGGTCAACCGAACGCAACGGCAATGTTTGATGATGATGGCGCTGTTTGCACATGGGTTTAAACATAGCGTGAACGCGGCATAAAAATACTTACTCGCCAGACTGCATAGTGTAAACGCAGCATATAAAAACGTACTCGCCAAAGTGCATAGTGTGAACTCGGAAAATAAATACCTAATCGCAAAGTGCATAGTGTGAACGCGGCACGCGGCGTAAAAATACGTACTCGCCAAAGTGCATAATGTGAACGCGACATAAAAATACGTACTCGCCAAAGTGCGACTTTGCACTGCAGTGTAAAGAGACGAGCTGGAAGTCACGGTATTCTTCGCCCAGATCGTGTAAGACTTTGCGACAAGAGTGAAAGGCACACCCATCCGCATAGATATTATCTTGGTACACTTCGTCCGCAAAAAGAACTAGGCGCTCACGGTGGCAAAACTTGATTACTTCTCTGATGTTTTCGTACGTCAGGACTTGCCCTTATACAGACAAATAGTGTTTTAGTAGTTTTATCAATGTTGGTGTTCTTGGACATGAAATTATTGAAAAGGCAATAAAATATTTTTTATTCACGATACCCAAACAAAAGTGAGTCAGACACAGCCTAGTCCTAGGCGTTCTTACCGGGTTTCCTGTGCTCGGAGATGAAACGTGAGGTAGCCTGGGGGCTGGGACTAGCTCATGGTTTCCTGTGACGTCAAACTCTTACCATCCACAGGAAACCCAACCACAGGAAACCCGATAAGAACGCATCGGACTAGGTTGAGTCAGACGTAGGTGGGCCTAAATCTGCCTTAAGCCGCATAAAATATTGACAAAAATCCGCAACACTGACTACGCTGGCTAAGTACATCTCTATTTCACTTGAAAGGGTTAAAAAAAAATCAAAATAAGTGTGAGGGTTTGTTTTTTTTTAATTCTGCAAAAAATAGAAGGGGTCCATCTGATAGAATTTTTTTTTTACTGAAAATTCGATAAATATTAAGAACGGCTTTTTTATTTATGGTGTATTGGTGTCCCCTTTCTATCCATGAAGGTGTGCCATTTTCAAAAAATTCCTTGTGATGCCACTCACCAGTGGGGTTTCCAGGGTTAATGAGCACCAGCGCACGTGGCACACAGTGTGGCCTACTAGAATTTAAGGCTCTTTGCAACTCTCCCATTTCAAGCTGCCAGTTGTCATCTTCATTCAAGAAGTAAGGTATCTACAAAGTAGGATTTCATCTCACACTATAACTTAATTATTGTAGAGCCAGTCAAGAGAATAAAGGGGGGATGGCATCAGTCAAACACTAATGCACAGCTAAAAATACCTGGCCGTTTTATAGACATTAGATTTATTTGAAACGAGAAGTATTAATTTCCAGGCCTTACCTGGTAGCCGTTGAGTTCCAGCAGACGTCCAGAGTACAAAGGGTATTCTGGGATGGGGATCATCACTCCGGCCCGACCAGGGCCTTCCTGATCTGCAGTCATCAAAGCTTTCAGCACAATCTGTGGTTGGAGTAACATTTATATTAAGGGCGGAACCGAACAAAGGTAACAGTTACCTGATAATAATTTTATTGGAGGAGCCTACTCCGATGTCTTGCTAACAGAAGTGAAAAGCAATTTTCAACAATTTTTTTAGCGTACAAAGATGAAACGGCCTCCTACCCCATAGCGCCAATATTTGTGGATAAACAAAGTTCCATAGCTTCATTTTTCCTTCTGCCCTCTGAGACATTCAGGTACAAATATAGCACATACAGTTTTACATTACTTAAAGCCGCATTGTCACCAGTTTACTTCCGGTTGATTACGAACAATCTCTGATGGTAAAATATTAGTGTGTCTATTGGAAGTTTCTTTAAGGATGTGATTGATAATTTAGTGTGGATGGCCTGTTAAATATCTAGGATTCTAATAGATTCTTTTGTCTTTTAACGGTTACCTCTGGTAGTAAACTGGTGACAATGCGGCTTTTAGTGCTGTTCCAAATGCAAATGCATGTAAATATGAATAAAAGAATGGACTTTTTTTACATTTATTTGCATTTGGGACATTGATGGTATACGTGGCAGATCTATGCAGAGATGGTCCCCTTACTCTTATAGCTTCCCCTCCGCCATTTGTCAGATATATATTTGACAGGTCTTCAGGATAGCCATCTCTGGTGGAGATAAAATCTGCTATCTGCTGTCGCACTATCTTCAAACCTTGGGATGAGGTATAGGAACCTGACAAAAAATAACGAACTAATTTTAGATAATGGAGAATAATTAGTGTACATGGTACAAAAAGGCTGCCAGCTGTCACATTTTCGATGTTATTATGTTTAATATTGCTTAGTCCAGGAGGGCGAAGATAGGCATAGTTCTCTTTCCAAAACAAGCCCAAAACAAAGATTTTATGGCCATGTTATTGAGATAATATAAATTATATGGCCATGTTATTGAAATTACATTAAGAGGGTCATAAATAAATTGAACCTAGAATAAATACTTTACAAACTCTATTTATATTAAGCATGGATGCGATTAATTGTATTGGTTGCACAAAAAAACTCTTGCAGTGGACTAATTTGACATGCATTATGTTTATCTTATTAAAACATGACTTGCACTTTCTGATAACTTATCTTATTGCAAGATAAAGCCCTGCTTATCACACTCTGTTTAACATGGTTGTCTTGGAATGTTTAACTCACTAATGGTTCCTCCATTTTTCTCTGACAATATCTCCCGAACTCTTTTTTTAACGTCACTGGGGAATCGCTCATCTTGGAGTAAATCTGGGTATGTCAATAGGCATAATACCTAAAAAAAGATTTATTATGTTGATTGTTAAGATAAATTACAATGAGCTGCTACAAAAAGCTGTCCTATAGAAAATAAAGAGCACCATTTTGATGATTATTTTATTAGATATGTAACATGCTCTTTTTAAATAATTGACTAAGGGGTCACATTGCCTGTGAGTAATGTGTAGTAGCCTGTGAGTCTGCTCTCATTTGGGCTTATTCAGTGTTTTGTTTTAGAATATTGGGAATTCTGTGGATCACGAAAAAATAAGAGCCAGAAATAAAACCCCCTCTTTTTGAATCTCAACCCACTTCACCCTTGGCTGAACTCACACCTCAACTTTTGCGTGAGCTCCTAAAATACAAAACAAGGTTATAGTTTGAAATTTTGTTTGCTCCTTCTCGATCCTTTCCTATGTGTTGTTGCAGCATGATAAAGGTACAATTCAAGCCAAGTGATTAATTCATGCGCTAGAAAACACGCAACTTGCAGGACTTTTCACTGATTCAGGTTGCTTTGCATTCAGGGTTGCATTTGGGCCTTTCAACTTGTTTAAGGATTGCATAGGGACGCTTTCGCTGTTGTTGCTTTCCACCACATTGAAGTTCTGGTCTAACTATTTGCGACAGAATTTGTTACGTTCAGACACTTGAGTGACATATATGTCAAATTATCCAATCACGGTGCTGCGTTCATGGGCGAAGAGGATTCAAAAAGGGGGGTTTTATTGCCGGCTCTCACTTCTTCACACCCTCGCCCCAGCACACCTTGGTCACAGGATTCCCAATATTTGAAAACAAAACATTTCCGAATAACCCTGAATGAGAGCTGGCTGCCAAAAAGTGGGTCAATTCTTATTCAAGGACCATCAAATACTATACTTTTTCCATATAATACCTATGACTGTGCACACCCCCCCCCCCCCCTTAAGGAGTCTCTTGGCCTTGATTTTCAGCTGATTGACAATAACATGTTATATCAGGCCCACATGATTTAATAGTAAACAAAGTCAACAATGCTTAGATACAATCCCAGACGTTGTCATCCCAGATATAAATGGTTTATGTTTAGGTCCTCTGGAATAACATACTCCATCCCTTTTACTTTCCCACAATGTTCTAGTCCAGATACTGTACCTGTCTCATAAATGTGATTGGCTTTTGTCCCTGAAGTCCTTGGGGGTCCCCAATGTGTTTGACAACTTCTGTAAAGGGCTTTGCTTGTCCCTGGCGAAAGAGACATGAAGCAAGTTGTATCAGGGTTGTTCTGGGGGGAAGGGGGGGGGGGGGAAGAGGGAAAACTCTTGTTCCAGCCATGGTGAACAGTGCTTTGAAGCTGCCCCTTGTTGTTCAAAATGGGACAAAATGGGTCCAAAGACATGTGCACTTTAGGCAAAGTTGTCCCTACCATTCACGTGGGCCAAGAACATGGGCGTGGCGTGATGACATCATCGATCTATTTGAACTTTTTAGGGAAGTTTCCTATATAGAATCTTTTGAAAGTCTCATTTGAAAATCTCAAACCTTCAACGAACTATAGCAGTTTCAATTTTCCTAGCAACGGGCTTAGAGAGATACGTCCATGGGCCTTTTAAAACAATAGAAAACCTTTGTTGGTAGTTTGAAATTGTGGTCATTAACGGAGCTGGTCGCTTACGAGAGCGATTGTTCAGAGAGCCTCGACTGTCGACTTGTGAAAATCGACACAATTCTTGGAATGACAACACAATCCGAATCTGCTCCAACGGCGTGGATTACCTGAGCCAGCTCTTCCTCGATGACTTGTGACCGTTGGTCCAAAGGTCCTCTAAGCCCATATTTGATTCTTTTATAAGCGGGATTGATCGTTTCGCTAGTAATAATCTTCGCAGAAACCCCACTACCACCTTCGGCGTCCGCCATTTTGTTATTTACTTCACACAGGGAGCCCAAGCTATATGGGGGAAATGTTAAGGTTGTTGCCAGTCTCCTTTTAAATGAATGGCACGATTTTGCATTCTTTTGAGACATCAGTTGATTTTGAAAGAGCAGGGACAGGATATCTGGAGTAGTTTTATTGTTTTATAGAAGTGAATGCGATAAAAAGACGTCATATCGTTTGTGGGCTTCATTTCCATTCATGCTTCACATCTTTAAAAAGATCAAGATACAAGGCACCAAGCGTGCTGTCAGTTAAAGATGGCTCGAAATTCGAGGTGAGAAAAGGTGATTTTATTTTTAACGAAGAGTGGAAGTTTAAGTAAAATATGATAGTTTACTTAACCTGTAATTATCTTCGAGCTGTACTCCTTCACCAAAACACTCCTTCACCAAAACAGCCGCGAAGGCTTTTGTTTATTCAATTTCGATCGTGTGGTTTCGTCTGGCCAACCTTGTTCCCAGGGACTTCTGGGTAATAAACAATGTATAATGGCTTATTAATATAATGGCGCCAAATCATCAGTACTACATGTGGTTTTTCTGTTCAAATCACAACCTTTTCACAGGAATATCACAGAAAAATCACAGGTTTAACTCCAGTAGTGCATGCAGCCAACATAAAACTTTACAGACTTGTGTCCAGAGGGTGATGGGGGGGGGGGGGACGTTGGGTTTTGCGGTATTGGCCCTTTTTTGTATGAGCTTGCGGTAAAGGAGCAAAAAACATTCGGCCATGCGGTATTTCAAAACACTGTGAGATGCGTGGTACAGGATGATCTAGCCAAAAACCTAATTTACCTGGGTAAACACTGTGAATTGATTGATTTGACTCTGGGTGAAGCCTTTGTCTGTTATAAAGAAAGTGATTGAATGTCTGTGTGTATTTGGATAGGTAAGATCTAGATGGGTCTAGTAACCTATTGACCTGGGCAGGCATGACATATAGATCTAGATGGGTCTTGTGACCTATTGACCTGGGCAGGCATGACGTATAGATCTAGATGGGTCTAGTGTCCTATTGACCTGGGCAGGCATGACGTATAGATGTAGATGGGTCTAGTGTCCTATTGACCTGGGGAGGCATGACGTATAGATCTAGATGGGTCTAGTAACCTATTGACCTGGGCAGGCATGACATCTAGATCTAGATGGGTCTAGTGTCCTATTGACCTGGGCAGGCATGACGTATAGATGTAGATGGGTCTAGTGTCCTATTGACCTGGGGAGGCATGACGTATAGATCTAGATGGGTCTAGTAACCTATTGACCTGGGCAGGCATGACGTATAGATCTAGATGGGTCTAGTGTCCTATTGACCTGGGCAGGCATGATGTATAGATCTAGATGGGTCTAGTGACCTATTGACCTGGGCAGGCATGATGTATAGATCTAGATGGGTCTAGTGTCCTATTGACCTGGGGAGGCATGACGTATAGATCTAGATGGGTCTTGTGACCTATTGACCTGGGCAGGCATGACATATAGATCTAGATGGGTCTAGTAACCTATTGACCTGGGCAGGCATGACATATAGATCTAGATGGGTCTTGTGACCTATTGACCTGGGCAGGCATGACGTATAGATCTAGATGGGTCTAGTGACCTATTGACCTGGGCAGGCATGACGTATAGATCTAGATGGGTCTAGTGTCCTATTGACCTGGGGAGGCATGACATATAGATGTAGATGGGTCTAGTTACCTATTGACCTGGGCAGGCATGACATATAGATCTTGATGGGTCTAGTAACCTATTGACCTGGGCAGGCATGACGTATAGATCTAGATGGGTCTAGTGTCCTATTGACCTGGGCAGGCATGACGTATAGATCTAGATGGGTCTTGTGACCTATTGACCTGGGCAGGCATGACGTATAGATCTAGATGGGTCTAGTGACCTATTGACCTGGGCAGGCATGACGTATAGATCTAGATGGGTCTAGTGTCCTATTGACCTGGGCAGGCATGACGTATAGATCTAGATGGGTCTAGTGTCCTATTGACCTGGGGAGGCATGACGTAGAGATCTAGATGGGTCTAGTGACCTATTGACCTGGGCAGGCATGACGTATAGATGTAGATGGGTCTAGTGTCCTATTGACCTGGGCAGGCATGACGTATATATCTAGATGGGTCTAGTAACCTATTGACCTGGGCAGGCATGACGTATAGATCTAGATGGGTCTAGTGACCTATTGACCTGGGCAGGCATGACATATAAATCTAGATGGGTCTTGTGACCTATTGACCTGGGCAGGCATGACGTATAGATCTAGATGGGTCTAGTGACCTATTGACCTGGGCAGGCATGACGTATAGATCTAGATGGGTCTAGTGACCTATTGACCTGGGCAGGCATGACGTATAGATCTAGATGGGTCTAGTGACCTATTGACCTGTGGAGGCATGACGTATAGATCTAGATGGGTCTTGTGACCTATTGACCTGGGCAGGCATGACGTATAGATCTAGATGGGTCTAGTAACCTATTGACCTGGGCAGGCATGACGTATAGATCTAGATGGGTCTAGTGTCCTATTGACCTGGGCAGGCATGACGTAGAGATCTAGATGGGTCTAGTGACCTATTGACCTGGGCAGGCATGACGTATAGATGTAGATGGGTCTAGTGTCCTATTGACCTGGGCAGGCATGACGTATATATCTAGATGGGTCTAGTAACCTATTGACCTGGGCAGGCATGACGTATAGATCTAGATGGGTCTAGTGACCTATTGACCTGGGCAGGCATGACATATAAATCTAGATGGGTCTTGTGACCTATTGACCTGGGCAGGCATGACGTATAGATCTAGATGGGTCTAGTGACCTATTGACCTGGGCAGGCATGATGTATAGATCTAGATGGGTCTAGTGACCTATTGACCTGGGCAGGCATGACATATAGATCTAGATGGGTCTAGTGACCTATTGACCTGGGGAGGCATGACATATAGATCTAGATGGGTCTTGTGACCTATTGACCTGGGCAGGCATGACGTATAGATCTAGATGGGTCTTGTGACCTATTGACCTGGGCAGGCATGACGTATAGATCTAGATGGGTCTAGTGACCTATTGACCTGGGCAGGCATGACGTATAGATCTAGATGGGTCTAGTGACCTATTGACCTGGGGAGGCATGACATATAGATCTAGATGGGTCTTGTGACCTATTGACCTGGGCAGGCATGACGTATAGATCTAGATGGGTCTAGTGTCCTATTGACCTGGGCAGGCATGACGTATAGATCTAGATGGGTCTTGTGACCTATTGACCTGGGCAGACATGACATATAGATCTAGATGGGTCTAGTGTCCTATTGACCTGGGCAGGCATGACGTATAGATCTAGATGGGTCTAGTGTCCTATTGACCTGGGCAGGCATGACGTATAGATCTAGATGGGTCTAGTAGCCTATTGACCTGGGCAGGCATGACGTAGAGATCTAGATGGGTCTAGTAACCTATTGACCTGGGCAGGCATGACGTATAGATCTAGATGGGTCTAGTGACCTATTGACCTGGGGAGACATGACGTATAGATCTAGATGGGTCTTGTGACCTATTGACCTGGGCAGGCATGACATATAGATCTAGATGGGTCTAGTAACCTATTGACCTGGGCAGGCATGACGTATAGATCTAGATGGGTCTAGTGTCCTATTGACCTGGGCAGGCATGACGTATAGATCTAGATGGGTCTTGTGACCTATTGACCTGGGCAGGCATGACGTATAGATCTAGATGGGTCTAGTGACCTATTGACCTGGGGAGGCATGACGTATAGATCTAGATGGGTCTAGTGACCTATTGACCTGGGCAGGCATGACATATAGATCTAGATGGGTCTAGTGTCCTATTGACCTGGGCAGGCATGACGTATAGATCTAGATGGGTCTTGTGACCTATTGACCTGGGCAGGCATGACGTATAGATCTAGATGGGTCTAGTAGCCTATTGACCTGGGCAGGCATGACATATAGATCTAGATGGGTCTAGTGTCCTATTGACCTGGGCAGGCATGACGTAGAGATCTAGATGGGTCTAGTGACCTATTGACCTGGGCAGGCATGACATATAGATCTAGATGGGTCTAGTAACCTATTGACATGGGCAGGCATGATGTATAGATCTAGATGGGTCTAGTGACCTATTGACCTGGGCAGGCATGACGTATAGATCTAGATGGGTCTAGTGACCTATTCACCTGGGCAGGCATGACATATAGATCTAGATGGGTCTAGTGTCCTATTGACCTGGGCAGGCATGACGCAGAGATCTAGATGGGTCTTGTAACCTAATGGACTAGGCAGAGATGGTGTTTAGAATTAGATGGGGCAAGTAAACTATTCTCTTGACCTCGGCAGACAGGGCTTAGAATGCTAGATAACTGATGCATCTCTAAATTACCCGCTTGGGGCTTTTTAAAATGACTCCTTTTGGAAACCTGCTGCATTTAATGTGAACGTCAGAACCCTAATTTTCTAGGGGCTACTGTGGATGCTTTTGACAATTATAATTTTATAATTATAAATGTTATATTTTATAATTGTATAATGCAATTTTTCACACATCGTCCCATAGACATTGTATTTATATTGGTTGAGTCGTTGTCATTTCGTCAGCCAAGCAAAATATAAAGCGTAAGAAAGCATCCATTTCTATCGGCTAATTTGGAGAAATTATTGTGATATTTTCGATTGAATTTGGGAAATGGGGTTAAAAGCTTTATCTCAAGGTGGTCATTTCGGTTATTTTTTTAAAATAATGTATCCATCAATAATGAATAAAAAAAGGTGTGACAAACTAGGACTCGGCTAAACCTTATAATAATGACGTTATTTACTTGAGAGACGAAAAGAGACACCTATTTTTCAGAAGGTGTCTTTCATGAGAGAGGACTCTATTCTTTGTGCCAAAGGGGTAAATTTAGTGCACCCTTACCGCTTCCCTTATATCCATAATTTTGTTGGGCTTGTAGAGCCATCGCAAATGCTGCAGCTCCAAGCGTTAGGTTTTGCATGGAACGCAGAAAAACATTTTAAAAAAAAAGCCTTTAAACGGACATACTATAATGACGTGCTTAGACTTTTGTGTTTTGAGGTTTCTTAGTAATTTTGATCGGAAGTGTTTGGTTATATATGACATTTCTTGGGGTATTTAGTCTTGATGGAGGCGGGTGGATTATTTTACAGACTGAGAATGTCTGAGCCATTACATGTTCAAGTTTTTTCCGAATGTTACTTTGTATGTTCGACTAAGGCATTAGTCTAAAACATCGGTGAAATATCAAGCCCCAAGCGGCAGCATCTACCATGTTTAACCGAGGCTGGGTCCGGATCTTTTTGCAAGCAACCCAATACATGGCCAACATGTCCGCGGCTTGATGCATGATTTGACGGAAATTTGGATATTGATTTTTTTATTATTTCCCATTTAACCGTATAAGCATTTTTCAGTATTTTTCCGTTTTTACCTCTACTTTCTAGCTGTTCTCTTGCTTCTGTCACTCTCGTAAGCCTACAATACCCGACGCTCTTGCCTATTCGACTTCGCTCTTTTTTTTATTGCACATTTATTGCATATTGGGAATTGTGTAACTCAAGAAAACATATTTAATGCCGTAAAACCCGAAACCGCGTCTTCTGCATTTTTCAAGTGCCACCATTTTGGCTAAACGAAATCACCTGTAATGCGCCTGCTCTTCATTAGCTACAGGAAGAGCAAGCGCGTCACCTTTAAATGAGATGAAGGCTGTTTCGCAAATTTGCCAATTGATTACACCATAACTAGAAGAGGGCGTAAAAGTTCTCCTCATCAACTACGGATACACCATTACTGGGTTGGCCTCTCGAATCTACCTCGGGGTCGAGCCATTCATTTGAGTCAAACTAATTTGCGGTCTGCGTAGTATTAGTGTATTCATGTTCCAATTTCAGAATTACGTAGATTCGACTGAATGAAGTGCTTTTTCATTGCAGTGTCCCAAAATAAAATTTATAAAGTAATTGTTCTGGCCGAACTGGTATTAGGAACAGTAACATCATGAGGGGATTAACCGGCGACGAAGGCAACGCTGGCTACAAAAACGTGAACCAAAAAATGCGTCGCCATAAAAGGGGCCAAACTCTAAACAAGCTTTTAGAGTTCAATTGTCCTTTTAAGTACTTAGTATAAGCAAAGATAAGATCGTTTAGTTCACATTAGCTTCATAAGCGAATACAGATGGTTTAGTTCCTGCCGTCTGTAGACCCTGAATCTTGTTTTTTTTTCGAATATGGGGAGATCGGGATCTTTTTACTGGAATGACACATTGCCGTGAGTGGTTTTTTTTCGAATATGGGGAGATCGGGATCTTTTTACTGGAATGACACATTGTCGTGAGTGTTTTTTTTTTTTTCGAATATGGGGAGATCGGGATCTTTTTACTGGAATGACACATTGTCGTGAGTATTGTTTTTTCCGAATATGGGGAGATCGGGATCTTTTTACTGGAATGACACATTGTCGTGAGTGTTTTTTTTTTTCGAATATGGGGAGATCGGGATCTTTTTACTGGAATGACACATTGTCGTGAGTATTTTTTTTTCGAATATGGGGAGATCGGGATCTTTTTACTGGAATGACACATTGTCGTGAGTGTTTTTTTTTTTTTCGAATATGGGGAGATCGGGATCTTTTTACTGGAATGACACATTGCCGTGAGTGTTTTTTTTTTCGAATATGGGGAGATCGGGATCTTTTTACTGGAATGACACATTGTCGTGAGTGTTTTTTTTTTAAAAAGAGAAACAACATTATTTTATTTTATTTTATCTAGTTATGGAGAACTGGATCGTGTCTTCTATCTAGATATCCCACCGGGAAAGAAATGACATAATATGACACGTGTATGATTGATTAATGACGCTAAATGAAAACCATCCATGGTAGGTAGTAAACGTCCTATTAGACAAGGTCATTATACAAGGGAGCAGAATTCAGTGGGCGAGTTGAAGCGTCTAGAACTAGGCATAAATGTATTTTTTTGTCTTTTTTGGTGGTACATATGGCCCGAAGACGCCACATTGTCATCAACAGAAGACTAAGTGTGCCCTACTATTTTTTTTAGAGGAGAGCAGAAACGCCTCGTCTTGAACTTTGAATATCGGGTGCTTCCACTATGATAGATATTGCTATCAGTGGCAGGAGGGAACCAATGGGGGGCCTAAAGAAGTTGTTGCCACCGCCTCTAGAATTTTAATAAAACGTGAATTTTATGAAAGTTAATAAATAGAGAATTTATCAAAAATTCGAGCAACCTCGCTTCAAAATTGTGTACCAAATAATTTTCTAAATATCTATCAGTTGGCAATTAATAAATGTTTGCGCCGCTTTTAAATTATTTTCCAAAATTCTAGGCAAGCTAGAGCTGCAATTGACATATAAATATACTTTTTGCGACTCTAAATAAAGAACTCCAAATAACTACTACGTTTATGTTTTTGAAGACACTTTAATCAAATATGGAGTTTTTGAGACAATCGGGAGAAATTGCTCAATTATTTGTCCGAATCTTATCACTTAATTTCCTTCCAATATAGAAAAAAACACAGAAGATAGTTTACACTTCGGAGGTGCGACTACTGTAGATCCTGATGCTTGTTCATAGATATTATCTGTGATTTCGACCAATAACTATTCACAAATTATTATTTTTCGCTTACGAAAAAGCTTTACAAAAAATCCAGGCCTTCTGGTATTTTTACTAGTATTAATAGAGTCATTGTCAGCTACACCTTTGTTATTGTTTTTATTTAATATCACAGGACAAATTATGTGATGAAAAATCCGAAATTATCAAAAAAAGATTTCAACTTCATTACAAAATTCAATCAGACTAAACCGATTGAAATGAATGCTTTCTCTCAATTGGTAGCGTTGTTAGTAAATGGGCTATTGGAAAGCAATGTCGATATTCTTAAAATGCATTAATTCTCGAGACCCGGGCAGAACACCTCAGAAAGCTCATCCGGCCGATATTCTAGAAAGCAGAAAATCTGAAGTATTATTGATGCCCCACGTAGCATGGAGTAAATGAGTTAAGTATTTGAATGAACTTAGACTGTTCCTAGTTTATTTGATTATTCTGAGCTGTAATTGATCAATTTGGGAAAGCGCCTGAAAGTGAGATAAGAATTAGGAACGGAAATGGAAGGGAAAAATTGAAAATGAAAAATGAATAAAACTTTTTTTTTCCAGTATTTGACCTTGTTATGATTTCTTTTAAATGCAAATTAAGAATATGAAAAACAGATGATAATATTACAAAAATGGACTAGAGAGTTGCCGATGTGGATTTAATTTGCAAGGAAAAAAATAAAATCCTGCCCCATTTTTTAAAACTTTTAAAATATGTTAGCAGATAAAAAAATTAATATTGTATGCACTTGCTCTCAGTTTTGCGTTATCTGAGAATCTTTCAAAGTATCATCCAAAATTTAATGTTTCAATTTGTTTCCTTGTTGGAGCTCCGCATATCCTTCTTATATCTTTACATCATAAAAGGATAAGCGAAAATTGCTCCTCGCCGCGGGCGGGGAAAGTACATTTGAGAGGGCTTTCAATTACGACGACCTCAAAGCTTAATTCAAAAATTGGAATGGAATGGACCCAGATATTTGACCGGTACTCCCACACCATAAGGCAATTGCCTTGATCTAAAGGTATTGTCTTAAAAATGTAAGCAGATAAATAAAATGAAAAAGATGAAATTCAAATGTTCTGCAATAAACATAAATAATATGGATTTTAATTTTTACACCAGGGTATGAAAAGTCCCGACCCTATTCCTCGGTATCATTTTTTTACGGACCAGAGCCAGTATCTTTCCCCACATCCAGTGAATATTATACCTTAGGAAACTTCTAAGCCTGGGATTAGTTAAATGGATTACATTGGATTTGTTGAATGGAACAAGAGATCGTATTCAAGAAGATTTTTTAAATTTAATGATCCTCAAAGAATTGCCGCATTCACGATAAAATCTCGCATATAGTTTAGCGTGAAATTATCCCTAGTGGCACATCAATTAGATCTCAGCCATTACATGGAAAAAATACTTTAAAATTATTATTGGAAATAACCATACTCAAACACATATATAAAAAAGGGGGAAAAAAAGATTGTTTTTTGTCCTCGTCATTCCGAAAGACAGATTTGTCCGATGGCCACTAATGACAGCATATGATAAACTGGTACATGCTCTTTCCTATGCTTGCTCCGCGATTGTTATCTCTATGCTGAATCAAACGAAGTGAAACTTCGGCACTCTTTCAATCGAGGGTCTGATCCGGTCGAAGGAGACACTCAAAACTATGTCAATTTACTTCGATTAACTTTAGGGAGACGTCTACGAGCAAGAAAGACAGGAGTTGAATATTTATCGTAACAATATGTTGTTTCTTAATAGTGCCTTTTGTCGCCTAAGGGTCTTTTTAAGGAGTACATTTGAAAATATACAACAATCTAGTAAAAGGTGTTGAAAAAAACATGATTTCATAGTTCAGTTTCTTTTTTTTTTTTCGAGAACAGCTATTTGTTTAAATTCACTCTTTATTGGGAGTTTTTGAAAGCGTATTATTTTATCTTTGTGAATGGAAGTACGTGTAGGAGCTGAATGTCTATTGATCAATATAAATTAAACATAGCCATTACTTTCGTTTGAAGGTTTAGAAAGAGGATCATACTGAGTCATCTGACCCGAGAACAACTATTTGTGAATGTTGTATTTTATAGATCGCTGAATTCAATTGTACGTTTGATTTCAAGCCGGCAAAATCAATGTACCTTTTTATTTCTATAAATAACGTTTAGTATTTATCAGATTATTATTATATACGCTATTCATTGGCATATATATCGACAACAGCATATTTGTGTTTTTTGGTACATTCAAATGAGATTTGAGCCTAGCAAACGGTGAAGCTTATAATGGTTAAAGCAAAAAAAATTACTGTAATGACTTTTCCATAAGACTGCAACAGTAATGGCAAAAAAGTATTTAATCTTTAAAAAATTCCATTGTCAATACTGACGGATCTTAACAGCTTGCTTGTATAAATTGCGTTTTTATTTAATAAAAGTGATTTTCAAACAGTCAATATTTTTGAAAGATTTGTCATTGAAGTTTTAAATTATAATGAAGCGCTGAAAAACTTAAAATTGAAAAAAGAATGTGGACATGACTTTTATAATCAAAATTTGATCACAGTTCTCAATAGGGTCGGCGTTGTGATCATATTTGGTTTACGTTGTCATAAAATTTGGTTTTCAACAAGATTGGTATCTTTAAAAGCCTGTTTACCGGTTGTCTGTTTTCCTTAATTTTATTTTCAATGTAACAAAGCGTCTCTTAGAATATAATAGTGCGCGCACTCGTCCAGTTGCTTCTCGCAGATCAATGCCAGCTGGCGTTAAAAGGAGATTGTTTAGGGAAAAAAGTACTTTACTGTTTCAGGTTTGAGTGTTTTCCTTAAGTTAATCCTGAAAACTTTTTAAATTGCTCAAAACAAATAGCTGTTCTAATTGTACACATTTTCCTTATTAAATGAGCTTTCACCAGCTATACACTCCGCAATTTCAAATCACCTAGGATTTTACATACAGTAAGATTACGTAAGGTAAGATTATACAGATAAACCTCTATATATTTGATGGTAAAAGTTACTGGAACATTTCAGGAATTAAAAGAAAGTCTTTCTTTATTTTAAATTATTATTATTTTTTTTTCGTTATATGTTTGAATTCTATAAGCTTGCCCCGAGGTAATTTTTCCCCGGATACGGATTGTACGTGGAAAGTAACAACAGCCAGAGTTTTAAATTGCAATATTGATAGTAGATTGATATATTTTTAGATAAATGCATTAAATCCCAGGGAAAAAATGCATAAACAACAAAGGATATTTCCTAGCTACCGTGGAGCTTTTTGTGATAAACATTGATTTTATCTATACAAGACTTCCAGCAATAATTGTACATTGCTTAGTAGAAGAAAAAAATATATGTATGTGTGTGTGTGTGTGTGTGTATTAGAAACCTTCCTCGCTATACTGGATATGACCTTCTTTTAAAGCGAAACGTTCCTTAAAAGTGTTTGTTATCTTCTATTTTGCACCTATGGACTATTCGTTACTATATACCTTTTAAAATGGTTCGAAGATCTACGAACTTTTTGCAAAAAAAATTCCTAAACGTTTATTACGATAGATATATATAGCACTTAAAACTTCTTCAAAAGTCAAATTTCCTTTCCCTTGATACGCCTTACGCGAATTTAAAATCATATTTACTAGTAAAACTATTTACTGTAACAAAAACAAACCCCATTTGTGTTTTTTATTGTTTCTTATCACAGGAGTGGGCCTTCGTTTCTGTTGGCACGTTTTTTATGCCACTTTTTTTTACAACAAACATCGGCCCGCAATTCGTGATTAAGCGATAGCATGAAAACGAAGATTGAAATATGTTATCTGTCAAGGAAGTAGATCGATCGCTGACTTTCGGTTCCTTTGCGATATTAATTCTGATTTTAGAACTATATCAAAGGCGCAAGATTACATTCAAATTGTTGAGACAGCCTTATTGTCGCTGAGGTTTATTGATATATGAACAATTTTAAAGCCTTTTAAGAACTATTATTTGGATTATTCGGTTGCGCTTTTAAAGGCGGGTTTTTGAAACCGCATATCAAATTTGGTGGTTTGTCTGCGCATGCGCAAAGTGTCGGATGTCGCACGTCATTGCCTGGTGGTGCGAAAAAAGTAACTTTGTAAAGACACTGGCAAATTTAATAATAACTTGCATTGAAAACTCTAAAGATCAGTGAATAGAAGTGGTTTGTTGTTAGTAGTGTATTGCCTCTGCGCCGTGTCGCCGGGCGGTATTTTCTCGATTCTAGAATTTAAAGCAAATTTTGGGCTCAAGTAGTGTGAAAGGATCTTTTCCACATTTTTGTTTCGAATCAGAGTAAATATGCAGTCACCTTGCTGTTTTTGTGTTTGATATACTTGGCACACACGAAGAGTAATCCATCTGAGACATTTTAGCGGAAATCCGAACGGATTTGTGTTCGATGAAGAAACAAAAAGCCCCCGAAAAAAGTGAAGCCGCGCTTCGCAAACTCAAACTATATCTACTGATAAAAAAAAAATCACGTTTAATTTATCCGGTGGTTCGAAAAAGGATTGTTTCTTGCGATATTGGAGTAGTTTAATGATGAATTTCAAGGAAAAACACGCGAGCAACTGAATCTAAAAACTTTGCAATGATTTCCTTTGATTAAATGGAAAGGTGACATTTTCATTACGTTTTTACTGTGTTGTTAAACATGCATTATCCCTTATTTCATTAATGGTTATCTCGCATGGTATCAAATTTTCCTAATGTCGAACTTCCCCGTTAAAAGGCATTCCGTGTTAAGTTCAAACTAATTTTATGTAAATTATTCCTAGAGCACGAACAATATTCTCAGACTCGAGATGTCCGGAGAAGACATACTATAGCATGATGTGTAAGCCTTCTGGTAGAATATGCCCAATTTGTTATAATTGATCACAAACAATACAAACCAGAACTTCACAGGTCTTCGCTAATTATCTCCCAAGGGTAGGAGAATGGCGGGCGAAGCAAGAGCAGAAATGTTATGTTCAATTAATGGCTTGTTTAAGAACATCGGTGCCATTTGTTCTAAGAAAAAATAGGTTTAGACGCCAAGAACCACAGGCTCGCAGACAATGATGCCCATGTAATAATCAACCATTTATTAAGTTATAACACTTTTGCCCAGTGTATTGTTCTGCTCGATTTGAGAACAAAAAACGCATACACATTAGTTTTGTGTCGTGTAGAGGGAATTCTTTAAGGAAAACGAAGAATATCTCTTTGTCGCATATATTACACTTGGGAGGTTAACTGCGCACAGTAAATTAAACCGTCTAAAATACACATAATTACAGCTACGAGTTTTACCTTTTTGGGCAATAATTAAGGGTCCGCTGGCCTATTAGAAAATAAAGTTATACAACGTGGTAATTTTCAGAAGGGTGCAAATGTGCTGGAAACTGAGAAGCGCGCAGAAACGTATCACTTTTTAAGAATGGCATTAATTCATTTTTCAAAATAGAATTATGCATTTTCTCGATAATCCACCTTAAGATCTTAGTCAAACGTTCTAGCGGTATTACAGATAACTAAACTAAATATTGACCAGGAGAAGGCAGAACGCTCTTGAAGGTAGTCTGTCACCGAGACTCAAAACCCTCGTTTCAAACAACTTTTCAAGCGGACAGCTGAAATGGAGACGCTCTCGCGGGTAAACCAGAAATCTTGATTAAAAACTCAGCCGGATAAGGGATTAACGGTGGAATCACACATGAAAATTACGTTGGCCGTTGGGGTTTAGTCGTGAAAAGAAGGGAAAGAAGATTAGTTTTAAAAACGGAAAATTAATCGACGTTTTCGCATTGTGAAGTGGCGCTTACGATGTGACTGTCTCTAGAAAACGTCGCTCCGATTTGAAATCCTTAGCGGATAGATTTTCACAAAATAAACATCCATCGCTCAACGAAGCATCGACTACGTAATATATAGGCCTTAAACAAATACAATCTATTGTCCATGCTAATTTTGACTGGCCTTCGCTCATTCATGGAACTCATACGTAAATTTAATTTCTCGCTCTTGATTCGTTGGGATTCAAACCAAACAAGACAAGTTCAGCTACCTAAACCTGAGGGCAACCAGTCGAGAATTTTAAATCGAATCATTCGATTACACACCGGTTTCATTTTATTGATCCCTTTTTCCTTTCCGAGACGTTGGTGTTGTCAAATAATACCTTAAATATAAAATGCAAAACTCAACTAATTAATAGACGTTGGCGCGGTTACGATGACATGGCAGCTGGAATGGAGCCTTAAGAGGTTTTGCCCAATCCATACTCACACTACTTTCCGCAAGATCTCACTGAAGACACACCAACAAGAGCGCGCGCCAAACGCCGCTTAACTCCCAACACCTCCGTCCATTGCTTCAGTCGCCATCGAAACAGGCTAAAGAGCAACATGGAGAACTACAATAACACAAGCACCAACGTGCAAGGGCAGTTTACATGCATGACTCACTATGATTTGGTATCAATTATTGCCCAGGCAAGCTTCGTTATCTTTATTTTGATTTTGGACGTATGCGGGAATTTGTTGGTTTGCGGTGCCATACTGTCGTATCGACGGTTACGCACTGTAACTAATTATTTCATAATCTCGCTGGCGGTGAGTGATCTCTTGGTTGCGGGTCTATCAATGCCGTTTCGTATCCATCACACGCTTCACTCAATGTGCTGGGATCTTGGGATCTCCGTCTGCGAATTCTGGATTTTTGTAGATCTGGTATGCTCCAGTGCGTCCATCTGCAACCTCAGTATGATCTCCGTGGACCGCTTTCTCGCCCTCTCGTACCCCCTCACCTATCCCTCCATCATGACTAAAAGAAGAGGGTTGCTGGCTATAGCGATGGTGTGGGGGTACTCTCTGCTTATCTCAGCACTCTCCTTCACGCTTCCCTGGTCGCCAGATGGACTCATGCAGGACATTCCCGCCTGCTCGCTCAAGGACAAGTATTACTACACCTTTGTTATCACAGTAGGTTTCTTCTTGCCTCTTGTAGTTTTAGTCATTGCTTATTCCCTCGTGTTTAAAGTCGCGCTCCATCAAGCGCGAAAACTCCAACTCCTATCCAGTGGTGGGTTTGACCCGGTCGAGGCGTCGGATGTTGTCAACCACAACACGGCGCCGCGTCCCAGTGTGATCAGTCTCGGACGAATCGAGCGAAAGAGACGAAAGTCTATCATTAGAGAACTTAAGGCAACCAAGACGTTAGCGATTGTTGTCGGGAGTTTTATTGTCTGCTGGCTGCCTTTTTTTGTTATTATGTTCACTGTGCAGTTTTGTCCAGAGTGTTTTCAAGATCATCGAAGTTTGCCGGTTAAGGCCCAGCTTGCGATCGGGACAGTGTTCGTCTATGTGCTACCACTGTTAAATAGCGCAGTGAATCCGATTATATATTCAAGTTTTAATGCGAATTTTCGCCGGGCCTTCAAGGATATTTTGTTCCGTCTTTGCGTGCTGCACAAGGGACAATTCGACGCTGTGAATACGAGATCCGTGCTAGATGATGACTACACGGTGGCAATTACCCCGATAAATTTGAACAATCAGGCAGCTACCACCTCTACTCAAATCTGCCTGAACGGTAACGGAACACCCAGGATAGTTGTTCACGAGACGCTATCCGAAAACGAAGACGAAATTTAATTGATAACATTCGAAATGTTGGATCTTTGTGCCATTATCAGAAACGAACTTAACCTACTTATAGGACCCACTATGATTAAACAACACAGGCTGTCTCCAAGCGCGCTTTTAGCGACGTTGTGGTGAGTTTTAACTATTGTCCGCGAGTTGAGCGCTTGACGAACTTAAGTCAAAACTGATTATGCATTTGTATCAAGCGTTACTCTGGCTTTACTTTTGTTGACTTGGGGACACCTTAGAGAATGACGTAAATTGGTCCGAATAGTATTATTTTTTTTTGTCAGTCGTTGAATTGCCTGGTAACAATCAGGGAAGGGTTAGTTTTATGTTGAAATGCGAACGCTTCTATGGAAAGCAGGTAAATAAAGAAGTACGACAGCATCTATTTATTCAGAGTGAAACAACTCGCGTATAATGCCTGACAGTTATTTGAATAAACAAGAATTGAAAAAGAAAACACGTTACGGAATACTATGGCTGATGGTCTTCTCAAAAGTGCACGTCGGAAAATAGTCTTTAATCTATGTTTTTATTTGTTATCTTCAATTGAGAAATCGAATTAAGGTAGATGGGTAAAGGAAATAGATCAAATAACGCTTATTTTTCTTGTAAATAACGATCGAGTTCCATAAAAGCAACAGGAGGGAAACAAGATTTCCAATCACATTTTGTTTCCTTTGTCGAGAGGAAATTTTTATATCAATAATCCGTCGCGCATTTTTCTTACCCTCAGTCTGTGGTCAGTAAACAAGTTATTAAATAACACTGTAATCGAATTTAACTATAAGAAAAACATTGGGCCTCATTGCATCTTCCTTTTATTCTTATTCTTTTAATTGAATTCAGATTTACACCTTTTCAAGGATGCGCCTTGAAGTAGTAACGTTAGTATCGTTAGTAGATCGTTTTTTCCTTACACTAAAGTAATTTTCTCTGGTATCGTGATCCAAACTTAAAGCAGTTCATTTATATTAGGTTCACTTTTTCGCTATTCCAATGCTATTTTCAATTGATCACGGAAATTTCAATCTTTGGCAATCATTTATTCGTATAGAGACGAGCAGTGTTTTGGGTATCCATTATTTCTAAACTTCCTTACATTGGCCCAGAATGTCAGAGAACTCATTGATAAATCATCATTTTTCGCTAGATAAGTTTCCTTATTCATATCCTAGCGAATATAAAGCAATCTAAATATCCCTAAAATTGGTGAGATTGTAACTCGTGTTTTCCTTAATAACACTAACCGTAAACGTGCCGGGAAACTTCGAGAAAAATGTATTGAGTTTATTGCGTATTGTTTTCGTTGGCTCATCACAACTACAAAAACTTATATATGATCGTCTCATTTATAACTTTTTTTTCATTCATGACATTTCTGGTAATTGCTGAGTTCAAAACCAAATTACTGCTATTTTCGATAGTTGGAGTTGTTTATTATTCAAAAGCCAGTATTTTATCTGCAAGCTTGTAAAAAATGGGCTGTTATTTGAAGGAAAGACTCTATTGGCACATGTCCTTAAATATGAGCCCTCGAAGGCATAAAAATCACAATTAGAAATATTTGCTTCTTAGCTATTGCTCTTTATATTGCTTTTCTAAAGCATGCGTGCATTATTCACTAAAGTCAGTATGGTTGCTATGTATAATTATTAAGGTTTGTTCTACGACAATTTATTTTCCCAATTTACTGACGGTACGTTGTAATTTCAGAAAAGTCACACGATTAGTCAAATTAATTTTTGTTCCTCAAAACTGCCTTAAATGTGTTCGGTCTGTTTGAAACCTTGTCAAAGTTATCCGCTTGTGCGGGATGAAAACTCAAATCGGATATTTGGCATCGCTTGCCTTAAAATTATGCAAATCTTAAACGAAATAATCTTGATGTAAAACCACGGTCCTAAATGTTTCTAAAAAGTTTAGAGAATTAGATTTAGAAGTGCAACAGTGTGCACACGTGAAAGAAAATTGATTTTCAAGGGGATGCTAACATCTGTTGGTTGAACAGGCAGAAGAGAAATAGATACATCGGTTTGATCGAAGTCTATGCACACTTATCTTCGCCAGAGGTGGGATTTTGTGGTATTTAATAGGGCCGAGTCTACAGATCAGCTGCCATTAGCAAACTACGTTCTGTCGAATTCAAGATCTTTCCCTACCTAACGCAAACAACCCGATAATCATTTCTTCGAGTCGCAATGAGCATGCGCCTGCTCTTTCATGTCCCTTTGTGGTGATATCTAATGAACAACCAGATTCGGAACTCATGAATGAGAGAAAGATTCTTTCACTACCTTGACATAATTTACAGCAATATTTTCATGGTTACTGGGCACTATTGCTGCCTCGTCCATTATGTTATGGCGTAAATTAGGGCAATCATTACGATAAATAAAGCCGGTTTAAGGTTTTTTGGCTACATGATTAATATTCCCCACATGATAACCGGCTTGTAACGGTTGATATTCCTCGGGGAATATGCTGGAAATGCGTTAAGAGATTTTGCTAATCCTATAGAAAGAAGGGACACATCCGTTATGCAACGGGCTTTGAGGGTACACATAAATCTTCGATAAGATAGACGGATGTAGCATAGGTTTGACGATAGATGCCAGGGAAGGAAGATTATCAGTTTTTTTAATGAAAAAATTGATTGAATCAGGAAAATTATCCAAAAGGAACATGTAGAGTTTATTTTGTAGCTCGGTGTCAATACCCTAGCTGAGTTAAGTTATCAGTATTTATAAAATATGGGATTCCTTTAATTAGAGATAGCAAAAGTCAAATTATATGCGTTTCCAGAGATAGACTTCATTGAAAATATTCAAGCGATGAAAATATGTATTTCACCTTATTCATAGAGGTTTCTAGTGAATGGAAATAAAAAACGGAAATAAAATCCGCATATGATAATCAATGAAGGCATAATTCAATGCCTTTTGTTTTGGGCTACTGAAAACATGGCCCTTAGTCAACCCGCCAATTGGACGCTTGTATATGGAAGCACTGAAATTGATTTGTTAAGATTTTGAATAAAACCATGTTAACGAATATGGACCGACTGTAATAACACTCCTTAATAACCGACATTTGAAAAGCAGCAAAAACATTCTTGTCGCCCTGGACACGAATCTCACCAAGTATTTTGCCAAAAAAAATACCCATAGAGCACTGCGGGATACTTTTTCAGGCTTGCACGTGAAAGAAGTGTTCTCGATATAGAAATAAATATTTATCTCCTATCTCGTTTGGAAGAACATATTTTGATTCCCTTAAGATTCACTTTTTTTGTACAACCGTTCTGAGCGGGTGGAAAAATCTATATTAAAAGACAAGATGACAAAAAGTTTGGATTCTTGCCCCTCTATTTTCTTCCTTAAGAAAAAACATTTATTTTTCTTGTTAGGGTTGCGAGTAAAAATATCAGAGAAAACAGGACGACGACGAGGAGAGGTAGCCAGGAAAAAGTATTCCTGTCTATTTTTTTATACATAGCTTGAAAAAATAATAGAAATAAACCGATCGTTAAAATAATTCAAGACTTCCTGATTCCTCAAAAGCCAACAACGTCTTCTTCATGTCTGAAATAATATCAGTTACATGATGGCTAGTGTAATTTTACAGTTATAAATCATGTTTTGCTAGATTTGTGCATTTTCGAATGTCTAAGTAAGTAATTTTGTTTTATCAGTAGTTTTGTTCTGTCACATATGATTTTCAAATCATTTGTACCCCAATAACCTATACTGTGTTTAAGATCTAATGTCCGCTAAGTATGTCTTTTTGAACAGGCTCTTAATGTTAAAAAAGCCCACAACATAAACATGGCTATCTTGTGCTTACTTGTGAAGTATATTCATTATTATTATTAGTTTTTCTAATATGTTTTTCTATATGTGTACAATTTGGTATGCAGTCTATAAATACAAACCCACAGATAAATATAAATGGTCTCTTTACTAAGTAAATACATTAGTATTATGTCTTAGCTTTCCCACAAACGGGAGTAATAGCAATCACAAGAAGCGCTCTCGAAGTCAAGCCGTCAGCTATTACATAAAAACATTTTTTTTTATGTTCAGCTTTTTTTATTTTCAGGTTTCAGCCATGAGTCACTTGAACTTCATACGATGGTATCAGAAAGCAAACACATTCTAGTTTAGTGGCGTGAGAATTTCCTAATATCTTTAATGGACAAGCTGAGAGAAAAAACCTCATACAAAAATCACTTAGAAGTGTTTGGGTATAATCTAGGTAGACTTAAGTAGATGCATTAAACGTGAAACAGTTCAGTGTAGGCGATAGGAGGTTGCTCTCCCCGTAATGTCGTTGAGTTTTATTAAAATTTTGATTCTATCTTTTTTACAACTTCGGAATCTTGCACGAATATCACCAGATGAATTCAATGTAAACGGTATTATATATATTTCACTGCAAAGTCCAACAAGCTCCATCCGATGTTTGTTTATAAATGAGTTAAAAGTGTCAAGAGAGTAAGAAATAGCTTAAAAAAACAGCTGGAATTACAAAAAAAGGATTCAGTTTTGCAATTCATGTTATTACTGGACTTTTTGCAATTTGATTTTCTTTATTTTCTGTTTAAAGAAAAAAAAAAAACGGGCTAGTAAAATGTAAACTGCTTGTCATTTGCGAATTTTAAAAGCACTGTTTTTAGACAATGTAAATTTTTAGAAATATGTCAGCAAAACAATGCTATATTAGCTTTAGTACTGTCTTTTATGGTTATTTTTACTCCCTCTTGACATACTCTTGTCTGAAACACTATCAGGGGAAGGATAAGATAGCATTGGAAGAGTCTTTGAAAAGTGACAAAACCTTCAGTTGTCATGTTTTTTAAACAACACAGTTATCAGTGGCAACGCAAAATGAACAGAAGCGACAAGAAGGCTGGGCGACACTATTTAACCTGACATGCATCTGCAAATATCACTTTTTAAATCGCTGCGCAACAAAGATAGGAATCCCCTTACTAGAAACCTCGCACTGATAATGGCGCTCTCTATGTTATTTTTCACTTACTCTTAAGTGAGAAGACAAAGCCATAACCTAAAATATATAGTTTACGGCTAGGGTGCCCTAAACATAAACATGTTTCCAAACCAGTTTAAAAAAAAAAAAAAAGAAAACTGATGAATGTTAAGGGTAAGGTATTACTTTTACCACCAGAAATAGAAGCCGAACTACAACCAATGTTCAAATATACCCAAGTTCCTTTGTTTGTAAGCCATTTTCGTTTATCCAAAGTAAAAACATAAAAAGAGCGTATAAATAAATTGTTTCCTTTTGATGATCACGTTTCCCGCTTTGTTCACATCTCGCGTAATATCATAAAGCCATGTCCTTCTTTGTGAAGTGTACCACACGTTCATCGATTGACGTCTCTCCCCAAATCTTACTTCCCAAATTAAACTGTAAATGGCATGCAAAAATCAACTTTACAACAATCTCAGGCTAACATTGTTCGTAAACACACACTGACCAAAGAACAGTTTTAGAAAAAAAAAAGGGTTTTGCTACCAGGGCTGGTGAAAGGCGTTCTTGTAACTTAAAAAACAAGTAAAAAAACTGCCGATGATCTGACCAGTCATTTTAAGAAAAGAAAAAAATAAATAAAGAGAAAGAAGGTGGCACACTCTTGCTTGCTGGCCGCCCTAAAAGCTGAACTGATTCGCTTCTTGCCCGCCCTAAAAGCTGAACTGATTCGCTTCTTGCTCGCCCTAAAAGCTGAACTGATTCGCTTCTTGCTCGCTCGGAATTCAACATTTGCCGAAATTCTTTCGCAACATTTTAGCGTGATCCTTCTTGATGCCACCAACACAATCCTCATTTAAATTTTAACCGCTCCGAAGCCACACATTTCTTAACCAATTCGAAGTACGACTGTGCTTGTGGTGGTCATGTCAGCGAAGACACGCCCTATAGCGAACTACTCCCGTGCCCTCCCCGCTAAGGCGTAAAGGTCGACAAACAAACTCAAGTTACTTGAAGATTTCCTCCGCAGATTAGATACGTTTATATAAAACGAGTGTAAAACAACTGCCGATGATCTGACCATTAAAAAAGGATTTTGTCATGTTAAGGAAAGAATAATTCGTAAGTTTAGTGGGAACCATGCGTTCGGGCTATTACGATCTGTTGTCATATAATTTTTGAGCTTGAATATGCCATAGAAATTTACATTGCTTTTTATCTAGTTCTAAACATTTAGCGTTAAGCATCAAGTCCATCACTGCCGAATGAACCATAAGATTGCCTGTCAAATCTCCTGAAATCTCCAAAGGACCCACGGCCATTGGGTATTTAAATTTACAAGAGCATCTAAACGGGGCCGAAAGTTTTTTCTAGCAGCCAATTTTAGTTACATTAAGAGAATGGAAATAGGGAGTGGAGGAAACCATCTTCATTTGAATTACTTCTCCATATCTTTTTAATCACGAGATGTTGTTGTGCGCTTAAATGAAACCCGTTTAACAATTAGTTCATTTCATTTGTTTTAAATGGTGTACAGCTGGTCTTTCTAAAAAACTAAGAAGACGCGATTCTCCTCCACTGCAGCTAGCGATATGAAATAAAAACTGATATAGACATATAAGTATTTATAAGTATATATATATATGACATATTTTAATTGTTTCTTTTTTTTCCGTTTCTTTTCCTACACGTTTTGAAAACACACACTTTTTGTTCCTATAGCTGTGTGTGATTTTTAACGTCGTCTAGTAAACATTATAAAGAATATTATTGAATTTACGGCGTTTACGTGCTCACTACTAATGCCGGCAGGCATGCGACCTTGTCTATTTGAGATAAACCTTTTAGTAGAATGATAAAATAATTTACCGGCCATTGTGTCCCTATCCCATTAGGCCTGCTTAGCATTAAAAGCGAAATAACTATAAACAACCTTTAAATGCTGGCCACTTTGGCTCTTTAAGTGGCTCTTTAAGAGTGTTCTTTCTAAACAAGGCTATATACTTGCTAAGGAAAAATACTTTTAGCAAAAGTGTTTTTTATTATTATTATTAAATAATGGTTAAATATAATTTGATTTCCATTCGCAGTGAGACACGGCGCGCGAGCTATTCCTCTCAAGCTCTCCGTTCGTTACGAGCCTTTTTTTATTCCAATAAATACAAAATACCAAAGTATACAAATAAACTATTTACCTAAAAGGTTCTGCAGGATATTTTGGCCTTGGCCATGATATTTTGGTTTTGCAAATTAACTCACCTGACCATAGTCGTAAAAGAAAATTTCTTCTGATTGAGAAAAGTGCAAACATTAAAAGCGTGAAAGATAGTAAAACTAAATCGCAGTTTAATAAGGTTAATAGCAAATTCATCAAAAAGGTTCTTTCATGCTAAAATCTAAAATATTCTTATATTATAATTTAAAATTTAATAATTACTCCTGACTTTTAGTGTTAGGCTTAGTTCAAACGCCGTATTATCCATAAGCCGTATTCAATCCAAATGCATGTAAATAAGTCGAAGTCGAGATTGTTCGATTGCAAATAAGTCAAGTCGATTGTTCGATTGCAAATAAGTCAAGTCGATTGTTCGATTGTAAATAAGTCAAGTCGATTGTTCGATTGCAAATAAGTCAAGTCGATTGCTCTACGGGGTAACTTACGCATCAGACAAGACATTTGCATCCATTCGCATTGAATACTGCTCATGGATAATAAGACGTTTGAACTTAGCCTAAGTTTACTATTTTCAGCAATTCAAAATGCTACAAAGGAATAAGTTTTTTTCACACAAAAGTGATTCCATAAGAAAATTTTGCACCCAAATCACAAAAATAAAAATCTGAGAGATATTCCAATCATTTTTTCGCGAGATTATGTGCTTGAATGAAGAAGTATATGGATGAGTTACCAAAATGCGCAGTCTGTTCTATGCTAATGATTAATCTAGTTCTCATTCTTATTCTACTCTAGCTTTAGGCGACATACGCCTAAAATAAGACAGGCTCTAGGGACGAGATAAGCTAATGATAAAAATCTTGATTTACGATGTTACTGTTGTCGCCTTTTCGACGGATTCTGGCCTCTGGATTGCCCGAGCCAGCCGATATCGCATCCGCTCCACACCACTTATTGATCTTTTATGATGTCTAGCGTGGTTATTAGGCCTGAGAAAACCATAATCTTTACCCAGCATTTTTCAGCTGGTGTTGAATTAACTTTTATGCTCAACATGCACGGGCCGTAACGCGCGCACTCCTTCCCCAGTGGTTAAAAAAGGAAACCGTTTAGTATGTCGCGAACGAGCCGTATAGCGGTAATTAGCCCCAGCCCCCCGCGGCCCCTTACACCGTCCCGTCATCCTCTAATAATAGTATTTTATATTGGACCGAATCCTAACACTTTGTTAAGTGGTGGCGTTCCATGTAGTCATTTCTCATTTTTATTATTCATTTTATAGGTTCATAAAAAGATAGGAAGGAATGGATTTAAAACTTCTCACTTCAAGCAAATGACCTTAGCGGGCCCAAATAATGAGACATGATAATACGATTATGGAAAATGACATTGACACGACAATGAGTATTCAGTTTTTTTAGCGAACAGCAAAATAGCAAGTATATCCATCCCTGCCGAAGCCTTACAATTAGAATTGGGTGCACTCTCGCCCCAGCCCACCTCAGCCTTCGCGTGCGCTATAAGAATTCCCGATGTTCGAAAACAACATTTCCGAATAACCCTTAATGAGAGCCGGCTCTCAGGCTAGCAATAAGAGAGCACTACACTTTTGCTGTTAGGTTGCCCCTTTCTAACTCTACCGACCAAGGTTTAAGCCGTCTTCGTCCCGGGTTTTGACCGGGCTTCCTGTGGTTGCGATGCACTGGACCCCACGCATGGTTTATGTCTATGATGCCGAAAATTGTAGAGCGACGCGCTGTAGAGTAGCTAGCGAAGAATTGTTAAGAAAAAACCCGAGTATACCACCACCACGTTTTTGAAAGCCCATTATAAAAGCGTTGTTTACTTTGACACTATGATGTCTTTGAAGTTTGAAAACAGCGCGTCTTCGTACATAAACAGTTTGAAGTTGGTTGCTCAAGTGCCCACTCGTTATCAATCACAGTCAGAATCAGGATAGTTCTTCGAGGTGGCATATATTTTCTTCGCCTTTATTGATGACCCACCTAATGAGCCATTTTAGCGGATCAAGTCCAATTCATTCATTATTAAGCCCTTTCTCGGTTTTGCTTACACGCGATTTAACCACGCATTACCCCTTGAAGGTTTCCCCGGATTTCTCTGTCACCCGCCATTTTAAAATACGGAGTGTGAGAAAACATCTGTTTTCACCGGCTGATTTGGAATAGCCATTTTTCGTTTTCGATTAAGTTTGGTAAATAAAATATAAAAGTTTGTTTTAGGAGTGTATTTCGAGATTTTTTCACATGGTCTGTCTTCGAATATTTGATGGAAACAAAAACAATGGTGTGGTTGACAAAATCTCTTTGATATTCGCGAAGAACCTAGGTTTATCAAGATCAGAAAAAATATAATATTTCCTATAGATCAGGGTCATTTTTGTCAAATTAGTTACTGATAGGAATCTTTTTATCATTTGATATGCTTTTACAACAACAGCCACAAGCTTCAGTATAATTGCTGACTTAACAATAAAAATCGTTGGCTAAACAAAAAACAAAATCTCATACATGTCAAATGAAACATATCAAATGATGTTGACAAGAGAAAAACAGAATCTAGAATTTCCCACCAGGCTGAGTATGATATTTTAAAAAGGGGACTTTGAAATGCTGAATATCAACCTTTAGGCTGTTAAGTCATTTTCACGTGTTAAGTGTTTAATGGTATTTCCATATACTCTATGTTTGCATTGGGAAGCCTTTGCTTCCCCAAAACAAGGGTCAATCAAAATTCTGCATAACGAGTGATTGTTACTATGGTTTTTTTTTACATCGTAATTTAAAATACGGCTCTGTCATTTTGCCATTTTTAACGACTGAAATTGCTATGAAGGTTAGACGTTGAGTTCGGAAAAATAGTTCCTAGTTTTATTTTTAGTTAAAAGGATAGAAGACAAAAAAAAGATATTGGGACTCAAATTTCAAATCATTAAATCCTTTAAAGTTACTCCTGTGAGTTTTAATCTCGTAAATAATAGATGCCATTTTGATTAATTGTCCATGAAGTGAGAATATTAGGAATGGGCATTTAGTTCCCAATTACTACAACGCAAAAAGGAGTAGGCTGGATTCATCGATTGCTCTAGTTAGCTTGATTTCTCTGAAATGCTCTCAGAAGCGAGACAAGTTACACCGAAAGCCGAATCCATGACGCGCCGTTTTGCTTGCTGCCAGGTTGCAAATCACTCAAAAACTAACATTCAATATTCAATATCTGACAAACCATTAATCAATATGATACTAGCTATCAATATTATTCTTACACTGTCAATTGTTTTCATCACGCAATAACATACAAATTACTTTGATCAATGCAAAGGTGCAAAGGTTTGTGTTTACCACGCTTTAAACTCTCCCCAATCCCCTGCAGTAGAATATTGAAATCTTTTTAAGGGGTTAAAGCTATAATATTTAAACTTAGATACTTGCTTCGTTTGTAAACTTAAAAGTGTTCCTTGGCGTGTTCGTGATTGCATAAACTTGAACTTATACATTTATAATTAAGCCTTTCCTTTGGGCTTGCTGTACTTCTAGAACAAGATTCAACATAGGATGTAGGATCTGGGACGAGCTAAGGTTTCCTGCGACGTCACATAAATCAATTTACATCCAATATTCCACTGATTCAGGAAACTGAACACAGCGGAAGTGACGTAAGAAAAGCAGGGAATTTACTCTGGAAGCAAAAATTCAAGAGCAACCCAGTAAGAGTAGAAGAGGGGGCGTAAGGGTTTGCGGTTTTGCCTTAAATCTGGCGCGGTTTTTCGTATTTTATATCGCGGTATTGCGGTTTCTCTAGACTCCGCAGTTTACGGTTATTGACGCGGTTTTACGGAATTGTTAATTTTCCAGCGCGGTGTTATGCCTAGTGCACACTATTGAGATAACGACATGGGCGCGCGCACTCTTTTAAGCCCGACATAACGACATGGGCGCGCGCACTCTTTTAAGCCCGACATAACGACATGTACAGTTTTTTCTCTTGGTCGTTATGTTCATGTCGTTATGTTGGGCTTATGTCAAAATGTTGAACTATTCACACTTGAACATATAGACATATAGGAAGCACGCGCCTATGTCATTATGTCGTTATATCGCTAGTGTGCACCAGGCATAACGATCAGATGCGATCGATGCGGTTTATGGAGCTTTTATGTGCGGTTTTGCGGTTTTCGCACTCCCCCTCCCCCCCCCCCCCCCCCTTAACGCCCCCATCTTATAGGAAGGGTCTAGAACTGACCCTGATGTTTGCAGTACAGTGTTGAAGTTCAGCTGCTTATGCCTAGTGCACACTAGTGACATATCGACATAACGACATGGGCGCGCGCACTCTTATCTTTGACATAACGACATAAGAGAAAAAAACATGTTTTTTCTTTTATGTCATTATGTCCATGTCGTTATGTCGGGCTAAACATAGCGCGCGCGCCCATGTCGTTACGTTGTTATGTCGCTAGTGTGCACTAGGCGTTAGTGTGCAGTGTAGTATCAACTGCATATTGAAAGCACGGAGTTGCCGTTTTGGATGTTCTATCATCAATCTGGACAAACTGGCGTCTGTGGCTTAAATAGCTCAGGGAGTTACTCCCGGGATAGCTCAACACCCAGGAACCCTTTTGAGACTCCCATCCCGTGCATTTTTAGGATCAAAGCTCGGAACTTCTCTGCATCAAACGCCTTAGAAAAATCGGCGTAGACCATCATGATACTACGTCTCGTTTCATTGCACGAATGATGTCATCCCGGATAGCCTTGCGATAACCTGCAACACCCGACGCGAGCAGAGTCTTTTTGTGTTTTAATATTCATATTGCTCACGGCTGTTCTTTGTGTTCTCATAATCTGTTTGCCCGTGGGCGTGGGCTAATAATACGGATCGTAAGATGTTTGACGACGGAGAAACAGCGACAACGTACACGCTAGATTTCTCGCGTGCGCTGCCACTTTTCAGCGCGCCTGCTGCGTCATGATTTCTGGGGGAGTCTAAATTTTATTTTAGAGGCTTTCTACACACCAATATATAAAAAAAACAATAAACATAAAAACAGACAAGAATAAGTGCAGGGAGGGGAAGGCTGTAGGTATTTCTTCTGTAGACCTCATATTAACCACAACACTAGCAATTTATTTTCACAGGCAAATCTTGTACACTAATTTGTATCTCCGTGCAAACTGCGCCAGCACCCAGCGGCCCAGTGCTGGCCGGAGTTAGGCCTGACGTTTGATGCAAAACGGAACCAAAGTCAACCCAAGACTCCATCACTTTACTTGTGTTTTCAGGTAACCCAAGATTTCTCTGGATTCCGGTTGTTGTAGCGGTCGTCATTTTAACGACTACGAGTGGTAAGAGGACTTATCCTCGGCCCTGGGGTTTTCGTGCCGGAAAAACTATTAAAGCCTACAAGTAGGCTAAAGAGGACTATAAAAAAGCAATGTATTTTATTTGTAGAAAGTAGCACGTGTGTTTTGCATGATACATTTCAGTCATATATTGTTTGCACGTCTAAAAATTTGCGATATTTTCTTTTATTATGGATGCGGTAACGTTTATTCTTATTTAAATGAAAGCATTATTCGGACGCGTGCAGTTTGCACGGGGCTTAGTTTGTGCGTGACCCTAGCGAGACAGATACATTTCAACGTAAGTTTCTGTCTGTCTATAAACAAGTTAAGATTTTGCAAAAAAACCCTTCCCCACATATCCGTTTTCTTTTGGAAACGCAACCTTTTTGTTCTGTTTTCAAAAAGGTACGCGTCCACACGAAGCGTTTTCATTTTGATACGACCCGTCCCCACGAAAACGCAGTAACGATACGAAAACGATAACAAGTTCTACAGCGCATGCGTACTCGCGCGCCAAGTGGACTGGACCTTAGTTATCACGCCATCGTTTTCGAAAGGTTCCGTTTTCGTCCGTCCTCACGGCACCGAAAGGGTATCGTTTTTAAATTGTTCCACTCTGGAGTTCGTTCCGTTTTTGGTCATCGTTTTCGTGTTTACGTGTGGACGATACCCGTATCCATAACAAAAAGGTTGCGTTTTCAAACGAAAACGGATACGTGGGGATGGGGTCTGAACTAAATTCCTGTGCAAACCGTGCCAGCATTGCTGGGTCGGAGTTAGGCCGGTTTGCAAACTGCCCCAACACATCGTTAGCATGTTGGTAATAAGTTCACGCGTTACTTGCGTGATGTATCACAGGACCAAAGGCAACCCATTCGATTCCGGTTGAGTATGGGTCTAAATCACCCCTTGCTATGGACGACGACGACTGTTAAGGGACTGTATTTTTAATGCTAAACGAAGAAAAAACGGCAAACTCGTTGCAGTTCGTGGCGGACAAAACCGAACTGTACAAATTACAAAGCAACCCCTCTCCCTAGTCCCGCGCGGTTCAGACACAGGGCTCCCGCGCTTAAATAAGGGAAAAATGCAAAATCAACATATGTAAATCGTTCAAAACACCCCTTGTAGCGGTCGCCATTTTTAATACAAAAATGAATTTGATCTGATGATTAGAAAAATAGACATTCACTTTTATTAATTGCAAACTTATTTTTCTTTAAAACCATATATAGATAAGGATTTTTTAAATTCAGCTTTATTTCACAAAAAACGTTCTTTTTCTAACCATGTCTAATGCACATTTAACCTTTTTGTTTTTCCAATAAAGGTAAAGTTGAGATAAATGTCTCTCAGTGATTTTTTATAAGAACGTCTAATTTTCAAATTTCGGTTGAGCTGGGCCGTTCTTATTTTTTGAGCATTTCAAGGCTGAATATGTCCTTAACGATGTTCTTAAATTAAAGTTTATATAAAAATGTAATACCTAGTGAATTATTAGGAAGAGAATTACACAAATGATCAATAGCAATGATATATATGGTTATTATGAGCACAATTTGATTCTGCATTTTAGAACGCATCGGAACTAAAAAAGCAATAGTTTCCCGATATCTCAGCCTCGGCACGCTCTTAGCGTTTCTTAAGATTTAATGAAATCTCAGCCTGGGCATTCTTATAAATAAGGTTATTATAAAAGAAAGAGTGTATTTCAACATCCTTTGTATATGTGAGTCATTCATAAATTTTGTCTTCCGCGCAAGCGTTGCGTTACCGACACAAAGAACAGCCGCGCGGGAGACAAAACTGGAATAACCGTCTGAGTTTTATCATGCAACACACAGTTGTGAGTACTTGCAGTAAATCTTTATTAATTGGAAATGGTTATATGCAAACTTTTGCTGTTTAATAATCCACAGATCGTTGAAAAATGATTAAGTAAACAATGTCTCTTGAAAAATGCAAAAGTGTCATAGGATTATAGAAAACAAAGGCAGATGGGACGGAATGTAGTGGAAATATGCAGAAATGAGCATCAGAAATATACGAAGTGTATTTACTTTGAGAATAGTATCACCTTGATTCGTGACAGATAGAAGCGCAGAGTACAAATACGTGTCTGGTGAAATTGACTTGGGATTGTTTAGTTATTTATTCATTTATTTAAAAGCGATATTTAAGAGGGCGAGTTTAATTCAACAGTGCCAGATACAATAAACAAATACAATAACGATGGTACAATTGCAAAGTTATCATACTACAATATATAGCTATAGAAATGTGGCAGTAAGGTCGTCTGGTCGTGCTTGAACTTGTTAAAACCGCATTGTCACCAGTTTACTTCCGGAGGTCCGACGGAAACCTCAACCGTTAAAAGACAAAAGAATCTATTAGAATCCGAGATATTTAACAGGCCATCCGCTCTAAATTATCGATCACATTCTCGAAGAAACTCCCAATAAACACACTACTTTCAATGTTTTGAAATATTTTTCGCGTTTTCCGTTAAAAATCATCGGAGATTGTTACGTAATCGACCGGAAGTAAACTGGTGATAATGCGGCTTTAGTGTTAGAATTATTGAGCAGGCCCTTATGGGGGGTATTCCTCGCTTTTGCCTCGCGAAGCCTTAACGAGCTTTGGTACTTAGCTGTTTTGGCAAGGGGCAAACGCAAACAGTCTGTTTTTGGTGTTTCCGGAGTTAAACCCGTGCGCATAGTGGAACTCATGAAGACGATAGGGCGGTGCGAGTCCAATGAGGCACTTTAATACCTGTAGGCAAGTATGGTTATGTCCTACGTTTATCTAAGGATGGCCAAGACAGTGTATGTCTGACCTCCTGAGCCGAGTTCCTAGAAACAGGTTAACGCTAACCCAGGGTTAAAAGCCCTTTTTATCCAATCAAAAGTCGAGATAGCCGTATATATTCCTGGGTTAGTGCTAACCTGCTTTCTAGAACCGGTCCTTGATCGCTTACTTTTCTCTCTTCGATAATAGGGAATCTAAGCAACTACGACGGCAGGGAGAACGCACCCACCCCCCCCCCCCCCCCCACGCACCCACCCCCCCCCAAAAAAAAAGGCTTTCATGCTTTGCGCTCAATTCTAAACTAGTTTTGATTAACTAGTTTTCAACATAGCGAACAAGGATAGTCTTAGGATAATTTTTCAGCGCGACGCCTTCACATCCTCGCTAGAAGATGGGAGTGTTCACGTTGTAGTTTGAAAGAAACGGCTGAAATGTATCAGACAGAGTCCATTTCGAGTACTTTTCTGGTGTCTGGCACTTAGAATTCTCAATTGTTTTTTGCCGTCGCCGTTCGCGTTGCCGTCGTCGCTGCTTAATTTCCCTGGCTGCTCACGGCTGTAGAGCCTGTCCAGTTAATCCTGGTCGGTCTTATCACGGCCCCCCCTTAGCCTAAACACAAAAGCTGTCTATCATTGCCCACGATACGCAATCTAATCAAACGGGCTCGGCAATTTGAATTATATCTTTCACAAGGCCAACCTATAAGCGGCGATTCGTGTTAAAACTGCTATTTTCCATTCGTCATTATATGAATTAGTTATATTTACAACATAACTGTCTCAGCGTTTCTCGTTTGCATTTGAGTCGCTGTTGTCGTTCGCCTCTCGATGGACCAAACTCTCCTCATGGCCTGTCGGAAATCCTCGATAAATACGTAATAAATACACGGACTGACTGCGCAGTTCAGGCAAACAAGAAACAGCATGCCATAGTAGACCTTGAAGTACAGTTGCAAGTCTCCACCCAAGAAGAAGAATACAAAGATCTGTGCATGATAAGGAGTGGTAAGAAGAATGAAAGTACCAAGCGAACATAGAACCATCCGCACGGCATTACGGACCCGAAGCTTGCGCGCACGCCTCTGAACTTCGGGCAAGTTAACAAAGGTTTCCATGTCTCTTAGCCGCCATAAGATCATGAACCCCAGAGCCGCAATCGCAAAGTATAACACCACAAAGACGCCGTACAATGGTGTGATATAGACCTTGTAGTACGTGGTTGGGATGATGCGCTCACACATAAGCGTCCCGTCCGGGTAATTCATGAGATCCATGAAGTACAAAAAAGGCGAGTACAACAAGGCTGGTATAAGCCATGTAAGAGCCACGTAGCAAAGCAGTCCTTTACGGGTTACGCCTTTTGCTGCTAGAGACTTGACACCCCGGAAACGCTCCACTGTGATAAAAAGCAAAGTCAGGGGGGACACGAGGTAGCCCATAGAGCCTGAAAAGTAATATAATTTACACAGGATTCTCCCCCCTGTTCCCTCCACCCTCCAGTGCCAGGACCTGGTGGTGATGTTAACAAGCTCGAATGAGATATTCCACACTGCTATCATCATATCGCTAAACGCCATGTTGCCGATGAATAAGTTAATGTTCTTCCGCATACTGCGGCGATTCATGACTGCGTAAATGACGAAGAGATTGAAAAGGATCGCGCTGAGCCCCACGATCGCGTAGATGGCGATAACGGCGATACGGATAGCATTGCTGGTCCACCACCATCCCGGGTAGGCAATGGTGGAGTTTCCCCCCATAACACACCTAAAAACAATAGCGACAATGATTAGCAATGTCCATATATAGAAAGCTAGATGCCTTACAAGGAATAAATTCTTAAATGTCCATATATAGAAGCGATATACCATATAAGGAATATAACATTAAATGTCCACATATAGAATAGGATATACTAGAATGTCTAGTATTTCCCTTATAAGGAATATACTAGACAATAACCATGTCCATAAATAGTAGTGAGTATCCCTTATAAGGAATATACTAGACAATAACTATATCCATACATGGAAGTGAATCAAAAAGCCCAAACTGTCGCGATCTCGTACCAGAAAAATGAATACAATACACCAAAAACATTTCATACATGGAAGTGGGTATCCCTTATAAGGAATATACTAGACAATAACTATATCCATACATGGAAGTGAATCAAAAAGCCCAAACTGTCGCGATCTCGTACCAGAAAAATGAATACAATACACCAAAAACATTTCATACATGGAAGTGGGTATCCCTTATAAGGAATATACGAGACAATAACCATGTCCATACATAGAAGTGGGTATCCCTTAAAAGGAATATACTAGACAATAACCATGTCCATACATAGAAGTGAGTATCCCTTATAAGGAATGTACTAGACAATAACCATGTCCATATATAGAAGTGGGTATCCCTTATAAGGAATATACTAGATAATAACCATGTCCATAAATAGAAGTGGGTACCCCTTATAAGGAATATACTAGACAATAACCATGTCCATACATAGAAGTGGGTATCCCTTAAAAGGAATATACTAGACAATGACCATGTCCATACATAAAAGTGGGTATCCCTTATAAGGAATATACTAGACAATAACCATGTCCATATATAGAAGTGGGTATCCCTTATAAGGAATATACAAGACAATAACCATGTCCATTTTTTCATGATCCTTTTTTATGGACATTGCCTGACTGTTGCTGTGATTGTAAGATCGCATGGTCGAAAAGGATAACCACTTCTATATTTGGACATGGTTATTGTCTTGTATATTCCTTATAAGGGATACCCACTCCTATAGCTAAGCTGTTCTAAGTTCAGATTATTGTCTATGTAGGAAGGAGAAATCGAAATACAAACAACTCGGCTACCGATGGTCACGATTGATACTACAGTATTTATATGATTCACCACCATAGGGAACTTGCGCTAAGAGATCACGTGACCTTTTTGCGTGGCAAATTTAAAAGTGAACTTTAGAAGCACACTAGCATACACACATTGGCACCAGTCGGGCCAAGACGGGACGCTAGCACAGTCTATTACCATGGCATAGCCCTGCAGTTTTTTTGCCGATGAAGTTTAACTGAGGCAAACCGGCTATGCCATGCTGACAGGTCCTAATAAGGACGAAACAGCTGTCCATGGTTGCCGAACTGCACGGGTAATAGACTGTGCTAGCGTCCCGTCTTGGCCCGACTGGTGCCAATGTGTGTATGCTAGTGTGCTTTTAAAGTCCACATTTATGTATACATACTCGCAAGGATAGTTTGGCTATCCGACGGAGTTTTAGACTAGCAAAGGTCGCATGCGTGATCCGCACAATTGGCATCACGCTAGCCCGGTCGCAGCTCTAGATCCCACATGGATCTAAGCTGTGGTTTAAAGCACTTCGTTCGAGTCGAAGTCGCCCTGCAGTTTTTTTTGCCGATGAAGTTTAACTGAGGCAAACCGGCTATGCCATGCTGACGAGTCCTAATAAGGACGAAACAGCTGTTCATGGTTGCCGAACTGCACGGGTAATAGACTGTGCTAGCGTCCCGTCTTGGCCCGACTGGTGCCAATGTGTGTATGCTAGTGTGCTTTTAAAGTCCACATTTTGGCAAATTTAGACAACAGACCCTAAAAATTATGCTTGCCTCACTGCCTGAGAACAATGGCTTTTTGGCAAGCTGAGGTGCATATAACAGTGTAAGCAAATTCTGGTTGATATACAAAAAAGCATCATTAAGTTATAGATGATATTCTAACACATAATGTTTATGTTAAAACCATTGGGGAAACCACAGGGAGCACAAATTCCATACAAATATTTACCTTTGTAAATTCAAAGTCAACCCACATTTGATACTTTTCCTTTATCACAAAACCTAGCCTCAATCTGATGGTTTTAGGGCATTTTTTTCTAAAAAAACACAATTTCTTACTTGAGTACTTTGGTACTTTGAGCGTTTCGTTGGGAGGGTTGATTCTGCTTTTCCTTTCTTGTTCGATTTAAAATTTTTCAAAGAACCTGTGCTATTATTTGGCTAAAGAGAAGCTGCTATCACCTTGGGTGGATGCATATCTGCAAGACCATTTATCCCTTAGACTGATGCCTGAGTATCTTCATATTGTTGTGTTTATTTTTTATTTATGAATTTTTTTGGGGTTGTGGGTACTTCTCAAGGCCGGTACAGGAGGTTGAGGGGTGAACGAGTTAAACCAAAATAATCAAACAAAAAAATCATAAATGACTGCGCCCGTCACACCAGAGAACCACAATTAAAAATAAAATCTTTAAATTAAACTGAACCCTTTCTGAAAAGAAGAATTCTTGCTTTTTTCGTAAGCGCTGAATAAGTTGCTTTTTGTTGCTGAGCGCGCGCTAGTTTTGCCACCCAAACAGTCACGTGATCTCTTAGCGCAGTCCCCTTTTGACACAGCAAGTGACATCGAACTTTTTAAAAGGTACTGGTCAAACGAACAGTAATAAAGAGCGCTTTGCGTGCTCTTCTTTTGAGATAAGGCGTCTCCGGTTGTCTTTAAGCCCCTAAGTTGTGAGAAATGTGGAATCTAGATTTAGCTTTTCTTCAGTGGTAGATAATAAGGGAGTGATTAGATGATCCATGGCTCAATAAATAAAACGGCCTTGTGGCGCCCGTATTTTAGCCAATTCGCATTTGTTACATTAATTATCTTTGGATCGTACCTTTTTAAACTATAATAACCAAAAAAAAGTTATTTTGCTTAAAATTACTGCTACTTACAAAATTTCAGAGTACTCTTAAAACCTTCCACACACTACACACAGCTCAGACACACTATAATTTCGAAGAAAGTTCGCGTTTCCAAAATGACAAAGAATTTTTTCAATTAGCTGAAAATGTTTTCTTCCGCTTAAAATGGATTTGAATCCAAATACAAAGATAAAGAATGAATGCCTTTAAGTATGAGAGGATTAAAACATCAACCTCAGATAGGATTATAGTGGCACCCGTAAAGAGCTAGGCATTAGCAGAATTCAGAAAGTCTTACATGAAACCAGTTAAAAGATATACTATGGATATTTTAATTAGTTTACTCGCTGCCAATTTTTCGATTTCAGCGTGTACTTAGACAATTGACAGAAGTAACTAAAAGCGCAATCTGCATTACCCTGGGGCAAAATGAAGAACTATTGACTCACAACCTGTGATTACGTACTTAGTTTAACGCGCTCAGAGCACGATTAGAAAGCTCTTCGGCGCCGTAACGGAAGATACTTTCTTAGGTTGGATTAAACATTAAACTACGCTGATGTGAATTCTTTAAAGTTACTTAAATATGGAATTCTTATCATGTTTATGACCAATACCATAACATTATTCCCATTCGCAAACTTTGCACACCTTTTGAACAAACAACAAATTATAAGCTACTTTTTATGGCACTATACCGCACTGTATTTCTTGCAGTTATGATGTCAAGCCGTCCAAAAATTATTAAAAATTTACATAGTAATTTAGAGGGTCGCTAATGTAATAATTGTGGAAAATTCAATTACAATTTGGCTTATGTTTTATATATATTTATTCATGGGAATTAAAAAATACAAATAAGAACCAATGTTTTTTTTTAATAATTTGTATGGTACCGCTCCTTACCGCTCCTTCTAAACTTTTGTTGGTGAAATCTTTCTAGATTTTTTAGATGAAATAGTTTTCACCCCCGTGAAATAAACAAAAAGAGTAGATTAGAAATGTTGAATGAATATTATTTTGTTTAACTAACTCTTCTGTCTGCATTTAAGTATGTAGTTGTGACATTTCTGTCCATCTCATTCTACTAAAGAAATCACGCACGCTTATTCTTTTTAAACAAAACGGTTGCTCTCAAAAATGAAAAATTTCAATTTCCTATCTTCTTTCTTTCTGTACTATCGCGAAACAAAAATATTTAATGACCCTTACCTTCGTAAGCAATATCCAGTCGCAGCACTCTTTTTGAATCAACTATTCAACAGAAAAAAAGACCAGATTTGATCAGTTATTAGTTGTCATGCAGTACTCTAACCCCGATATGGTCGATGTCACATGTGACGTCATCAACGGGGGTATGAGTCCGCTGTTATCACATCATCTTTTCAGCGGTCAAGTTCGGAAATTCAGTCCAGGTTACAGGAATTGGAGATTGGAAAGAAACGGCAATAGTCCAGTTTCGAGTTCCGTTGTGCCTGCTGGTCATAGGCACAGAGGACGCATAAATACAGTGCAAGCCTCGGTTTCAATTGAATCGATTGCAAATACCAGCGGGATCATGAAGTATTCACAGGTTTTTTGCATTGTTTTATTCCAAGTTCAAGAGGATTCTCGCTGGTATGCGCATGAAATTTGCCTCAAGTCGAGGCTTAAACTGTATTTATGCGTCCTTAGTCTGTTAGTCCAGCGGTCATAGTGGAACTAGAAATTGGGCTATTGGAAACAAGATGATAGAACTAGACGGAGGTTGAAAAACGGCGTACACACCGGGGGTTGAGGTTGGAGGTTTAGTGAGGATTTAAGAAAAAAAAGGAACGCATCGAAAAATAAACCATTAAGTCAGGCTTTTTCCAGAATATGCCACGCCCATAGCTGGGAAGGATAGGGGGAGGAGGGAATGGTAACGAGAGAGAATTATCACATGGAAATGAGAAAAATCTTGTTTAGATATTAATTATGAGTACTTTTGTGAGTCATTTGGAGATGTTTACTTGCTTTGATACTCTATTTTAAAGGTTTTCGCCTGTATTGTGTAGTACTATCAAATAGTATTTTGGCATCACCTTCAACACCAAATCAGCAAATTAAAGTGCTGTTTAGTTTCATTACGTTTATTTGAATAAAAACGCAAAACGTGATGTTAATAGGACTTTGTAATGAAGCTTTTTCGCTGTTGTTTTCATCTTTTAAATGGCGAAATCAAGGAAAAATAAAGCACGATTCACGAATTAATCTAATTATATTGAAAGCCTTCATCGACATTGAAAACAACTGATAGATGTTTATATCTAGATGAAAAAATACATTAAAATATATATACCGATTTTATCCAATGTAGATACGGTGGTTGAAAAAATAAACTAGAAAACATAATAAATGATAAAGTGATATCAGTAGCGAAAAATTCATGCACTTGTCATAATGACAAACTTATTTTTTAAACCATATATGTTCTTTTCCGTTCATGTCTAGCGCGCACTCTGCCCATTTGTTTTTCTAATAAAAATCCAGTTGAGGAGAAGGTCTCTCATTGGTCGGATTTTACATCATTTTCAACATCTTATATGTGAATCATTTATAAAAAAAATGTCATTATTCAGCGCCTAAAGAACCGACTGAGTTTTATCATGCAAGCCAAAAAACATATTTTTATCAATGGAAATGCTTATATGTAAACTTTAACATATTAAATGAACAATGTCTCTTGAAAAATGCAAGAGGGTTATGAATTATAGAAATAAGGGCAGGTGGAACGGTATGGAGTGGAAATATTCAGAAATGTTGTGCATCTAAAGGAAGTATCTAAAGTTAGTACCTTTACCCGTGGCAGAAAGGAGCGCAGAGTAGAAAGAGCTACGTGTCTTCGCAATGAAAATGATGTGAAAGTGTTGAATTGTTCGCAATCTAATCAAACGTACCTCGGCAATTTGAATTATATCTTTCACGACGCCGACCCGACAAATCTTAATCATGTTTTCTTTTCGTCTTGCATAATAGCTTAAAGACACAGCCACGGTCTATCTTCTTGGATTCAAGGCTGGCAAAGTGTAACGCAGACACAGTTGTGTACAAATAGAGCGGAGCTTGCGGTCAATGCCTTTCTCATCTGGTGGTGTTTTATTGCACATTGTTGTTAAGATATAGGCAGAAAAGTGCATGATTTCGGGCCCTATTTGATATCTAATGGTTATAATTAGTTCCTGGGGCAATTAAGCATAAAGTTTGGCGTGCTCGTTCTGCGAGTAAAATCGTGTTCACTGCTAATTGTTATGTAATCTATGAGTTCAAAGCCTGCTGTCTATTGAGGGGGCGAATTGTGGTGATTACGAGAATCGCAGTTTACCAATGTCGGCAAGATCAACACATGCCATCTTGAAAAGTGGGATATTATGAAACGCGTTTGGGCGATATAGTTAGGGGTTGGGTCCAGGCTCGCGCACTTCAAAGGCCACCAAAGAACACTCTTTTTTTTATTAAATAATCAGCAAATCTCAAGCTACAAAATACATTACGAAATCTATTCCCTCTAAATCCTGACAACCCCCCCCTCCCTGCCGTAGAACCCACCGCAACTACACCCGTATACTCTCCTGCAACTCCTTACAAAAGGCAATGCCATATTTGGACCATATGGATCACAATAATATCTTGGCTAAACCACACAATGAATAATATGCCTTGCCAAAGATTAAACTTAAACATTTCTCACTCAAGAGAAGTACAGTCGAGTCTTTATTTCGGCCTTCTTTCTTGTCTCTCTGGCTCGCGGGTCTCTTCTGTACTGCGTAACGCGCCCGTTCTACTTGAGCGTTATGCGTATCAGCGTTAGGCAGTTGTTGATTGTACAAATAGCCGGATGGAAGTCAGCTAGAGGCCGCTAGTGCTAAAATTATTCTCCTCCTTTTTAAAATTAGCTACGTGCTATTAGGCAAGCTTAGTGCTATAGGCAAGCATTATGTGTCCACCTAATAAAAGAAGCGTATTTCAAACAGTCGGCCATTCCAACTCCTCTCCTTTCTATATGACTAATAGAGACTACTTGCCATTAGGCATCATTTGTCCGCTTTATAAACCAAGTACGTTTGGTAACAAAACACCTGTAATAAGCGGCAAAGGGACCCATTCCTTTCTATCAAAGTTACCTCGTGCTATAGCAAGACTTGCGCGTCAACTAGATCTCCGCCCATTTGCCAAGCAATCAGGTGAAACAACACTGAAAACAGGCATTTTCGTCAAGAAAATAGACAGGTAACGGGCGGTAAAAAATTCTAATTTATTATAGATATTTCTCTTTCCTTATAACAAACAGTAAGCCAGCAGGCATTTTCGCTAACAGATTAGGCAAGTAATAGGCGGTAAAATCTAGGTATTTTATTATATTAGATTTTTCCCTTTCAAATAACAAATAACATAAATGTATAGGTGGTAAATCCTCTAGGTTTTCTAATGTACTATAACAATTTCTCTTTCCTAATATACTAACCAAGCAGGCGTTTCTCTAAACAAGTCATGGAAATTGTACGTGGTGAAACCTCCCCTTACAGGCCAGGCCTTACGTGGTCAGGATTTGCTTGACGGAGGAGTGCGATGTTCATTTGTCTTTGAGAAGCAAATCAAAAAGTCTAATACATCGTGATTCCTCCGCTTTTGCGGTATATGAGGAAAGTAAGGAGGGTGGGTGGGAGGGGGGTTGGTGTTGGTTCGCACTCATTGTGCTAACCCTCGTTTCGTGCCTGCCTGATCTAGTCCCTACTATACGTTCAAATACCAACAATTACGTCTTATTATCAAACTGTACGTGGCGCGCATCCTTGACTTTACCAATTACGTTGCGGAAGAGCGGTGATCACAAAGCACGTTTCTCTTTTGTGTTGGTGCAAAAGCCGATGCTTCCTGAAGCGTTAGCGTAAATGATTACAGTTGCGTCACAATCGCTGCTAAAGTAAAGCCGGAAATATGTAAGAGGATAGTGGAAAGACCTCTATGTACGCAGGTGCCTAACTGTCGCCTCGAAGGTTGATAACAAACGCTCGAAAAAGCGTGTGTTTCCGTGCGTGTGCTCTAAACTTTCTTTCAAGTCACGCTACGGTAATTCAAAGAGAACTCCAGGAGACAACTACTGTTAAGATTTTGAGTTATCAACAGTACATTAGCCATATAATTAAATTATAGTTCGGCCAAGATGATGAAAGGCGTTGGGTTAAGTTTCGTGATGAGAACGGCTGCTAATAGCCCAAAGCTAACGCTCAGCTAGCCCAACACTTATTAACAGTATGTTAATAGTAATCCCTCCTATTATTTAACCCATGGAGTACGCAATGGGTTAGAGCGACGAAGAATAACACGATCTAGCGTAGCGCAATCACAGTCAGCGCTCCAAATAAGTATCGACAGTCTAATGCGATCACCGTTAGAGCACCGAATCTAGCGCACCGATTTCAAGATTTCACAGATGAGACCCCAGCACCGGATTGTGTGATAAATATTTTATACCCCCCCCCCCCCCCCCCCCCCCACACACACACACACACACAAAATAATGGTGTGATGAACACAATTCTGTCGCGAAAATTAAGTGTAATAAAGTAAATTTATTTCTATCACTGTGAAATCACAACCAAAAAGAATCAAGTTAGTACTAGTATAAAATATATGCAATTATACTAGTTTCAAGGTTATCAGATGTTATAAATGTAAATGAAGAAATCTTTAATAAAACATATGTCAATTCTAGGGTGGGTCCTAATGTTCATTTTATCTAAATTTTGCAGTTTTTCTATGCTATCCTTAAGTCGTTACGTGGTCTGCGGTTCTTGAAAATATCAAATTAAATTTACTCTTTCACTTTGAGAATCTACCAAAACCAGGCTCAGATAAGTAAATAATCTCAGTAGTAGTGAGATATGTGTGGATTCGGGCTGTACTCCACTGATTTCATGCTGAAACGCTCGGATAACCGGATGTTCTCCCGGTTTCTCTTATATGCCATAGACATCGCAACATCGCTCCATACAAGGCCATATATGGACATCTATAGACACATCGATTTTCCGATCTCGAGAGTTTCGCCAGGCTACAAGGCGAGCGGGAAATCACAAGTGATGTCATTAACCGACAAGCCGCAAAGGCCAATAGAAGCCAGGGGAATAAGGCTATGTTGGCCACACCCATTTGTTCATATCTTTTAGGGGGTTAAAATCTACATTGCCACACCCATTTGTTCATATCTTAGGGGGTAAAATCTACATTGCCACACCCATTTGTTCATATCTTAGGGGCCAAAATCTATATTGCCACACCACTTTGTTTATATCTTAGGGGTCAAAATCTATATTGCCACACCACTTTGTTCATATCTTAGGGGCCAAAATCTATATTGCCACACCTATTTGTTCATATCTTAGGGGCCAAAATCTATATTGCCACACCCATTATTCATGTTCTCAACAAAACCTGTGACTATTCCCTGGTGGAGTAGTCCTCCAGGGCCCTCTGGATTCAGATAGGAGAATGTTATTATTGCGTCTGCACAGCAATTTGACGAATGCTCGTCTAAACGCCTTCATCCTTAGCATGTAAATACAAGGATTGATGATAGAGTTGAAGTAGCGCACTAAATTGAACACTAAACTAAGCGCTGCTACGAAAAGCAAGCTCTCCGTCTTCTCGGCTGTTCTTTGAAAGAGAAACCACAGCATATCGGGTGCCCAGGTGGTAAGGGACAGAACAGTGACGATAAACAACGTCTTTGCAAGTTTTCTTTCGCGCTGCTGGGCCAACGTCGAGTGACCTTGGAACTGTGCGTTTTGATGCTTTACAGTGACGAAGATTAAAATGTACGAAAGAGAAATAACAAGAATGCCTACCGCAAAAGCAGCCATAGCAATTAAAAAGTAGACCCAGATAGATTCGGTGTAAATGATGGTTAATGCCACTGCAAACGCCCATTGTAGCGTAATGGCAAAAAAGTATGGATGGTTATTTAGATTGCGATGTCGAATCGGCCACACCGTTGCATGCATCCGTTCAATGGCAATTATTGTTAGGCCGGCGAGAGATGCAGTCGCAGTAAAATTGTCGAACGTTGTCATCGAATTTGGCGACTTGAAATGTTTCAGTAAGCTGGTAAGGTTTTTGAAGTGTGTTAGCCCAGAACCGTGCTTTAACGACGTGACACCGACAAGCATATCCGCGAAGCAAAGGCTTAAAGGGAGAAAAACACTCCGTTTTCGCAAATTTCTGTGGACAAGGAAGGTGAAAATGGTTAAGGCGTTGAGAAAAATAAGTGCAACTCCCATAAAACAAAAAGAGAAGGTCCCGGCCATGATTAAATGAGAAGTCATGGTTGAAGAGACGTTGCCATCCATAGTCCACCAAATACAAAGAAATAATGGAGTATAAGGAAAAGCTAGCTTCGTCACTTGTGATGGTTGACATCAGCGCTCTTGGTAAGTGCAAGGAAACGCTAAAGGGGACTTTTAATATGCAGGTGGGATATAACGGTAAAAGTTATTACCCAGATCTGTATCAAGTATCAATTTGTTTAACCGCTGATAGTAAAACAAGCACCATATGGCAATAAAATCAGTTCTTATCGTCGTTGATATTTTAAAGTAATGAAAAACTTCACATTTGTTTGATATAATTGCCGATAAAGGTAACTGTTTTAATTTAGAAAAGGGTATTTTCATAAAGTTCTTTCAATTTAAAAAAACTTAATTGTAGTCAAGTTTTAGATCGAACTAATTGAAAATAAAAAACAAAATAGAATTTACGCGAAATAGGGCGACCTTTAATAAAATGAGAAAAATTATCGTAACCATAGCCATCTTGGATTCTATTCATTAAAAGCTCATAAGATTCGTCCGAGACAGCAAAGTCTGCAAGAATTTCTATTGAATATACAGAAATTTAAAAAAAATCTACCACTAGGTATACACTATTTTTTTTTTATAAGAACGTCTAGCCTGAAAAAAAATGCCCCAAAAAGAAAAACGGCCCAGTTTGAACTGAAAATAAGACCTTTTAAAAAAAATATTTAATTTTACGTTTCGGCAATGTTGCTTTTATCAGGAATTATAATAAGTGATAGAAAGGGAGATTCCAACATGTGGTGTTAGGCATTACATCATCTGTATTAATACCGTAAGAGCACCGGAGCAAAACCAACGATCTAACTCGATCACCCTTAAGGCGCCAAAGGATAACCGACGGCCTCTTCCTCTTTGTATATCACGTGCGTTTTACGAGACCAAGCACTAATGTTTACGGAAATGTTTCGGAAATCATACAGTATCCTGGGTCTCCTAAGCGCTCGCATCGCCGAACACCCGAAGGCACAACGAACAAATGCCGACATCAGTGTTATTGCTATCTCGAAACGCACGATCCGCACGAAACATTTCAAACATTGTAATATTTGACACACATGTACACAAAAACAACAACAGAGAAACCAATAAAAAATAGCGTAAACATGTTTGTGATCGTATATCTAATCAGAGCTTTAGAAACCAGAGATTTATCTATACAGGCTATAACAGTCTAAATCCCTGACTTCCCTACTATAAATTATAGGAAACGAGAGAGGATTAGAAGGCTGATGGTTGGAAATGTAGATTTTGCGATTTCAAGATTTCACAGATGAGACTTCAGCACCGGACTGTGTGAGAAATATTTTATCTCCCCCCCCCCCCCCCCCCCCCCCCACATACACACACACAAAAAAAAAAATGATGGTGTGATAAACACGGTTCTGTCGCGAAAATTAAGTGTAATAAAGTAAATTTAATTCTATCACTGTGAAATCACAACAAAAAAGATTCAATTTAGTACTAGTATAAAATATATGCAATTATACTAGTTTCAAGATTATCAGACGTTATAAATGTAATGAAGAAATCTTTAATAAAAAATATGTCAATTTTAGGGTGGTTCCTAAAATTCATTTTATCTAAATTTTACAGTTTATCTATGCTATCCTTACGTCGTTTGAAGGTTTCTGATTGGCCGCCCGATTACGTGGTCTACGGTTCTTGAAAATATCACGTTAAATTTACTCTTTCACTTCGAGAATCTACCAAAACCAGGCTCAGATAAGTAAATAATCTCAGTAGTAGTGAAATATGTGTGGATTCGTGCTGTACTTGACTGATTTTATGCTGAAACGCTCGGATAACGTGTTCTCCCGGTTTCTCTATGCCATAGACATCGCAACATCGCTCCAAACAAGGCCATAGACACATCGATTTGCCATGCTCCAAGGCGAGCGTGAAATCAAAAGTGACGTCATTAGCCGACAAGCCGCTCAGCCAATAGAAGCCAGGGAATGAGGCTATGTTGGCCACACCCATTTGTTCATATCTTAGGGGCCAACATCTATATTGCCACACCCATTTGTTCATATCTTAGGGGCCAACATCTATATTGCCACACCCATTTGTTCATATCTTAGGGGCCAACATTTATATTGCCACACCCATTTGTTCATATCTTAGGGGTCAAAATCTATATTACCACACCCATTTGTTCATATCTTAGGGGCCAACATCTATATAGCCACACCCATTTGTTCATATCTTTCAGGGGTCAAAATCTATCTTGCCACACCCATTTGTTCATATCTTAGGGGTCAACATCTATATTGCCACACCCATTTGTTCATATCTTAGGGGTCAAAATCTATATAGTCACACCCATTTGTTTATATCTTAGGGGTCAAAATCTATATTACCACACCCATTTGTTTATATCTTAGGGTCCAAAATCTATATTGCCACACCCATTTGTTCATATCTTAGGGGCCAAAATCTATATTGCCACACCCATTATTCATGTTCTCAACAAAACCTGTGACTATTACCTGGGGGAGTAGTCCTCCAGGGCCCTCTGGATTCAGATGGGAGAATGTTATTATTGCGTCTGCACAGCAATTTGACGAACGCTCGTCTAAACGCCTTCATCCTTAGCATGTAAATACAAGGATTGATGAGAGAGTTGAAGTAGCGCACTAAATTGAACACTAAACTAAGCGCTGCTACGAAAAGCAAACTCTCCGTCTTCTCGGCTGTTCTTTGAAAGAAAAACCACAGCATATCGGGTGCCCAGGTGGTAAGGGACAGAACAGTGACGATAAACAACGTCTTTGCAAGTTCTCTTTCGCGCTGCTGGGCCAACGTCGAGTGACCTTGGAACTGTGCGTTTTGATGCTTTACAGTGACGAAGATTAAAATATACGAAAAAGAAATAACAAGAATGCCTACCGCGAAAGCAGCCATAGCAATTAAAAAGTAGACCCAGATAGATTCGGTGTAAATGATGGTTAATGCCACTGCAAACGCCCATTGTAGCGTAATGGCAAAAAAGTATGGATGGTTATTTAGATTGCGATGTCGAATCGGCCACACCGTTGCATGCATCCGTTCAATGGCAATTATTGTTAGGCCGGCGAGAGATGCCGTCGCAGTAAAATTGTCGAACGTTGTCATCGAATTTGGCGACTTGAAATGTTTCAGTAAGCTGGTAAGGTTTTTGAAGTGTGTTAACCCAGAACCGTGCTTTAACGACGTGACACCGACAAGCATATCCGCGAAGCAAAGGCTTAAAGGGAGAAAAACACTCCGTTTTCGCAAATTTCTGTGGACAAGGAAGGTCAAAATGGTTAAGGCGTTGAGAAAAATAAGTGCAACTCCCATAAAACAAAAAGAGAAGGTCCCGGCCATGATTAGATGAGAAGTCATGGTTGAAGAGACGTTGCCATCCATAGTCCACCAAATACAAAGAAATAATGGAGTATAAGGAAAAGCTAGCTTCGTCACTTGTGATGGTTGACATCAGTGGTCTTGGTAAGTGCAAGGAAACGCTGAAGGGGACTTTTAATATCCAGATGGGATATAACGGTAAAAGTTATTACCCAGATCTGAATCAATTTGTTTAACCGCTGATAGTAAAACAAGCACCATATGGCAATAAAATCAGTTCTTATCGTCGGTGATATTTTAAAGTAATGAAAAACTTCACATGTTTGATATAATTGCCGATAAAGGTAACTGTTTTAATTTAGAAAAGGGTATTTTCATAAAGTTCTTTCAATTTAAAAAAACTTAATTGTAGTCAAGTTTTAGATCGAACTAATTGAAAATAAAAAACAAAATAGAATTTACGCGAAATAGGGCGACCTTTAATAAAATGAGAAAAATTATCGTAACCATAGCCATCTTGGATTCTATTCATTAAAAGCTCATAAGATTCGTCCGAGACAGCAAAGTCTGCAAGAATTTCTATTGAATATACAGAAATTTAAAAAAAATCTACCACTAGGTATACACTATTTTTTTTTATAAGAACGTCTAGCCTGAAAAAAAAATGACCCAAAAAGAAAAACGGCCCAGACTCAACTGAAAATAAGACCTTTTAAAAAAAATATTTAATTTTACGTTTCGGCAATGTTGCTTTTATCAGGAATTATAATCAGTGATAGAAAGGGAGATTCCAACATGTGGTGTTAGGCATTACATCATCTGTATTAATACCGTAAGAGCACCGGAGCAAAACCAACGATCTAACTCGATCACCCTTAAGGCGCCAAAGGATAACCGACGGCCTCTTCCTCTTTGTATATCACGTGCGTTTTACGAGACCAAGCACTAATGTTTACGGAAATGTTTCGGAAATCATACAGTATCCTGGGTCTCCTAAGCGCTCGCATCGCCGAACACCCGAAGGCACAACGAACAAATGCCGACATCAGTGTTATTGCTATCTCGAAACGCACGATCCGCACGAAACATTTCAAACATTGTAATATTTGACACACATGTACACAAAAACAACAACAGAGAAACCAATAAAAAATAGCGTAAACATGTTTGTGATCGTATATCTAATCAGAGCTTTAGAAACCAGAGATTTATCTATACAGGCTATAACAGTCTAAATCCCTGACTTCCCTACTATAAATTATAGGAAACGAGAGAGGATTAGAAGGCTGATGGTTGGAAATGTAGATTTTGCGATTTCAAGATTTCACAGATGAGACTTCAGCACCGGACTGTGTGAGAAATATTTTATCTCCCCCCCCCCCCCCCACATACACACACACAAAAAAAAAATGATGGTGTGATAAACACGGTTCTGTCGCGAAAATTAAGTGTAATAAAGTAAATTTAATTCTATCACTGTGAAATCACAACAAAAAAGATTCAATTTAGTACTAGTATAAAATATATGCAATTATACTAGTTTCAAGATTATCAGACGTTATAAATGTAATGAAGAAATCTTTAATAAAAAATATGTCAATTTTAGGGTGGTTCCTAAAATTCATTTTATCTAAATTTTACAGTTTATCTATGCTATCCTTACGTCGTTTGAAGGTTTCTGATTGGCCGCCCGATTACGTGGTCTACGGTTCTTGAAAATATCACGTTAAATTTACTCTTTCACTTCGAGAATCTACCAAAACCAGGCTCAGATAAGTAAATAATCTCAGTAGTAGTGAAATATGTGTGGATTCGTGCTGTACTTGACTGATTTTATGCTGAAACGCTCGGATAACGTGTTCTCCCGGTTTCTCTATGCCATAGACATCGCAACATCGCTCCAAACAAGGCCATAGACACATCGATTTGCCATGCTCCAAGGCGAGCGTGAAATCAAAAGTGACGTCATTAGCCGACAAGCCGCTCAGCCAATAGAAGCCAGGGAATGAGGCTATGTTGGCCACACCCATTTGTTCATATCTTAGGGGCCAACATCTATATTGCCACACCCATTTGTTCATATCTTAGGGGCCAACATCTATATTGCCACACCCATTTGTTCATATCTTAGGGGCCAACATTTATATTGCCACACCCATTTGTTCATATCTTAGGGGTCAAAATCTATATTACCACACCCATTTGTTCATATCTTAGGGGCCAACATCTATATAGCCACACCCATTTGTTCATATCTTTCAGGGGTCAAAATCTATCTTGCCACACCCATTTGTTCATATCTTAGGGGTCAACATCTATATTGCCACACCCATTTGTTCATATCTTAGGGGTCAAAATCTATATAGTCACACCCATTTGTTTATATCTTAGGGGTCAAAATCTATATTACCACACCCATTTGTTTATATCTTAGGGTCCAAAATCTATATTGCCACACCCATTTGTTCATATCTTAGGGGCCAAAATCTATATTGCCACACCCATTATTCATGTTCTCAACAAAACCTGTGACTATTACCTGGGGGAGTAGTCCTCCAGGGCCCTCTGGATTCAGATGGGAGAATGTTATTATTGCGTCTGCACAGCAATTTGACGAACGCTCGTCTAAACGCCTTCATCCTTAGCATGTAAATACAAGGATTGATGAGAGAGTTGAAGTAGCGCACTAAATTGAACACTAAACTAAGCGCTGCTACGAAAAGCAAACTCTCCGTCTTCTCGGCTGTTCTTTGAAAGAAAAACCACAGCATATCGGGTGCCCAGGTGGTAAGGGACAGAACAGTGACGATAAACAACGTCTTTGCAAGTTCTCTTTCGCGCTGCTGGGCCAACGTCGAGTGACCTTGGAACTGTGCGTTTTGATGCTTTACAGTGACGAAGATTAAAATATACGAAAAAGAAATAACAAGAATGCCTACCGCGAAAGCAGCCATAGCAATTAAAAAGTAGACCCAGATAGATTCGGTGTAAATGATGGTTAATGCCACTGCAAACGCCCATTGTAGCGTAATGGCAAAAAAGTATGGATGGTTATTTAGATTGCGATGTCGAATCGGCCACACCGTTGCATGCATCCGTTCAATGGCAATTATTGTTAGGCCGGCGAGAGATGCCGTCGCAGTAAAATTGTCGAACGTTGTCATCGAATTTGGCGACTTGAAATGTTTCAGTAAGCTGGTAAGGTTTTTGAAGTGTGTTAACCCAGAACCGTGCTTTAACGACGTGACACCGACAAGCATATCCGCGAAGCAAAGGCTTAAAGGGAGAAAAACACTCCGTTTTCGCAAATTTCTGTGGACAAGGAAGGTCAAAATGGTTAAGGCGTTGAGAAAAATAAGTGCAACTCCCATAAAACAAAAAGAGAAGGTCCCGGCCATGATTAGATGAGAAGTCATGGTTGAAGAGACGTTGCCATCCATAGTCCACCAAATACAAAGAAATAATGGAGTATAAGGAAAAGCTAGCTTCGTCACTTGTGATGGTTGACATCAGTGGTCTTGGTAAGTGCAAGGAAACGCTGAAGGGGACTTTTAATATCCAGATGGGATATAACGGTAAAAGTTATTACCCAGATCTGAATCAATTTGTTTAACCGCTGATAGTAAAACAAGCACCATATGGCAATAAAATCAGTTCTTATCGTCGGTGATATTTTAAAGTAATGAAAAACTTCACATGTTTGATATAATTGCCGATAAAGGTAACTGTTTTAATTTAGAAAAGGGTATTTTCATAAAGTTCTTTCAATTTAAAAAAACTTAATTGTAGTCAAGTTTTAGATCGAACTAATTGAAAATAAAAAACAAAATAGAATTTACGCGAAATAGGGCGACCTTTAATAAAATGAGAAAAATTATCGTAACCATAGCCATCTTGGATTCTATTCATTAAAAGCTCATAAGATTCGTCCGAGACAGCAAAGTCTGCAAGAATTTCTATTGAATATACAGAAATTTAAAAAAAATCTACCACTAGGTATACACTATTTTTTTTTATAAGAACGTCTAGCCTGAAAAAAAAATGACCCAAAAAGAAAAACGGCCCAGACTCAACTGAAAATAAGACCTTTTAAAAAAAATATTTAATTTTACGTTTCGGCAATGTTGCTTTTATCAGGAATTATAATCAGTGATAGAAAGGGAGATTCCAACATGTGGTGTTAGGCATTACATCATCTGTATTAATACCGTAAGAGCACCGGAGCAAAACCAACGATCTAACTCGATCACCCTTAAGGCGCCAAAGGATAACCGACGGCCTCTTCCTCTTTGTATATCACGTGCGTTTTACGAGACCAAGCACTAATGTTTACGGAAATGTTTCGGAAATCATACAGTATCCTGGGTCTCCTAAGCGCTCGCATCGCCGAACACCCGAAGGCACAACGAACAAATGCCGACATCAGTGTTATTGCTATCTCGAAACGCACGATCCGCACGAAACATTTCAAACATTGTAATATTTGACACACATGTACACAAAAACAACAACAGAGAAACCAATAAAAAATAGCGTAAACATGTTTGTGATCGTATATCTAATCAGAGCTTTAGAAACCAGAGATTTATCTATACAGGCTATAACAGTCTAAATCCCTGACTTCCCTACTATAAATTATAGGAAACGAGAGAGGATTAGAAGGCTGATGGTTGGAAATGTAGATTTTGCGATTTCAAGATTTCACAGATGAGACTTCAGCACCGGACTGTGTGAGAAATATTTTATCTCCCCCCCCCCCCCCCCCCCCCCCCCACATACACACACACACAAAAAAAAATGATGGTGTGATAAACACGGTTCTGTCGCGAAAATTAAGTGTAATAAAGTAAATTTAATTCTATCACTGTGAAATCACAACAAAAAAGATTCAATTTAGTACTAGTATAAAATATATGCAATTATACTAGTTTCAAGATTATCAGACGTTATAAATGTAATGAAGAAATCTTTAATAAAAAATATGTCAATTTTAGGGTGGTTCCTAAAATTCATTTTATCTAAATTTTACAGTTTATCTATGCTATCCTTACGTCGTTTGAAGGTTTCTGATTGGCCGCCCGATTACGTGGTCTACGGTTCTTGAAAATATCACGTTAAATTTACTCTTTCACTTCGAGAATCTACCAAAACCAGGCTCAGATAAGTAAATAATCTCAGTAGTAGTGAAATATGTGTGGATTCGTGCTGTACTTGACTGATTTTATGCTGAAACGCTCGGATAACGTGTTCTCCCGGTTTCTCTATGCCATAGACATCGCAACATCGCTCCAAACAAGGCCATAGACACATCGATTTGCCATGCTCCAAGGCGAGCGTGAAATCAAAAGTGACGTCATTAGCCGACAAGCCGCTCAGCCAATAGAAGCCAGGGAATGAGGCTATGTTGGCCACACCCATTTGTTCATATCTTAGGGGCCAACATCTATATTGCCACACCCATTTGTTCATATCTTAGGGGCCAACATCTATATTGCCACACCCATTTGTTCATATCTTAGGGGCCAACATTTATATTGCCACACCCATTTGTTCATATCTTAGGGGTCAAAATCTATATTACCACACCCATTTGTTCATATCTTAGGGGCCAACATCTATATAGCCACACCCATTTGTTCATATCTTTCAGGGGTCAAAATCTATCTTGCCACACCCATTTGTTCATATCTTAGGGGTCAACATCTATATTGCCACACCCATTTGTTCATATCTTAGGGGTCAAAATCTATATAGTCACACCCATTTGTTTATATCTTAGGGGTCAAAATCTATATTACCACACCCATTTGTTTATATCTTAGGGTCCAAAATCTATATTGCCACACCCATTTGTTCATATCTTAGGGGCCAAAATCTATATTGCCACACCCATTATTCATGTTCTCAACAAAACCTGTGACTATTACCTGGGGGAGTAGTCCTCCAGGGCCCTCTGGATTCAGATGGGAGAATGTTATTATTGCGTCTGCACAGCAATTTGACGAACGCTCGTCTAAACGCCTTCATCCTTAGCATGTAAATACAAGGATTGATGAGAGAGTTGAAGTAGCGCACTAAATTGAACACTAAACTAAGCGCTGCTACGAAAAGCAAACTCTCCGTCTTCTCGGCTGTTCTTTGAAAGAAAAACCACAGCATATCGGGTGCCCAGGTGGTAAGGGACAGAACAGTGACGATAAACAACGTCTTTGCAAGTTCTCTTTCGCGCTGCTGGGCCAACGTCGAGTGACCTTGGAACTGTGCGTTTTGATGCTTTACAGTGACGAAGATTAAAATATACGAAAAAGAAATAACAAGAATGCCTACCGCAAAAGCAGCCATAGCAATTAAAAAGTAGACCCAGATAGATTCGGTGTAAATGATGGTTAATGCCACTGCAAACGCCCATTGTAGCGTAATGGCAAAAAAGTATGGATGGTTATTTAGATTGCGATGTCGAACCGGCCACACCGTTGCATGCATCCGTTCAATGGCAATTATTGTTAGGCCGGCGAGAGATGCCGTCGCAGTAAAATTGTCGAACGTTGTCATCGAATTTGGCGACTTGAAATGTTTCAGTAAGCTGGTAAGGTTTTTGAAGTGTGTTAACCCAGAACCGTGCTTTAACGACGTGACACCGACAAGCATATCCGCGAAGCAAAGGCTTAAAGGGAGAAAAACACTCCGTTTTCGCAAATTTCTGTGGACAAGGAAGGTCAAAATGGTTAAGGCGTTGAGAAAAATAAGTGCAACTCCCATAAAACAAAAAGAGAAGGTCCCGGCCATGATTAGATGAGAAGTCATGGTTGAAGAGACGTTGCCATCCATAGTCCACCAAATACAAAGAAATAATGGAGTATAAGGAAAAGCTAGCTTCGTCACTTGTGATGGTTGACATCAGTGGTCTTGGTAAGTGCAAGGAAACGCTGAAGAGGACTTTTAATATCCAGATGGGATATAACGGTAAAAGTTATTACCCAGATCTGAATCAATTTGTTTAACCGCTGATAGTAAAACAAGCACCATATGGCAATAAAATCAGTTCTTATCGTCGGTGATATTTTAAAGTAATGAAAAACCTTCACATGTTTGATATAATTGCCGATAAAGGTAACTGTTTTAATTTAGAAAAGGGTATTTTCATAAAGTTCTTTCAATTTAAAAAAACTTAATTGTAGTCAAGTTTTAGATCGAACTAATTGAAAATAAAAAACAAAATAGAATTTACGCGAAATAGGGCGACCTTTAATAAAATGAGAAAAATTATCGTAACCATAGCCATCTTGGATTCTATTTATTAAAAGCTCATAAGATTCGTCCGAGACAGCAAAGTCTGCAAGAATTTCTATTGAATATACAGAAATTTAAAAAAAAATCTACCACTAGGTATACACTATTTTTTTTTATAAGAACGTCTAGCCTGAAAAAAAATGCCCCAAAAAGAAAAACGGCCCAGACTCAACTGAAAATAAGACCTTTTAAAAAAAATATTTAATTTTACGTTTCGGCAATGTTGCTTTTATCAGGAATTATAATCAGTGATAGAAAGGGAGATTCCAACATGTGGTGTTAGGCATTACATCATCTGTATTAATACCGTAAGAGCACCGGAGCAAAACCAACGATCTAACTCGATCACCCTTAAGGCGCCAAAGGATAACCGACGGCCTCTTCCTCTTTGTATATCACGTGCGTTTTACGAGACCAAGCACTAATGTTTACGGAAATGTTTCGGAAATCATACAGTATCCTGGGTCTCCTAAGCGCTCGCATCGCCGAACACCCGAAGGCACAACGAACAAATGCCGACATCAGTGTTATTGCTATCTCGAAACGCACGATCCGCACGAAACATTTCAAACATTGTAATATTTGACACACATGTACACAAAAACAACAACAGAGAAACCAATAAAAAATAGCGTAAACATGTTTGTGATCGTATATCTAATCAGAGCTTTAGAAACCAGAGATTTATCTATACAGGCTATAACAGTCTAAATCCCTGACTTCCCTACTATAAATTATAGGAAACGAGAGAGGATTAGAAGGCTGATGGTTGGAAATGTAGATTTTGCGATTTCAAGATTTCACAGATGAGACTTCAGCACCGGACTGTGTGAGAAATATTTTATCTCCCCCCCCCCCCCCCCCCCCCCACATACACACACACACAAAAAAAATGATGGTGTGATAAACACGGTTCTGTCGCGAAAATTAAGTGTAATAAAGTAAATTTAATTCTATCACTGTGAAATCACAACAAAAAAGATTCAATTTAGTACTAGTATAAAAATATATGCAATTATACTAGTTTCAAGATTATCAGACGTTATAAATGTAATGAAGAAATCTTTAATAAAAAATATGTCAATTTTAGGGTGGTTCCTAAAATTCATTTTATCTGAATTTTACAGTTTATCTATGCTATCCTTACGTCGTTTGAAGGTTTCTGATTGGCCGCCCGATTACGTGGTCTACGGTTCTTGAAAATATCACGTTAAATTTACTCTTTCACTTCGAGAATCTACCAAAACCAGGCTCAGATAAGTAAATAATCTCAGTAGTAGTGAAATATGTGTGGATTCGTGCTGTACTTGACTGATTTTATGCTGAAACGCTCGGATAACGTGTTCTCCCCGGTTTCTCTATGCCATTGACATCGCAACATCGCTCCAAACAAGGCCATAGACACATCGATTTGCCATGCTCCAAGGCGAGCGTGAAATCAAAAGTGACGTCATTAGCCGACAAGCCGCTCAGCCAATAGAAGCCAGGGAATGAGGCTATGTTGGCCACACCCATTTGTTCATATCTTAGGGGCCAACATCTATATTGCCACACCCATTTGTTCATATCTTAGGGGCCAACATCTATATTGCCACACCCATTTGTTCATATCTTAGGGGCCAACATTTATATTGCCACACCCATTTGTTCATATCTTAGGGGTCAAAATCTATATTACCACACCCCATTTGTTCATATCTTAGGGGCCAACATCTATATAGCCACACCCATTTGTTCATATCTTTCAGGGGTCAAAATCTATCTTGCCACACCCATTTGTTCATATCTTAGGGGTCAACATCTATATTGCCACACCCATTTGTTCATATCTTAGGGGTCAAAATCTATATAGTCACACCCATTTGTTTATATCTTAGGGGTCAAAATCTATATTACCACACCCATTTGTTTATATCTTAGGGTCCAAAATCTATATTGCCCACACCCATTTGTTCATATCTTAGGGGCCAAAATCTATATTGCCACACCCATTATTCATGTTCTCAACAAAACCTGTGACTATTACCTGGGGGAGTAGTCCTCCAGGGCCCTCTGGATTCAGATGGGAGAATGTTATTATTGCGTCTGCACAGCAATTTGACGAACGCTCGTCTAAACGCCTTCATCCTTAGCATGTAAATACAAGGATTGATGAGAGAGTTGAAGTAGCGCACTAAATTGAACACTAAACTAAGCGCTGCTACGAAAAGCAAACTCTCCGTCTTCCCGGCTGTTCTTTGAAAGAAAAAACCACAGCATATCGGGTGCCCAGGTGGTAAGGGACAGAACAGTGACACAACGTCTTTGCAAGTTCTCTTTCGCGCTGCTGGGCCAACGTCGAGTGACCTTGGAACTGTGCGTTTTGATGCTTTACAGTGACGAAGATTAAAATATACGAAAAAGAAATAACAAGAATGCCTACCGCGAAAGCAGCCATAGCAATTAAAAAGTAGACCCAGATAGATTCGGTGTAAATGATGGTTAATGCCACTGCAAACGCCCATTGTAGCGTAATGGCAAAAAAGTATGGATGGTTATTTAGATTGCGATGTCGAATCGGCCACACCGTTGCATGCATCCGTTCAATGGCAATTATTGTTAGACCGGCGAGAGATGCCGTCGCAGTAAAATTGTCGAACGTTGTCATCGAATTTGGCGACTTGAAATGTTTCAGTAAGCTGGTAAGGTTTTTGAAGTGTGTTAACCCAGAACCGTGCTTTAACGACGTGACACCGACAAGCATATCCGCGAAGCAAAGGCTTAAAGGGAGAAAAACACTCCGTTTTCGCAAATTTCTGTGGACAAGGAAGGTCAAAATGGTTAAGGCGTTGAGAAAAATAAGTGCAACTCCCATAAAACAAAAAGAGAAGGTCCCGGCCATGATTAGATGAGAAGTCATGGTTGAAGAGACGTTGCCATCCATAGTCCACCAAATACAAAGAAATAATGGAGTATAAGGAAAAGCTAGCTTCGTCACTTGTGATGGTTGACATCAGTGGTCTTGGTAAGTGCAAGGAAACGCTGAAGGGGACTTTTAATATCCAGATGGGATATAACGGTAAAAGTTATTACCCAGATCTGAATCAATTTGTTTAACCGCTGATAGTAAAACAAGCACCATATGGCAATAAAATCAGTTCTTATCGTCGGTGATATTTTAAAGTAATGAAAAACTTCACATGTTTGATATAATTGCCGATAAAGGTAACTGTTTTAATTTAGAAAAGGGTATTTTCATAAAGTTCTTTCAATTTAAAAAAACTTAATTGTAGTCAAGTTTTAGATCGAACTAATTGAAAATAAAAAACAAAATAGAATTTACGCGAAATAGGGCGACCTTTAATAAAATGAGAAAAATTATCGTAACCATAGCCATCTTGGATTCTATTCATTAAAAGCTCATAAGATTCGTCCGAGACAGCAAAGTCTGCAAGAATTTCTATTGAATATACAGAAATTTAAAAAAAAATCTACCACTAGGTATACACTATTTTTTTTTATAAGAACGTCTAGCCTGAAAAAAATGCCCCAAAAAGAAAAACGGCCCAGACTCAACTGAAAATAAGACCTTTTAAAAAAAATATTTAATTTTACGTTTCGGCAATGTTGCTTTTATCAGGAATTATAATCAGTGATAGAAAGGGAGATTCCAACATGTGGTGTTAGGCATTACATCATCTGTATTAATACCGTAAGAGCACCGGAGCAAAACCAACGATCTAACTCGATCACCCTTAAGGCGCCAAAGGATAACCGACGGCCTCTTCCTCTTTGTATATCACGTGCGTTTTACGAGACCAAGCACTAATGTTTACGGAAATGTTTCGGAAATCATACAGTATCCTGGGTCTCCTAAGCGCTCGCATCGCCGAACACCCGAAGGCACAACGAACAAATGCCGACATCAGTGTTATTGCTATCTCGAAACGCACGATCCGCACGAAACATTTCAAACATTGTAATATTTGACACACATGTACACAAAAACAACAACAGAGAAACCAATAAAAAATAGCGTAAACATGTTTGTGATCGTATATCTAATCAGAGCTTTAGAAACCAGAGATTTATCTATACAGGCTATAACAGTCTAAATCCCTGACTTCCCTACTATAAATTATAGGAAACGAGAGAGGATTAGAAGGCTGATGGTTGGAAATGTAGATTTTGCGATTTCAAGATTTCACAGATGAGACTTCAGCACCGGACTGTGTGAGAAATATTTTATCTCCCCCCCCCCCCCCCCCCCCCCACATACACACACACAAAAAAAAATGATGGTGTGATAAACACGGTTCTGTCGCGAAAATTAAGTGTAATAAAGTAAATTTCATTCTATCACTGTGAAATCACAACAAAAAAGATTCAATTTAGTACTAGTATAAAATATATGCAATTATACTAGTTTCAAGATTATCAGACGTTATAAATGTAATGAAGAAATCTTTAATAAAAAATATGTCAATTTTAGGGTGGTTCCTAAAATTCATTTTATCTAAATTTTACAGTTTATCTATGCTATCCTTACGTCGTTTGAAGGTTTCTGATTGGCCGCCCGATTACGTGGTCTACGGTTCTTGAAAATATCACGTTAAATTTACTCTTTCACTTCGAGAATCTACCAAAACCAGGCTCAGATAAGTAAATAATCTCAGTAGTAGTGAAATATGTGTGGATTCGTGCTGTACTTGACTGATTTTATGCTGAAACGCTCGGATAACGTGTTCTCCCGGTTTCTCTATGCCATAGACATCGCAACATCGCTCCAAACAAGGCCATAGACACATCGATTTGCCATGCTCCAAGGCGAGCGTGAAATCAAAAGTGACGTCATTAGCCGACAAGCCGCTCAGCCAATAGAAGCCAGGGAATGAGGCTATGTTGGCCACACCCATTTGTTCATATCTTAGGGGCCAACATCTATATTGCCACACCCATTTGTTCATATCTTAGGGGCCAACATCTATATTGCCACACCCATTTGTTCATATCTTAGGGGCCAACATTTATATTGCCACACCCATTTGTTCATATCTTAGGGGTCAAAATCTATATTACCACACCCATTTGTTCATATCTTAGGGGCCAACATCTATATAGCCACACCCATTTGTTCATATCTTTCAGGGGTCAAAATCTATCTTGCCACACCCATTTGTTCATATCTTAGGGGTCAACATCTATATTGCCACACCCATTTGTTCATATCTTAGGGGTCAAAATCTATATAGTCACACCCATTTGTTTATATCTTAGGGGTCAAAATCTATATTACCACACCCATTTGTTTATATCTTAGGGTCCAAAATCTATATTGCCACACCCATTTGTTCATATCTTAGGGGCCAAAATCTATATTGCCACACCCATTATTCATGTTCTCAACAAAACCTGTGACTATTACCTGGGGGAGTAGTCCTCCAGGGCCCTCTGGATTCAGATGGGAGAATGTTATTATTGCGTCTGCACAGCAATTTGACGAACGCTCGTCTAAACGCCTTCATCCTTAGCATGTAAATACAAGGATTGATGAGAGAGTTGAAGTAGCGCACTAAATTGAACACTAAACTAAGCGCTGCTACGAAAAGCAAACTCTCCGTCTTCTCGGCTGTTCTTTGAAAGAAAAACCACAGCATATCGGGTGCCCAGGTGGTAAGGGACAGAACAGTGACGATAAACAACGTCTTTGCAAGTTCTCTTTCGCGCTGCTGGGCCAACGTCGAGTGACCTTGGAACTGTGCGTTTTGATGCTTTACAGTGACGAAGATTAAAATATACGAAAAAGAAATAACAAGAATGCCTACCGCAAAAGCAGCCATAGCAATTAAAAAGTAGACCCAGATAGATTCGGTGTAAATGATGGTTAATGCCACTGCAAACGCCCATTGTAGCGTAATGGCAAAAAAGTATGGATGGTTATTTAGATTGCGATGTCGAATCGGCCACACCGTTGCATGCATCCGTTCAATGGCAATTATTGTTAGACCGGAGAGAGATGCAGTCGCAGTAAAATTGTCGAACGTTGTCATCGAATTTGGCGACTTGAAATGTTTCAGTAAGCTGGTAAGGTTTTTGAAGTGTGTTAACCCAGAACCGTGCTTTAACGACGTGACACCGACAAGCATATCCGCAAAGCAAAGGCTTAAAGGGAGAAAAACACTCCGTTTTCGCAAATTTCTGTGGACAAGGAAGGTCAAAATGGTTAAGGCGTTGAGAAAAATAAGTGCAACTCCCATAAAACAAAAAGAGAAGGTCCCGGCCATGATTAGATGAGAAGTCATGGTTGAAGAGACGTTGCCATCCATAGTCCACCAAATACAAAGAAATAATGGAGTATAAGGAAAAGCTAGCTTCGTCACTTGTGATGGTTGACATCAGTGGTCTTGGTAAGTGCAAGGAAACGCTGAAGGGGACTTTTAATATCCAGATGGGATATAACGGTAAAAGTTATTACCCAGATCTGAATCAATTTGTTTAACCGCTGATAGTAAAACAAGCACCATATGGCAATAAAATCAGTTCTTATCGTCGGTGATATTTTAAAGTAATGAAAAACTTCACATGTTTGATATAATTGCCGATAAAGGTAACTGTTTTAATTTAGAAAAGGGTATTTTCATAAAGTTCTTTCAATTTAAAAAAACTTAATTGTAGTCAAGTTTTAGATCGAACTAATTGAAAATAAAAAACAAAATAGAATTTACGCGAAATAGGGCGACCTTTAATAAAATGAGAAAAATTATCGTAACCATAGCCATCTTGGATTCTATTCATTAAAAGCTCATAAGATTCGTCCGAGACAGCAAAGTCTGCAAGAATTTCTATTGAATATACAGAAATTTTAAAAAAAATCTACCACTAGGTATACACTATTTTTTTTTATAAGAACGTCTAGCCTGAAAAAAATGCCCCAAAAAGAAAAACGGCCCAGACTCAACTGAAAATAAGACCTTTTAAAAAAAATATTTAATTTTACGTTTCGGCAATGTTGCTTTTATCAGGAATTATAATCAGTGATAGAAAGGGAGATTCCAACATGTGGTGTTAGGCATTACATCATCTGTATTAATACCGTAAGAGCACCGGAGCAAAACCAACGATCTAACTCGATCACCCTTAAGGCGCCAAAGGATAACCGACGGCCTCTTCCTCTTTGTATATCACGTGCGTTTTACGAGACCAAGCACTAATGTTTACGGAAATGTTTCGGAAATCATACAGTATCCTGGGTCTCCTAAGCGCTCGCATCGCCGAACACCCGAAGGCACAACGAACAAATGCCGACATCAGTGTTATTGCTATCTCGAAACGCACGATCCGCACGAAACATTTCAAACATTGTAATATTTGACACACATGTACACAAAAACAACAACAGAGAAACCAATAAAAAATAGCGTAAACATGTTTGTGATCGTATATCTAATCAGAGCTTTAGAAACCAGAGATTTATCTATACAGGCTATAACAGTCTAAATCCCTGACTTCCCTACTATAAATTATAGGAAACGAGAGAGGATTAGAAGGCTGATGGTTGGAAATGTAGATTTTGCGATTTCAAGATTTCACAGATGAGACTTCAGCACCGGACTGTGTGAGAAATATTTTATCTCCCCCCCCCCCCCCCCCCCCACATACACACACACAAAAAAAAATGATGGTGTGATAAACACGGTTCTGTCGCGAAAATTAAGTGTAATAAAGTAAATTTCATTCTATCACTGTGAAATCACAACAAAAAAGATTCAATTTAGTACTAGTATAAAATATATGCAATTATACTAGTTTCAAGATTATCAGACGTTATAAATGTAATGAAGAAATCTTTAATAAAAAATATGTCAATTTTAGGGTGGTTCCTAAAATTCATTTTATCTAAATTTTACAGTTTATCTATGCTATCCTTACGTCGTTTGAAGGTTTCTGATTGGCCGCCCGATTACGTGGTCTACGGTTCTTGAAAATATCACGTTAAATTTACTCTTTCACTTCGAGAATCTACCAAAACCAGGCTCAGATAAGTAAATAATCTCAGTAGTAGTGAAATATGTGTGGATTCGTGCTGTACTTGACTGATTTTATGCTGAAACGCTCGGATAACGTGTTCTCCCGGTTTCTCTATGCCATAGACATCGCAACATCGCTCCAAACAAGGCCATAGACACATCGATTTGCCATGCTCCAAGGCGAGCGTGAAATCAAAAGTGACGTCATTAGCCGACAAGCCGCTCAGCCAATAGAAGCCAGGGAATGAGGCTATGTTGGCCACACCCATTTGTTCATATCTTAGGGGCCAACATCTATATTGCCACACCCATTTGTTCATATCTTAGGGGCCAACATCTATATTGCCACACCCATTTGTTCATATCTTAGGGGCCAACATTTATATTGCCACACCCATTTGTTCATATCTTAGGGGTCAAAATCTATATTACCACACCCATTTGTTCATATCTTAGGGGCCAACATCTATATAGCCACACCCATTTGTTCATATCTTTCAGGGGTCAAAATCTATCTTGCCACACCCATTTGTTCATATCTTAGGGGTCAACATCTATATTGCCACACCCATTTGTTCATATCTTAGGGGTCAAAATCTATATAGTCACACCCATTTGTTTATATCTTAGGGGTCAAAATCTATATTACCACACCCATTTGTTTATATCTTAGGGTCCAAAATCTATATTGCCACACCCATTTGTTCATATCTTAGGGGCCAAAATCTATATTGCCACACCCATTATTCATGTTCTCAACAAAACCTGTGACTATTACCTGGGGGAGTAGTCCTCCAGGGCCCTCTGGATTCAGATGGGAGAATGTTATTATTGCGTCTGCACAGCAATTTGACGAACGCTCGTCTAAACGCCTTCATCCTTAGCATGTAAATACAAGGATTGATGAGAGAGTTGAAGTAGCGCACTAAATTGAACACTAAACTAAGCGCTGCTACGAAAAGCAAACTCTCCGTCTTCTCGGCTGTTCTTTGAAAGAAAAACCACAGCATATCGGGTGCCCAGGTGGTAAGGGACAGAACAGTGACGATAAACAACGTCTTTGCAAGTTCTCTTTCGCGCTGCTGGGCCAACGTCGAGTGACCTTGGAACTGTGCGTTTTGATGCTTTACAGTGACGAAGATTAAAATATACGAAAAAGAAATAACAAGAATGCCTACCGCAAAAGCAGCCATAGCAATTAAAAAGTAGACCCAGATAGATTCGGTGTAAATGATGGTTAATGCCACTGCAAACGCCCATTGTAGCGTAATGGCAAAAAAGTATGGATGGTTATTTAGATTGCGATGTCGAACCGGCCACACCGTTGCATGCATCCGTTCAATGGCAATTATTGTTAGGCCGGCGAGAGATGCCGTCGCAGTAAAATTGTCGAACGTTGTCATCGAATTTGGCGACTTGAAATGTTTCAGTAAGCTGGTAAGGTTTTTGAAGTGTGTTAACCCAGAACCGTGCTTTAACGACGTGACACCGACAAGCATATCCGCGAAGCAAAGGCTTAAAGGGAGAAAAACACTCCGTTTTCGCAAATTTCTGTGGACAAGGAAGGTCAAAATGGTTAAGGCGTTGAGAAAAATAAGTGCAACTCCCATAAAACAAAAAGAGAAGGTCCCGGCCATGATTAGATGAGAAGTCATGGTTGAAGAGACGTTGCCATCCATAGTCCACCAAATACAAAGAAATAATGGAGTAAAAGGAAAAGCTAGCTTCGTCACTTGTGATGGTTGACATCAGTGGTCTTGGTAAGTGCAAGGAAACGCTGAAGGGGACTTTTAATATCCAGATGGGATATAACGGTAAAAGTTATTACCCAGATCTGAATCAATTTGTTTAACCGCTGATAGTAAAACAAGCACCATATGGCAATAAAATCAGTTCTTATCGTCGGTGATATTTTAAAGTAATGAAAAACTTCACATGTTTGATATAATTGCCGATAAAGGTAACTGTTTTAATTTAGAAAAGGGTATTTTCATAAAGTTCTTTCAATTTAAAAATACTTAATTGTAGTCAAGTTTTAGATCGAACTCATTGAGAATAAAAAACAAAATAGAATTTACGCAAAATAGAGCGACCTTTAATAAAATGAGAAAAATCATCGTGAACATAGCCATCTTGGATTCTATTCGTTAAAAGCTCATAAGATTCGTCCGAGACAGCAAACTCTGCAAGAATTTCTAGTGAATATACAGAAATTTAAAAAAATCTACCACTAGGTATACACTCTTTTTTTATAAGAACGTCTAGCCTGAAAAAAAAAATGACCAAAAAAGAAAAACAGCCCAGACTCAACTGAAAATAAGACCTTCTTTTAAAAAAAAATTATCTAATTTTACGTTTCGGCAAAGTTGCTTTTATCAGGAATTATAATCAGTGATAGAAAGGGAGATTCTAACATGTGGTGTTAGGCATTACATCATCTGTATTAATTACTTTTAATTAAAAATTCCTGTTAAGGCACTTGGCTAGCGAAGAAAAAAATCATATTAAATATAATATCAGAAATAAGAAGACTTTTGCTAGGTGAGTCTACAAACCCGAGCTAGCTGCTACCCAGAATAAAAGTCGACATTACTCCATTCACGTGAAAATTCATGAGTGAATCGGAAACACCACGTTTTATTGTCATTTTTCGGGGGGGTGGGGTGGGTCAAGGTGGGTGAAACACACATTCAGTGTTAGTCTTTTTCTAATTTGAGATTTTTTTATACACACACAGCACGAACATATGGAGAAAATCGTGAGTGTAACAGATCAACATTCACTGTTTGAAGATGGGTCTACTGCGGGTTTTAACAATTTCTCTCCAAAATCGGTTCAAATTGGAATTTCTTCTAACAAGATCATTGGTTCTAGCTGTCATTGAGTGATGAGAATTTACATAACACTTTTCCCAGTGAGTAAAATAAAACAGCTTCATTCTTGCTGATAAGATAAGAAAATATTGCATTGATAATTAAACCTTTCAATATTCAAAATAAACAGTCCAACAAGCCGGACACAGTGTTTGTAAATTCTCCCAACCTACGGAACTCATAATTTCAAGTAATATGAAATTTAAGAGAATCGCAATTCTGAACCATTTGGAGTGAGACGATATGGCCCACAAGTTTTACCCCAGCCAATCTAGCCTTCTTGCGGGTCACATTAAAAATCACATTAAATATAATATCACAAATGAGAAGACTTTTGCTAGGTGAGTCTACAAACCCGAGCTAGCTGCTACCCAGAATAAAAGTCGACATTACTCCATTCACGTGAAAATTCGTGAGTGAATCGGAAACACCATTTCCAGAGGGTATAGACTCCTTTTTCCATACGTTTTATTGTCATTTTTCGGGGGGGGGAGGGTGGGTAAAACACACATTCAGTGTTAGTCTTTTTCTAATTTGAGATTTTTTTATACACACACAGCACGAACATATGGAGAAAATCGTGAGTGTAACAGATCAACATTCACTGTTTGAAGATGGGTCTACTGCGGGTTTTAACCATTTCTCTCCAAAATCGGTTCAAATTGGAATTTCTTCTAACAAGATCATTGGTTCTAGCTGTCATTGAGTGATGAGAATTTACATAACACTTTTCCCAGTGAGTAAAATAAAACAGCTTCATTCTTGCTGATAAGATAAGAAAATATTGCATTGATAATTAAACCTTTCAATATTCAAAATAAACAGTCCAACAAGCCGGACACAGTGTTTGTAAATTCTCCCAACCTACGGAACTCATAATTTCAAGTAATATGAAATTTAAGAGAATCGCAATTCTGAACCATTTGGAGTGAGACGATATGGCCCACAAGTTTTACCCCAGCCAATCTAGCCTTCTTGCGGGTGTTTACCCGGTGTTATGGCGGCCACGACTCGGCCCATAGCGAAAACACCGCAGGCGCGTACACAGGGGGGTACGCAGGGTGCGCGCGCGCACCCCCCCCCCCCCCCCCTTAGCGGCCAAAAGTGGGTCATTTCTTATTAAGGAATCTTCAAATACTATGCTTTTTCCATATCAGACCTATGACTGCGCACCCCCTCGGAACGCGCCTGCACCGGGTAATCGCCTTCCCTCAAGTTTTATCCCTGCCAATCCAATCAAAAGCGTAGCTAGTATTAGAAAGACGGCGAGGCTCTGGATTTCAGTCTCCTATAGTGGTGGATCACGGTGTAAAAAAGAGGTTCACTTAAAGCCGCATTGTCACCAGTTTACTTCCGGAGGTCCGGCGGAAACCTAAACCGTTAAAAGACAAAAGAATCTATTCGAATCCGAAATATTTAACAGGCCATCCGCTCTAAATTATCAATCACATCCTCAAAGAAACTTCCAATAGACACACTGCTTTCAATATTTTGAAATATTTTTCGCGTTTTCCGTTAAAAATCATCGGATATTGTTAGGTAATCGACCGGAAGTAAACTGATGACAATGCGGCTTTAAATATCCAAAGCCCTACTGGGGTCTTCTACTAGCCACTTCCTTTATGCCATGTCAAGAACCCCTGCAATATATTAACTACAATTTCTAAAAAACTATGTACTTGCAAATCCTGTATATTAAATTAGAGCTGATTGGAAAATAAATATGGAATTCCCGCATTTTCTTGTATGTACAATCGGAGAGCTTCCTGTTATATCAAATTCGATGCATTGTATCGATAAAAAGATAGCGCTACTCTGTAGACTAATCAAGAACGTATAGCTAAAAGGTTAAAAAGCAGTGCAAGCAAACGAGAAGACAAAAATAATACTCTTCGGTTAATAACCAGTGAGACAAAGTCAACCCTTCTGCATATCGCGCAACGTTACTGGTAACAGCTGAGAAAATAGCTTGTTAGGCCTTGTTTAGATATCGTCCCTTTCATGTACCGTTCCAAATTTAGATGCATACAAATAGGGATGAAACTATCGACTTCGTTCATTTGAATTTGCAACGGTACAAGAGAAGAATGGCGTCTTAACTATGCCTTATTGTTCTATAAGACAATGTTAAGCTACCAGATATATCGTTCAAACGAAGTAACAAGTAACAATATGGTGGTTCCATTATGTTAGAGGACCAACTCGTCAAGATTTTGGATAGCCCAACAGAAGGTGCTCGTAGTTAGTACAAGTGCTGGCCCCAATAACGTTGTGTACATACGCACGGCCCGGAAATTGTTTGTCTAGAATGTTTGGCCGCTCAGGCGAAGTAAATTTCCTTCCCAAGTATGGGAGCATCTGATGCGATCATAAATTTAAAAATAACCAGCCACAAAAAGACACCCCCTACGATCGTACAGAACATACTTCAGTCGAAAATCAAATCGAGCTCGCGGCCTCACCCTGGTCTAGCCCCGCTAACATCGCCCCGAAGACGAAACAAGACATTGGTCCATAAGAACACATGACATCACCTGCTCTTTATCTCTGATATCACGTGCTTCAGGACATTGCTATCACTTGCCCCTGGTCTGTTACATCACGTGGACCTGGGCTTTGATATCACTCACACCAGTACTTTGATGTCACGTGCCTCTTATCTGTTACAACACGTCCCTGGGCTTTGATATCACGTGCTTTTGGTCTGTGATATCACGTGATCCTGGGCTTTGACATCACTCACACCAGTACTTTAATGTCACGTGCGTCTTTTCTGTTACAACACGTGCCTGGGCTTTGATATCACGTGTTTTTGGTCTGTGATATCACGTGATCCTGGGCTTTGACATCACTCACACCATTGTTTGATATCACGTGCCTCTTATCTGTTACAACACGTCCCTGGGCTTTGATATCGTGTGCTTTTGGTCTGTGAAATCACGTGATCCTGGGCTATGACCTCGTGCTACAGGGCTGTACTACGGGAAGACAAGAAAGATTAAGAATAGAAGTCGTCAAAATACGAAATCTTCTCCTGCCATGTCGATGGCCCATGCGAACTTCTCACGCTGGGTCTTGTTGTAGGCCTTCTCGATTGGGACTTCAAACTTCTTGCACCTACCAAAGATAAGAGGGTTATCAGAACAGGCGAGGAAGGATGCCATTAATTGTGGGCAGCGAAGGCTGCAATATATCATGGGCAGGGAAGGCTGCAATATATCATGGGCAGGGGAGAATGCAATATATCATGGGCAGGGAAGGCTGCAATGTATCATGGGCAGGAATGATGCAATGTATTGTGGGATGGATGCAATGCATTATGGGTAGGGTAGGTTGTGATGTATTATTAGTAAGGTAGGAAGCAATGCATTATGGTATGTTGGGATGCAATGCGTTATGAGCAGGGTAGGATGCAATGCATTATGGGCAGGGTAGGGAGCAATGCATTATAAGCGAGGTGGGATGCAATGCATTATGGACAGGGTAAGGAGCAATGCATTATGGGCAGGGTAAGAAGCAATGCATTATGGGCAGGGCAGGGAGCAATGCTTTATGGGTAGGGTAGGATACAATGCATTATGGGCAAGGAAGGATGCAATGCATTATGGGCAGGGTAGGGAGCAATGTGTTATGGGTAGGATGCAATGCATTATGGGCAGGGTAGAAAGCAATGCATTATGGGCAATGTGACGGTCCAGTACGAGGTGCTTACCAAGCTACAGTAATTCTAGGATCGAGATAGTTGAGCTTGGAGGTACCAAGGGCGATTTCCTTATTCTCCTCCTTATCCGTAGCCGTCACTTCCAGCTTGAATAACTGTTCCTCCAATCGCTGCACTTGCGCCTTCTTTTTCTCCACTGCCCTGTGAAAAGTGATCATGTTATTGCTATAGAAATGGTTGTATATGAAATAAGTTTGATATTCTAAACAGCCATCCAAATAAACGTCCATCCGGTGCCTTTATCTTATTACGAGAACACTGTGATATGTAGAAGGAGACCGTGAAACTTCTGAGACAGCTAATAATTTATAATAAATAGGAGCTTGTATGTAAAAACTAAACAACATAACAAAAGGCGTTGCGCCTCTCCTCTGACTTCGAGTGAACCGCACACCAGAGCACGTTAGCTTACTTGTTATTTGATTCGGACTTGCTTTCCTTGGCTTTGACGCGTAACGCTTTCAGTTCCTTCTTGGCCTCCTTGACTGTTTTCTTTTTGTCACTGATCTGAACAAAACGCCAAAGGACGGTTAACGGCCATGAATATCATCACATCATTTGGTATTATGACGGCTTTCCACTAGTGAAGGGAAATGAGACGGGGAAGGTAGCACAGGCTCAGTACAAGAGGTTAAGGTACGGTGATACGAACAACAAAAGCATCCAATTTGTCTCGCTTTCAACCAATCGCAAGCGTCAAAGATGTGTTGACGTCATTTTGCTGCTAGACTAATGGCTCGTCGTAGTAATACGCGCAACATTCACAATTTTTTTGTTTAAAAAATAGAACGATCTTCTAATTTCTGAGTAGCAATCTTGTTCAAGTCAGAAGACTTTGTTACTCACATTACCGTAGCGCCTGAAATTACAGTAAAACAAATATAAGTGAAGCGGGGAGAAGGAAGATAGGAGGAATTGCTCCATTTCTTCCTCTCTTGCATCCTGATCACGGGATTTTTATACATGCGGTTAGCACCACTTCCTCGGTTAACTTCTCCTTCATTAGTGAAAATAGGCTTTAAGAGCTAGGTTGCTGATAAGTACACATTTCGCTCTCTAGTGGTTACCTTCAACTGCAGATTGGACATAGACTTCTCAAACGTTTTCGGCGCTGTCCGCTGCAAGAAAACACAACTTACGTTACTCCAACAGGAGTCATCAATGCATTCAACATTTTCATCACACCAACTGGGTTGCGAGAAATCAAAACAATTTGGCATCTGATTTGGCACAACAGAACCTCGACGTTAGCATCACTAAGGTGTTTTTGCCGTGCTCTGTGCCGTGGCGAACTTAATTCTGGCGTGCCGAACTTTACTGATTCGGTAGATTGGATAACTGGACTTGTTAAGGTGCGCTACGGGTATGGTAGATTGGATAACTGGACTTGTTAAGGTGCGCTACGGGTACGGTAGATGGGATGACTGGACTTGTTAAGGTGCGCTACGGGTTCGGTAGATGGGATGACTGGACTTGTTAAGGTGCGCTACGGGTTCGGTAGATGGGATGACTGGACTTGTTAAGGTGCGCTACGGGTTCGGTAGATGGGATGACTGGACTTGTTAAGGTGCGCTACGGGTTCTGTTCTCACTCTTGGGCTTTTACTATACAAGTGATGTTACCTGATGGTTACATAAAATGGCCACAGCCCGGTTAGCGCGGTTGTATGACAGGATCTTCGCGTTGACATTATCCTCCGGGTTGGTAAGCTTTTGTAGCTGGTCTTGCAGTGTGAGAGATGCGTTGAAAGTACGGAACACCTTGGCTGACAGGCCTTCCATTAGTTCAGACAAGTACTTGTTCACAGAAGTAGTCTGTAGGTAATATGGGAAAAGCAAGTGTTAACGAAGGCTAATCAACCCGCAATTTTACACTCCCGCACAATATCGAGTCATTCAAAGAATCAAGTTCCATTGGCTTCTTCAAGCAAGTAACTGAGAAACTTTCAACCAAGTAACGGTAATAAATCAGACTTAAACCGTTGATATTGTTTTTAAATTTTTAAAAATAGCAAGACTCCGGGTACAGATGGTCAAAGTTTGTGGATGACCAGCCATAAGTATTACCGAAAATGATATAATAAAAACGCCCCATATCTAAAGAACACTTCGTACTTAATGAACACTCAAGGCTAACAACTTTGTATTGAACAAAGCCCCTCCCTAATAAACTCCCCCCTCTATTAAACGCCCCACCCTTCATCACAGCTTAAAGACAAACGACATACGAATTCCGGTAATATAAACCAAATTCAATTGTCTTTTTGAGTAATCTGAGCTTGGCTTCTACTGGGTGACACTTGCTCAATACCACGCAGGGTATAATTTGACACGATCCTGGCTGAGACTAGAACCCCACTGCACTTGGGTTTGTTATATTTTCATAGTTTGTAAAGAACACCCCTCTCTAATAAACGCCTCCTATCTATTGAACGCCCCCCTAGGACCATCTAATAAACGCCTGGGGTGTTTATTAGATCATTTACGGTAGCTATGTTGGATAACTGATAATGTATTACCGTCAGCCTGTCAAATAGGTCATCACCCTCTTGCTTTCCTTCCATGAAGAGCTTCATGTTTTTGAAAGCCTATAACCATAACATACATAAAAGTGAGAATTTGGCTGGGCTTTATCAGGTAAGTTTACAGAATTTAAAAGAAACATGAGAGAAAATGGAAGAAAAGAATGAGAGAAGAGAAAGTTAAAAGAAAGAAATGCGAGGAAATTTCTCGAAAACCTGTACCTCCTATAAACTAGTACTAAACAAGAAAATGCAGGGATAAAATTCAGACTACAGTAGGGTGACAATGTGTATTTGAGGTATTAGATATTCTATATTGAGGATGTAAGATAAAGGGTCCTAATATGGAGAGCGAGACCTAAAAAAACTAATCAAGGAATGTCAGACCTTATAAGGAGGGCAAGGCCTAATAAGGAGGGTAAAACCTAATAAGGTGGGTAAGACCTAATAAGGAGGGTAAAACCTAATAAGGTGGGTAAGACCTAATAAGGAGGGTAAGGCCTATTAAGGAGGGTAATGCCTAATAAGGAGGGTAATGCCTAATAAGGAGGGTAAGGCCTAATAAGGAGGGTAAGGCCTAATAAGGAGGGTAAGACCTAATAAGGAGGGTAAGACCTAATAAGGAGGGTAAGACCTAATAAGGAGGGTAAGACCTAATAAGGAGGGTAAGACCTAATAAGGAGGGTAAGACCTAATAAGGAGGTGAGACCTAATAAGGAGGGTAAGACCTAATAAGGAGGGTAAGACCTTATAAGGAGGGTAAGACCTAATAAGGAGGGTAAGACCTTATAAGGAGGGTAAGACTAAATAAGAAAGGCAAGACCTTATAAGGAGGGTAAGACCTAATAATAAGGGTTAACTTTTCCTTACCCGTTTTTCTATGGGTACGAAGTTCCGGTACCGTACGGAGTCCTTTCCGAGAAAGTCAAACTCCACAACACACTCCTTGTCCTCCCACTCTTCATGTAGCTCTGAGAAATAAGAACAGAATAAATGCAGCTTACTTATTTAACGCTAAGGATAAGAATTCTATACTGTACATAGCTTGTGAGATGAAAGCAGATTATTACGTACAGAGAAAATGATGACGACTCAAATGGTTGTGCTCAGAAGGGTTTAAGAGGAACCTTAAATTGTTACTTTTGAGTGAGATGCTGGCGCGTAAACAGGGGTAACTATTGAGTGAGAGATGTATTAAATTCTTTCACTTACTAATGTGTTCAACACGCAAAGAACAACAGCCAACTGTGTCTGCTGTGTCATCATCTTTCTCGTGACCTGCTCGAAGAGCAAGCTGCAGAAGAACAAAATCCCAGTAAACTAATGAAGATTGGGGTAACCCGACTGCCTTTGAACGAAAATATGTCATAGTTACAAACAATAAGCTTTTATATTTCATATTATATGGTTTGAGATTACAACTGCTTGGGTGCTTTAAAATAAAATCATTTGGAGCTGTCACCCGGAATATATGTACTTAACTGTTTTGGTAAGAAATGTTTCTGAGTTTAAGCATTTGTTTATGAATTGGTCAGAAATCAAGGTTGATATTTTGCCAAGAGTCAATTCTATTACATTGCTTCGATGCGCTTTTGAAGGTCGTCTATGCTTTGTAAGAATCTATGAGTATCCAGGTCTGGTGATGTTTAGTTTGCATTTCTGACGTTTTGGAGTTGGGCCGATATTTTACAGGCGTCTCAGGGCGTTATTGCAATGAAAGACTTCAAATAATTACTGAAACTGTGATTGATATATCAATATGCTACAATCTTTTACAAAACTAATGGGACACTTTCCCTCCCCCTTCCTCAATGTTGGAGGGCAAATGATCACCTTGCTACTGCTTGTGTTTTGAGCTGAAAAATCGCCTCTAACCAATATTAATCGGGGGGAGAGGGTTGGCGGTTGTTCGTATGGGAAGTGTCCCACTTACTTTTGTTGAGGATTGTAGGATGATCATGGATTTGTTAGTGACACACGAGCCAAAGCCCATTGACGATTGTTGGTTTGTTAACCTGCTGCATTGCGAAGTTAAAACCATTTTTATTCATTAATTTTAAGCAAAAAGGAAGCGATGTGATATGTCATTCAGTAAATATGTTTTTATTGATTCTCAAATGAAAAAAACTCGTACCAGACGACAGAATTTTTGAGTGATACAGAACTATGCCCGCTGCTACGAAACTACTCCCACTATGGGCAAACAGAAAATACCATATAAATCAATGAAATTTGAAAAGGTTTAGTCTTTTCTGTGCATATTATATGCATAAGTAAATTTGTAGTCATCTTAGTAAAATCATGAGCATTGGGCCCTCCGCAAAAAAGATAGAGCAATTTTAATCTGAAGTGATATGGAACTGGTCATTGTACTGTAATCTTTTGGTTTATTTAAGGTTTATTTTGCCGTGCGAGTCTGGATTTTGAAAGGATCGGTAGATTTGTTGAGCACTTTGGAATTTGGCGGTCGTCGGAGTTTGCAACCTTGTCTATTTTATATACAGAAGGCGACAGAAAAAATTCGCAGCGGCTAAAACAGCTTAAAATGGCGGGTTTGAGTAGTAGCAACTTCAAGCTACTGTTTTAATTTCAAATCAGCATATTTATTTCAACGAGTTTTGTTCGCTCATACAAACTCTGTACGCTCATACAAACTCTGTTATAAACCTACATTCGCCGTGAGCCTGGGCTACCTGTGGACTGAGGTGATTTGATGGCAGAAAATGAAGCACAACCAACTTCTTAGGGGTAGTGAGGATACACAGTGTTTACTTACCTTGTCGATGAAATATAGTGCCACGCCCCTAGAAACAAAAATAATAATCAAAGAATGTCCATAAACACATGCTTTACGATTGTTTGTTTGATTTTTTTATATAAATGATCTTGACAATCTAACAAAGACATTTCTGATTTTTTCAAATGTCAAGTTTTGTCAAGTCATTTTTTGGTAAGAAGTTGCTTCATATTTAAATTAAGCCTGCTTCGAAAACATTCCACTGTAACATTTTGTAACACACCTGCTATTCTACATGCACAGAAAGTGATTGCAATGTGAGTGACAGGAAATTTTGAACATTAGGCAGGGCTTAAGATCATCTATACCCTCATAAGTGATTTATTAAAAGCACACCCTTTGAGCTAAGAGCTACAGTATACCTTTGCCTTAGTCTCATTTCTTTGGACTTCCAGTCTTTTCTGTAGTCCTCTCTGATCTTGTCAACACATTCCTAATATCAAAAATCCCTCATCAATACACGAAATGAAACATCAGGAGCACTACAACATTGGAACTTACCTTAAGCTTCCTTGCAGTTTCATACTTTCGCCAGTCTTTCTCACCCTGCACAAAAACGTACTGGGGTTAAACCAATTAAAAACCCTCTAAAAATGTTGTTGGATTAAAAAACCGTAGGCAAGATTATATAGAGGACCACAAAGCCTGCTACACCATCAAATATCACCAAAGGAACCCTCTTTGTAGTCACCTATAAGCCTCCAATCATGTCCGAAAATGGGGTGATTTACAGTACCGCTCTTGAACATATGCAAACTAGCAGCAGGTCTATGCACATCCATTGTACTTACACATTTTTGCTGGTATAGAGTTCTATGCTATATCGTATCCTCTCTGGGACTATTACTGTACGGGATTAAACATGCGATCAGGCATACTGGTGCCTGTGACAAGGATCTACTGTAAACCCCTATAATTTTAGGCAGTACCTTTAACCTTGAAGTCGGGTTCAACATGACGTATTTGTAACTTCCCTGGATGTTCTCAATCCAGCATGCGAGCCAAGTCACCTACAACACATCAACAAGCATATTCGTTTTACACCGCCACAAGTGATTCTGCCCAGAAAAAGTATTATTAAAAACGAAAATTTGGTAGAGTCGAGTACCAGTTTTTGATGAACCATATGTACATTATTCTGGTTAATGAATGTGACTATTTGGATATTTGGATTAACTCATCACAATTGAGAAAACTATCACTCACTGTGATGGTTGACATGAAAAAGGACACGAAAAGGAAGCAATTAGCATGCAATTTTTATTAGTTTTTTTTAATTGTAAGCTCACCATGGTGTTCTCATTTTCAAACAATGTTGCCCCAATATAAATTGGAAAGCATAATCACTGATTCATTGAATCTTTTTGCCTCCTATAGCCACTTTTTCTCGATCCAGCGATTCTGGATCAAGCACTGATCATGCTGCTTTTGGTATGGCTTTCACTTCACCAAACAAATTACATATCTTGAAATACAGTGTTCAACATAGTATATAAATTTAAATCCCTCACAGTAAAACATTTAGTCAATATGTACTTTCTTGTGAAGTATTTAAGACTTTTCATAAGGACAGCCATCAAAGCTACGATGTAACTAACTGTACTGCTGACATGGTGTATGTACATACCGTGTCATCGCAGATGACTTTCTTCCATTTGTGTCCAGCAGGGGGATCTGGAACCTTGGCATCTCTAAAGAAAAATGTGCACAATACATTTAATATTCCATAAAGCGATAACTATATCACCCAAACTCTAAAAACTACACAAAGGGTTAATAGTCTAACCCTGGAACCATAAAAGTTTGATCTTCCTGCTGTATCCACCTTCTACAAATTTTTGCTCCAAAATTATCTATGTTTCAATCAGGGGGAATCCAGTTCTGCTGATCCTAATTCACACAACATTTGGAAGACAGAATATCTCATCTGCTGTGAACTGTCAAATTGAACATTAGTGAAAAGAACAAAATAAAAATCCTCACATTAGTTATAATTTTTTTTTTATTTTTTTACCCTGCCTTTTTTCCCTGACCCCTTTAATGGTACAGTAAGTGTTGTGTAAATTGTGTTTGTTGAAGGCAATCTTTACCTGTCAACTAGAACAACTTACTTGCCAATGTTGATGGTGACTTCCTCAGGCATGACCCTCTTTTTGAGCTTGCCCTGCTTGGGATGATCACCCCGCCCTCGGAACAGACCTGGCGGCTCAATCTTGAAGTTACCAACTCTCTGCTTGTGGTGGTCCATCATGCAGAAGCCGTACTCGTTCAGGATTTCCTCATTTTTCTTCTTGATCTCAAGCTTCTCTTCCTTGGTCATGTTTTTGCGCTCTTCGTTTTTCTATTGAGAACAAAATATGAAATGCCTTTTTAGCATCTACAGTATATATCATATAGATGAGCCTTCAAGGGGCAAAATGGAGAACAGGAAAGAAAGATTTGTGAAATTGGGGAACAGAAACATGATAGCCCTATTCAGGACTTTTTTATATATAATATTTTGTTTTAACACTATTATGTTATTTTTAAACAGAAGATTCAACAATATAGTGGGTGTAGACGTTGTTAATGTAAAATAGCACAAAAACAGTTCCCAAAATTTTCATCTATGATCTAAGTTCAGAGTCAACCATGAAAAAGCCTTGTTATTAGATTAAGGATATTTGGTAGAGCCGTTTTCATTTTCAACTCTTGCTGCATTCAAAATTTTTACAGTTTCATTTGGCTAGGACAACCTTCTCGAAATGATTTTGTCACATTTATTTTGCTCTCAAACATTAGAGGCTTAGGGCTGGTAATAACAAAAGTATAATTTAATATAATTATATAATTTAATATAATTATATAATTTAATATAATTATATAATTTAATATAATTATATAATTTAATATAATTATAATTAGTATAATTCATCTTAATGCTCTTACCATTTCAAAGTATTTGTGCATCTCTTTGAAGTCACAATTTTTCAGGTCCTTGATATGTTTCCGTTCTTCTTCCGTCATCTCTTTTCTCCAATCACTGAAAAAATTCTTGTTGAAGATTTCTTTGGATGTGTAATCATGCTCCAGCATCTTAGCATAAAACCCTGCAATCTGTAACACAAAAAGCAAGTGTTATTGGAGTGTGCACTATATGTGAGACCACTGTGGTCCAGTCTGATACTCACTTCTTCAGAAGTAGGACTAAGCTTGTACTCCTCACCTGGGAAACCCAAAATCATTAAATTTGTTTGAAACATTTCCCTGATAATTTAAACAATTTGTACATAAATATTCAAATAAATAAAAGAGAGAAATCTTACCGTTATAGTAGAACTTTACATTAGCAGGGAGTGGTTCATACTCAGGAGGGAAAAACGGTCCCTGTATCACAAGTAAAAAGCTTTAATTAATCTTAAGGGTATATTTTTCATAAGCAAAAAAAGCAAAAAAGCAAAAAAAAAAAAAAAATAATAATAATAATATCATTGGACAATGTGTTCAACAAGTGTTCTCACAGTATCCAAAGTTTGGGTTGAACAATACTTTAATTTATAAAACACTGCTGCAAAACCTAAAGTTTAAAAAATGTTTGTTAACAGAAATTTTTTGTTAACAGTTGATTGTTCACAGTGAACTCTCTCCAGTATTACAGACACCTGTTGGGCTGTAGTTTAGTAAGAAGAGTTACAATGTCATTTCTTTGCATTTCCGGCTTAATTGGGGCTATTTTTCTGTGCCTAAAAACTGAAAATACTGGAATAGGAGGTTGTCTTAAAGCCCCATTGTCACCAGTTTAAGTCCGGTTGATTACGTAACAATCTCCGATGATTTTTAACGAAAAAAGCGAAAAATATATCAAAATATTGAAAGCAGTGTGTTTATTGGAAGTTTCTTTGAGGATGTGATTGATAATTTACAGCGGATGGCCTGTTTAATATCTCGGATTCTTTTGTCTTTAACGGTTGAGGTTTCAGCCGGGCCTCCGGAAGTAAACTGGTGACAATGCGGCTTTAAGGTACTGCAACAGTTGGTTGTATTACTCTATCATTACTTTTTATGATAGTTATGAACAGTACCTTGTGTTCCAAGGTCAACCATTTCTTGCCATCTGGCAGCTCCTGCTCTTCCCACCTGAAATCGTATAGGGAATGTGAAACCTTGTCCTGGAAATTGAGGGCAAGGGCATGTTCTTAAACTACGTTACCCAAAGTACAATGTCTAGGACAAATCTAGACTCTCTAATTCATGGAAGCAAAAATGGTTTTTAACTGAAGCGGTACGCTCAAGAATCCAGAGATTTCTTGTCCATGGACGTTTTGCATACCACTTCCAGAGTTCCTTCTGTTCTTCATCCTTCTTCTTTTTCTTTCCTTTCCCTTCTTTGTTGTCTTCCTTTTTAACAGTTGTTTTAGTTTTCCCTTTTGTGTCTTTTCCTGGTGTCTTCTTTTGTTTAACATCCTCCTTTTTTACAGATTTCTTTGCAATTTTAGACTGTAGAATAAAAGAATGTGGTTAGACTACAGTACCATAATAGCCATTACATTCGACACATGGCTATTTTACACCTGTGAACCACCTGACTATTTAAGCACCACCCTTGCCCTTCCCCCCACCTCCCACTTTCCCAGCAGATCTCGAAGATCTCGGCTATACGCCTGGGCGCACTAGTAATTGCAAAATAGATGCATACATACATACCAATGGTTCATCATCACTGTCACTCCCACTTTTCCTTCTTTTTCGTTCCTAAGAAAAAAAGAGAAGAAAATTTAATAGTTATGACTTTCTATAAACAGGATTATTAGAACTCACTATAACTCACCCCTTGTTTGTTTTTTTTGGCAGACGCTGGCTTTTTGCTAGGAGTTGGTTTAGAGGGTAGCTTTGCCTTATTCACCCTATAAATGCAATGATAGGGTAATCAAATGAAATCATATTTGCCCATTGGAGACTAGAATTTTTCACAAAGGAAGAACAGAAAATGTGTCAGCCTCACCTTGCAGACTGTAGGAGTTTTTCACATTTCATAAAAAAAAAGAAAATAAAACAAAATAAGGTATATAAGATAGCAAATATTAAGTGCTGAAAAATAAGTACATATGGTTATAAGTGGCTTGTATATAATTTAGGGTGGTCTTTTGTAGTGGAAACCATTAATCATGTAAAAAAGCCTCCAATGCATTTACTTTTGCTGTGTAATCAGTTGTGGCATGCATAAAATGTATTATAATAGTTTTACAATAGTATTGTCAGTATAAAATTACAGGTTAAGCAGTCAAATGACAAATCAATCCATGGCCTGATACTGTACTACTGTACCTGTTTCAAGTTACCCTTTGGGATCTCAAGATGCTGATGCCTGGCTCATTTCCTTGTCAATTCTACTTTTTTATGCCAATGCCATAGCTGTTCATTCGCAAACCTGCTTGTTGTTTTACCATGTACCATGTTCCATGTACCTTAAAGCTAATGTCTCTTTGTTTCTTTACTCACCAATGGCTCATCATCACTGTCATCTGAAGCTACAGTGGGTTTCTTCACAACAGGTTTTTTCTCCGTCTTGATAGCTTTCCCATCCTTATCTTTTTTGATAGCCTTCTGAGCTGTGACCTTGTCATTTAGTGTTTTAGGCTTTTGGGGCTTCTTTTGGCTTGGGTCTTTATCTTTTGGTTCGGATTTTACTTTTATATCAGACCTGAAGACAGAAAAAAATTTTCCTTTCAAGTTATAACAGGGGTTGAGCTTTGGAACGACCCTATTACATAAAAGGACTGCTTACCATATTTACCTGGCATATAAGATGTGCATTGTGTCGTAAGGCCTGACTAAACATTCAAACATGTTCGTCAAACATGTGACACAAGTCTGTATGTTTAGCCACCCACAAAACATGGCACTCAATTGGCTTCCACAACACGTACAGATATTTGAACAAGATCAAAGCATTCCATCAAACATATGCGTTAAACGCAAATGTTTTATTGTTTAGCCACTTATCACACAAAACATTGCGTGTGCTTCGTGCTTTTATCCAATCACACCTCAAAATCCCCATGGCGCCACTTTGGTCTCTCACGTAATCATAACAGAAAAAGTGCATGCGCTCATGTATTATGGAAATGTTTTTGTGTGCCACCTCCCAAAACATGCTTGCACGAGACAATGAAGGCAGTGGCAGAGCCGAGAGGGATAGGTCCTGGAGTCTGACCGAAATTGTAGAAGAAATGTTTGGGAGCTAAAATTCACACTTCTACCTCCCACCATATGTTGGTACCTGTGAGACCATATCCTTCCCAGAATATCCTGGACCTGCACATGGAAGGTGACTCATTTTTACTTGCATGGGTGATCTAGAGACGAGCCAAATGGGCCCCATCAAATAGAAAGCAAATAGAAAAAAAAACAAAAAACAATAAACCCAGCCTCCCCCTATCAAAATCCTTGCTTTGGCCAACCTGTTTTTGGAACTTCTGGATGGGCTTCTTATAATACAGAAAACATCCTATATCTGACAGAGTTATATGTGATGACTTACGTGTTTAATCTTCTAACCTGAAATACAAAAAAGAAATACATCTTAATATTTTGTGCATGTTGGCAATGGAAGAAAATAGTACTAATGAACAAAGCCCTTACAGGAAGTGCACCACTGAGCAATGGAAAATGCAAACAATGAAATGCTGACAAGTACACAAGGGTTGGAGACTCAAGTGTTGGGACGTCAATAAGGCCGTCACACACCAAACACACACTACTGAGTGACTCAAATAATCTATTCCTATCAGTTAAAGCTATGTGCATGGGGTTGCTATTGACAACCAGCTAAAAAATTGTTCATTTCTGAAGAAAAATAAATGATCGCCTTGATATAGCAATTTGATTTTTGGCAAGTGGATAGATCTCTTGGGGTAAATTAATTACATAATGGCATTTCGTTAGAAGCTTTCACCTAACACGAAAAAAAAAGTATTTAATAACAAAATAATGTTACATTTTGCGAGATTAAAATGCAATTTTCAAGATCGTTTATTGTATTTTAATTGACAAACAAAAAATAAAAACTGATTTGGAATGTACATTAACTACACTTTATCGTAGTGTGTGTTTTGATAAATTTGTTATTTTATCATCATGAAAAAAAGGAAACAAAAAGCCAGAAATTTGTCAGCTTTTTACTTCGGGTAGAGCTACACAAAAATCAAAAGTTAAATTTGAAGCACTGATTTAATGAATTAGAACACAGAAAATACATTAACAAAATGCACACTGATTGTACTTCTAAATTATCACAATATATAAGTTGATAACCTATTTGGTACTCAGTATAAAGACAAAACTAAAGCCAGAAAGGTTTTCCAATTGTTATATTCTTTCTTACGACATAACATTGAGTTTTTGCTTGCATTTAAGCATTGCGTTTAGATATTTCATGCATTTTACCGCACTTCACGCTGCCTTTTCATGTTGCCTTTCCTCCTTGCCTTTTTGCATTGCCTTTTTGCATTGCCTTTTCAAACAACAAAGACTTAAAGAAAAGGGAACCAGCAAAAGAGTATTACAAGCAAAACGAGGAGGAAATTTTGTGCAAGAGAAAGACAAAATCTAAGTCAATCATCTGCGGAACAGCGAGCAAAATGGCACCTGTATAAGAGTCAAGAAAGGCAAGGTAAGGAAAGCAATGCAAGCCATTCTGGAAACGGATACGGTTTTGTGAATGGGGTTAACATCTGAGAGGTTATTCATTTTCTCAATGCAATATGATAGCCAAAATAAACAAATATCAGAAAAAGAAAAAGCAACGTCATAGGCAGCGCAAAAAGGCAGCGTGAAGAGGCAACGAGAAAAGGCATCGCGAAAAAGACAACCCGGAAAGGCAACGCGAAAATGCAACAGAAAGAGGCAATGAGAAAAGGCAGCGTAGTCAGCTTCAAAACGCAACGCATGATGTCATACAAAACGCAACGACAAATGCAACTCGGAAAAGTCAACGCAACAAGCCTGTGTATGTAACACAATTGGGTAGCAACTCCGTGGACATGGTCTTAATTGTGGTTGGTTATTTTGGAGTCTTCTTGCAAATTAACCATCATATTTTACAATAAATAATAGCAAAGAAGTGGCAAGTCAATTACTAAGGTATCTGTGAATTGTGCGAAAATTTTATTATCTGGAAGAATCTAAAACGCATATGTAACTTAGTAGGCACCCTCCTGAATAATGTTATAAAGGTACATTTATCATTGCCAATACTTCAACAGATTATATAATTTTTCTGTTGTGTCGTCATGTGATTATGTCATCGCCTGATGACGTCATCAAAATCTAGAGATTCATAAACAATGGTGCCAGCCATGCCTAAATTCATTCCATTTCACAAATGTTTGGTGGTTTTGTAACGTCTTGAGGTTTTCCTAGCAATGGCCCTCAGAGAAATGTTCCAACACCCTTAGCTAGAGTGAAAATACCCATGGCACCAAAGAACAGAAAAGAGGAGGAGGTAGAGAGAAAACAATGAGAGTACAATAAAACAAATTCAAAGGAGTATACCAATGGGACGTCATCATCATCACTGCCTGAGTCTGCTGGCTTGGGTTTGGGTTTTGGGAGTACCTTTACAACGAAAACAAAGAAAATTGCCAGGGGTCAAATGGTATAAAACACGAAGGGATATTAGTGCAATTATTGCATGTTTTTTATGTGTCTAAGACTGTTTTTATTTATTTATTTGTTTTTATTTATTTATTTGTGTATTTATTTATTTCACCATGACATAGGATTGACATATAAAAATAATTAGCACTTACAGAGTTCAATCTGGATTCTTGCTTTTCTGGTTTCTTGTTATTTAGAGGAGAAGCGACGGCAGGCTTGGGGGATTTTGTTGGACTGACTGCTTCCTTTTTTAAAGTGACTGGTCTGACAGGAGACTTGTCCTTTGTATGAGATGGAACCTTTGGGCTGTTCAATGCACTTGACCTACACCATTAACACAAACAATGTAAAACACTAGTATCAAAGAACTTTCTTAACAAGTGTCCAAGCAATTTACAGAAAATGCAGGATGCATTTTTTTTCTTGGGACTTTGATAACTGTCTTTAACAAAAAATATCCTCATTACTGTACGTGGATATCAATGGAGGAGCATTCCACTTCCATGTTTCCCATAAAAGAGGCATACAGTAGGGGAGATTTGAAAGTTTATGGTCAATTATATGGTCTCATATGCAGTAGTGTACTCTAAAAGTGTATAATACATATATGTAATATATATACATATTATAGAAAAAAAATTTGAAGGTTAAAAATTACAAAAATTTCACAAAACTGTAGAAGAGAGAGGCATTGTTAAAATAAATTTATTTAATATCTTACCTTACTGGGCTTTTGTCAACCTAGGGGATAAAAAGATTCCATTAGAATCGGCCTTCTTCAGTATAAAATAAGTTAAAAAGCTAAAAAATACAATGGGCCAAAAACTACATCCTTATATACTTACAACTTGTGAATTCTTTAAATATAGTGTACTTAAATTACAAATTGTTGATAAAGCTATGTGTTATTGAAATGAATTCGATTCTTCGACTTATACTCCCTGCGTTTGTTTAGACCATGGGGAGCCAAAGTAAATAATTTCATCATCCAGTACGCTTCTCTATTGAGAAGAACACTATCTAGACCAATCAGATGGTTGGCTGACGGGAATTTTCCAATTGTTCCAATGCTTTTGTTAGCTATAGATAATAAAAAGGAGCACTGAATACCTTGTCATTGGAAGGCAGCTTAGGTTTCTTCTTCTCAGGACCTGTGCAAATAAAAAAAATATAAATTTTCAGGGCTATAAAGAACTTTTTGGGGGAGGGAGGGTGTCCAAAACAGTTTCAAATCACCACACCCAAGAAAGAAAGGGCCAGACTTCAAAAAAAGTAAAAAATACCTAAGGGAGTAACATATCGCAAACGTCCTCTGTTTCTCACTAAAATTTTTTTTATCAAAACAATGTGTTAAATTGACCCAAGCCCTCTCTTGAAAATGCTAATAGACCCATTGTTCTCAAGCACTTGAATTTTTTGGCTTGAAATATGTGGACATAAAAAAATAACGCCGTCCTACTTCGGCCATAGAGCCAGTAAATAATCACAAAAAATGCCGATGGACTGGTTTTCACAAAGAAATTATGACCTAGAAATCTTACAGCTATCGGCGTTGTTCCGGCAAATTTATGATTTTATGTGTTGGGTTTTGATGAAGACACGATTCATTGTGATCAGCGTGGAGCGAGGTTAAACATTGAATGGACGCACGGGGAAATATAATTACCACAAAACCAAGATTATTTTTACAAATATCTAAGATTACTGCGAGAAAAGCATGAAGACTGTGTTTATTGTGATGATCGAAGGATAGCGTTTTAGAAGCGGAAATCAAAGAATGATTTTAACGAGCGTGCTTGACCGCCGCATACCAGTTCAAAAAGATTCCCCACGTCTTCGATACGGAAAAATGATTACTCTTGTCCTACAAATCGAATTCTTACATTATTAATACACCATGAAGCTGGATTAATAAAGAGTTTAAATATAAGAAATCGAGTACTGAAACCACACTGATAATTTCTTAGAGAGGTTAATGTTGAGTAGGTAAGCGATCCAGTTAGAGGGAAGTTGAGCTAGGAAACGTACCCTTCAAAGGAGATTTGTGATGGACGCTCGCCTGAAATCAAAATCACAAAATCTGTCAGGAAGAATAAAGAAAATAGTCCCCCAGCGAAACCCAAAACACAGATCGCTATGTTTTAGGGCAGTCAGCATATAATCTTAGTGTACCAGTTGTTCTGTGCATACCATAGCTTGATCAACTTTGCCGTTTGAAGCGCTATCGTGGTCAACTTTTCGCTTCAACTAGGGAAGAACAAAAATTTCGATCACATTGGACGATGAAGCCATGCCGCATTTGACAACGATAAATCGGAAAAAACATCGTAAAAAACACCCAACATCTCTAGATTCAAGTTCTAAAATATAATGACTTGCCTCTTGCTGTTTGGAGTCGATTTGGACGGGCTGCCCGTTCATGTTTTTTGATAAATCGGGGGATTTTTTCTAAGTGCCGTCTTGTTGAGACCAAACGAAGAGACAAAAGACGGAAATTTCGAAGTCTCTACTTAGACCAAATGCGCATGCGTGCTGTACCACGTGACATAGCGTTGGCCCTCGCCCGCCTAACTTCCGGTTTCGAAGGTTTACAAAAAAGAGAAACTTTTTTATCAATAAACAGTAGACCATGAAATATTTGTAGAAAACTAGCTCGAGATGGAACATAATCATTTATGATACATTATGGAAAAAAGGTTGAAAATGAATTTATGTCGTGGGTTGGCACTTTAATGTCAAGTGATTTAATTTCCATCGATAAAAAAAGTTTATAATATCAGTGAAAGTACCCCTTTTATGAATAAAAGAGTATGGAATTATCACCTTACTTTCCTAGTGGCGTACTTTCATTACTGTCGTACAAGCAAAAAGGGAAAAAGAAAGTCAAAAACTGCTAGATACCGCCTTTTTATATCGTTGTCTGACTTGTCTTATTCAAGTGTCTCGTGTTCATTCCTTTCCGCTCGCTTTAGTGGCTACAAAAATGAAATAATCAGTTTCCAAAGAAAATAACCAAAGTCAATAAACTAATATTTCTTTCTACAGCAAATCAAATTTTCGCGCTAGCCTGCGTCCGAGGGGACATGGGCACTACAACTATTCCATACCAACCAAGATGGCGGCCAATATACACAACAAGCAAAAAGCGACAAGAGACCAGTCTAGCGACTGACTTATCCGTCTACCCCTCGCTTTAATGGCGGATATGGAAAACACAAGCGATGAAAGAAGTGATACGTTCTTTGCCAGTCTTGATCAGCTTTTTACGACACTTGAACCTGTGATAAAGGAGGCAAGCTCAGTGGAGGCTGCTGAAGATATTTTGAACAATTTGGAGGCGACGGATGAAAACTTTCACAGGTAATCAAAAACAGGATGATCATTTTTTTCAGATACATTTATTTAAAAGTGATAAAGATACTCTCGACAACTCAGAATATTTTTTGTGAAATAAATTTGAGATGGACACGTGACAACTTGCGATTTACCAAAACGCAAAAGTATATATAAGTACAGTAAGTTACTTATTATTATTGAACATGATCATAGTCGATATTTGTTTAAGATTATTGACAAATTCTTTCAATTCGAATTTTGCACACTATAAACGGTTTAAGCGTGAATCATACTCACATTCAGGCAAACAACCAGCATCAGGGGTGAACAATTTTGAAAAGGACCCTTTTTAAAAGATTGTTTGGTACTCTCAATTCTGAAAAGTAATTTTCATCCGTTTGATGTGAGGACAGTGCTTGCACTTACATCTTGTATGCACACAAGCAATGGTTGGCACCTTACTTGATCAGATCCGGTACCTACAGGTACTTGCTTTAGCCCCCCCGCCCCCCCCCCCCCCCCCAGTCACTGACAATATTGTTAGCGGATTTCTCTTGTTGATAAAGCTTTTGCATGGCACTGATACATGTGCATCCCCTGTGAGCGAACCCTAGCTATGCACCAGATAGATGAGAAATCCTGGGGTTTTGAAGTTGTTTTCATAACAAGGAACTAATGTATCCATGAGGTGAAAGATAGATGTGGCATTCCTATTTAGTTATCTTTTATGGCCATTTTTGGATTACTGTATTTCCATTCCATATCGGTATCCAAAATGTTGGGGATACACTTTTCATAAAAGTAAAATTAGACAGGGGTGATTGTTCTCTCTTTTAAATTATAAAATGATACTTTAACAACTGGTCAAAAATGAAGTCAGAAATGAGCTGATGGTGACACCTTGATGACTGCAATTGGAAAACTGAAAATGCCTTTGTTTTTAGTGCTAAGAGTTAGACTTTGCTTCATCCACACCTTATGTGCTATCTTTTAGGGTAAAGAATTGCTATTGGTCACAACAAAAGTGCTATCGCGGTAGCATGAATATAATTTGTTATGATTGATTAGGCTTATGCTTATGTCCATTAGGTATGACTTTGTGCGCCAACTGCGCAATCGCATTGATGAGGCACTGGGGCCTGTGATTGACACACGGCTAGAGCAGATTGGTGGTGAGGGAAATACAAACGAGCATTTGTCCCAGATCGCTGATGAAGTGCAATCATCACAAGAGTAAGTAGAAAGTTTTGCAAACAAGTACCTCAATACATTATTGTTGCTTCAAATGAATAAAGGTTATGAATATGAATTGGAAGCATAAAACTGTGACAAGAGTAAATAAGATTTATACTCTTTCTAGCTCTCACAGGGTTGCAATCAATTCTGTGAATAATTGTCTCACTTCAAGCATTTTGCAATCAATTATTACATATTTAGTTCCACTTTAGCCTTTTATATACTATTATAGGCTTTCATATCCAATTGTTCAAAGTTAATGAGAGTCCATGAAAATGTGTGAGCCTAACAATTATGAGAATTGGAACGTTCATTAACAACCATCTCTGTTTGACAATGGCTTTGCTTTGAAAAAAGTCATGGTTTAATTTAAAGAATCAGTGTGTGCTACTCATGTGTCCTTTCTGGAAAAAGAAATTAACACGAGATTAACACTATCAAATTAAGACAACATAGATAAACTCTTATGTTGAAAGAGGGTGACATGGTACACTGTCATAAGAGTTGGACTCAACTGTCTATCAAATCTCATCTTTTATTAACCAAGGCTTTATTAACAAAATATTAATCCCTTTTCCTTGTGTTTATGTTTATCAGGTTTCTGAGTCTGCAGCAGTCTATCCTTGCTGACACAAAGGAGGCTGTTAACTTGCTGGTTAGTCTTCTCTTACAATAAATTTTGTTTCATTAGGAACTTTATATCTATGGTACAATGCCAGGCCCGTACTCATAGGGGGATGCAGGGGGTGCGAACACACCCCCAACGGTTGCCGAAGGTCCACTTTCGGTTCGTAATTGATTGTTATTTGTAGACAAAACTATAAAGCATAAGCTAGATTACACTGTATGTCATCAATTCATAAGTCAGAATTTTTTTAAGCTAAATTCGACAATATACCTTCCTTGAAGATACTGCAAAGGCATAAAAAAATCCCTTTTTGTTCTTTCGAGGGTGGTCAGATTTTTTTCAGAAAACTCCCCCCCCCAACCCCCCCCCCTTTTTTCGGATGCCGTACCCCAAAGAAAAATACTGGGGACGGGCCTGAATGCCATACATAAATATAGGTATAGCATATCTATAATACAAGTATCACAATGGTAGGCATACTAACCTGCACTTCACATGCAGCGATACAGACTCACCAGTAGAGACACAGACTGCTTGATGTGGTTTACAAACATGAATTAGTGTGTGTTAACAATTACAGCTGTCATAGCTCAGTGGTACCTTTCTGTAAAATCTTTGCTGTCTTCATTGGGAATGGTGAATCATAGCACATTCACTTTGATTAAAAGGTTGGGTTTTGGGATGTCAAAAAACTAGAGGGCTCTTAAAATAGGTATGAACATCCTCCAAATTTGGATTTTGTAATCAGTTGCAGAAATATGCCAACAGTTCATTACAGCAAGGAACAAGTGAGTTTGACCTTGGAGAATATAAAGCAGCGAAAGGTCAGTCTTTTCGGATCTCCCTCGACTCGAGTGATGAAGAGTCCTCAGTGTCTTCTTCTATTGACCAGGTAGGAAAGGAATGCAATATGTGCCAACTTTATCCACAAATAACTGGTACCTAATGTTTTAGGTAGGGGAAGGGGTTCTCAGGAAGGGAATAGGGGTTCTCATGAAGGGAATAGGGGTTTTCAGGAAGGGAATAAGGGTTTTCAGGAAGGGAATAGGGGTTTCCAGGAAGGGAATAGGGGTTCTCAGGAAAGGAATAGGGGTTTTCAGAAAGGGAATAAGGGTTTTCAGGAAGGGAATAGGGGTTTTTAGGAAGGGAATAAGGGTTTTCAGGAAGGGAATAGGGGTTTTCAGGTAGGGAATAGGGGTTTCCAGGAAGGGAATAGGGGTTCTCAGGAAGGGAATAGGGGTTTTCAGGAAGGGAATAGGGGTTTTCAGGAAGGGAATAGGGGTTTTCATAAAGGGAATAGGGGTTTTCATAAAGGGAATAGGGGTTTTCAGGAAGGGAAAAGGGGTTTCCAGGAAGGGAATAAGGGTTTTCAGGAAGGGAATAGGGGTTTTCAGGAAGGGAATAAGGGTTTTCAGGAAGGGAATAGGGGTTTTCAGGAAGGGAATAGGGGTTTCCAGGAAGGGAATAGGGGTTTTCAGGAAGGGAATAGGGGTTTTCAGGAAGGGAATAGGGGTTTTCAGGAAGGGAATAGGGGTTTTCAGGAAGGGAATAGGGGTTTTCAGGTAGGGAATAGGGGTTTTCAGGAAGGGAATAGGGGTTTTCAGGAAGCAAATAGGGGTTTTCAGGAAGGGAATAGGGGTTTTCAGGAAGGGAATAGGGGTTTTCAGGAAGGGAATAGGGGTTTTCAGGAAGGGAATAGGGGTTTTCAGAAAGGGAATAGGGGTTTTTAGGAAGGGAATAGGGGTTTTCAGGTAGGGAATAGGGGTTTCCAGGAAGGAAATAGGGGTTTTCAGGAAGGGAATAGGGGTTTTCAGGAAGGGAATAGGGGTTTTCAGGAAGGGAATAGGGGTTCTCAGGAAGGGAATAGGGGTTTTCAGGTAGGGAATAGGGGTTTTCAGGAAGGGAATAGGGGTTTCCAGGAAGGGAATAGGGGTTCTCAGGAAAGGAATAGGGGTTTTCAGGAAGGGAATAGGGGTTTTCAGGAAGGGAATAGGGGTTCTCAGGAAGGGAATAGGGGTTTTCAGGAAGGGAATAGGGGTTTTCAGGAAGGGAATAGGGGTTTTCAGGAAGGGAATAGGGGTTTCCAGGAAGGGAATAGGGGTTTTCAGGTAGGGAATAGGGGTTTTCAGAAAGGGAATAGGGGTTCTCAGGAAGGGAATAGGGGTTTTCAGGTAGGGAATAGGGGTTTTCAGGAAGGGAATAGGGGTTTCCAGGAAGGGAATAGGGGTTCTCAGGAAAGGAATAGGGGTTTTCAGGAAGGGAATAGGGGTTTTCAGGAAGGGAATAGGGGTTCTCAGGAAGGGAATAGGGGTTTTCAGGAAGGGAATAGGGGTTTTCAGGAAGGGAATAGGGGTTTTCAGGAAGGGAATAGGGGTTTCCAGGAAGGGAATAGGGGTTTTCAGGTAGGGAATAGGGGTTTTCAGAAAGGGAATAGGGGTTTTCAGGAAGGGAATAGGGGTTTTCAGGAAGGGAATAGGGGTTTTCAGGAAGGGAATAGGGGTTCTCAGGAAGGGAATAGGGGTTCTCAGGAAGGGAATAGGGGTTTTCAGGAAGGGAATAGGGGTTTTCAGGAAGGGAATAGGGGTTTTCAGGAAGGGAATAGGGGTTTCCAGGAAGGGAATAGGGGTTTTCAGGTAGGGAATAGGGGTTTTCAGAAAGGGAATAGGGGTTTTCAGGAAGGGAATAGGGGTTTCCAGGAAGGGAATAGGGGTTTTCAGGAAGGGAATAGGGGTTCTCAGGAAGGGAATAGGGGTTTTCAGGAAGGGAATAGGGGTTTTCAGGAAGGGAATAGGGGTTTTCAGGAAGGGAATAGGGGTTTTTAGGAAGGGAATAGGGGTTTTCAGCAAGGGAATAGGGGTTTTCAGGAAGGGAATAGGGGTTCTCAGGAAGGGAATAGGGGTTTTCAGGAAGGGAATAGGGGTTCTCAGGAAGGGAATAGGGGTTTTCAGGAAGGGAATAGGGGTTTTCAGGAAGGGAATAGGGGTTTTCAGGAAGGGAATAGGGGTTCTCAGAAAGGGAATAGGGGTTCTCAGGAAGGGAATAGGGGTTTTCAGGAAGGGAATAGGGGTTTTCAGGAAGGGAATAGGGGTTTTCAGGAAGGGAATAGGGGTTTTCAGGAAGGGAATAGGGGTTTTCAGGAAGGGAATAGGGGTTTTCAGCAAGGGAATAGGGGTTTTCAGGAAGGGAATAGGGGTTTTCACGAAGGGAATAGGGGTTTTCAGGAAGGGAATAGGGGTTTTCAGGAAGGGAATAGGGGTTTTCAGGAAGGGAATAGGGGTTTTCAGGAAGCAAATAGGAGTTTTCAGGAAGGGAATAGGGGTTTTCAGGAAGGGAATAGCGGTTTTCAGAAAGGGAATAGGGGTTTTCAGAAAGGGAATAGGGGTTTTTCAGGAAGGGAATAGGGGTTTTCAGGAAGGGAATAGGGGTTTTCAGGAAGGGAATAGGGGTTTTCAGGAAGGGAATAGGGGTTTTCAGGAAGGGAATAGGGGTTTTCAGGAAGGGAATAGGGGTTTTCAGGTAGGGAATAAGGGTTTTCAGCAAGGGAATAGGGGTTTTCAGGAAGGGAATAGGGGTTTTCAGGAAGGGAATAGGGGTTTTCAGGAAGGGAATAGGGGTTTTCAGGAAGGGAATAGGGGTTTTCAGGAAGGGAATAGGGGTTTTCAGGAAGCAAATAGGAGTTTTCAGGAAGGGAATAGGGGTTTTCAGGAAGGGAATAGCGGTTTTCAGAAAGGGAATAGGGGTTTTCAGAAAGGGAATAGGGGTTTTCAGGAAGGGAATAGGGGTTTTCAGCAAGGGAATAGGGGTTCTCAGGAAGGGAATAGGGGTTTTTAGGAAGGGAATAAGGGTTTTCAGGAAGGGAATAGGGGTTTTCAGGAAGGGAATAGGGGTTTTCAGGAAGGGAATAGGGGTTTTCAGGAAGGGAATAGAGGTTTTCAGGAAGGGAATAGGGGTTTTAAGGAAGGCAATAGGGGTTTTCAGGAAGCGAATAGGGGTTTTCAGGAAGGGAATAGGGGTTTTCAGGAAGGGAATAGGGGTTTTCAGGAAGGGAATAGGGGTTTTCAGGAAGGGAATAGGGGTTTTCAGGAAGGGAATAGGGGTTTTCAGGAAGGGAATAGGGGTTCTCAGGAAGGTAAAAGGGGTTCACAGAAAAGGAATAGGGGTTTTTCAGGAAGGGAATAGGGGTTCTCAGGAAGGGAATAGGGGTTTTCAGGAAGGGAATAGGGGTTCTCAGGAAGGGAATAGGGGTTCTAAGGAAGGGAATAGGGGTTTTCAGGAAGGGAATAGGGGTTCTCAGGAAAGGAATAGGGGTTCTTAGGAAGGGAATAGGGGTTTTCAGGAAGGGAAAAGGGGTTTTCAGGAAGGGAATAGGGGTTTTCAGCAAGGGAAAAGGGGTTTCCAGGAAGGGAATAGGGGTTTTCAGAAACGGAATAAGGGTTCTCAGGAAGGGAATAAGGGTTTTCAGGAAGGGAATAGGGGTTTTCAGGAAGGGAATAGGGGTTTTCAGGAAGGGAATAGGGGTTTTCGGGAAGGAAATAGGGGTTTTCAGAAAGGGAATAGGGGTTCTTAGGAAGGGAATAATGGTTCTCAGGAAGGAAATACAGGGGTTTTCGAAAAGGGAAAAAGGGTTCTCAGGAAGGGAATAAGGGTTCTCAGGAAGGGAAAAGGGGTTTTCAGGAAGGAAATAGGGGTTTTCAGGAAGGGAATAGGGGTTTTCAGGAAGGGAATAGGGGTTTTCAGGAAGGGAATAGGGGTTTTCAGGAAGGGAATAGGGGTTTTCAGGAAGCGAATAGGGGTTTTCAGGAAGGGAATAGGGGTTTTCAGGAAGGGAATAGGGGTTTTCAGGAAGGGAATAGGGGTTTTCAGAAAGGGAATAGGGGTTTTCAGGAAGGGAAAAGGGGTTTTCAGGAAGGGAATAGGGGTTTTCAGGAAGGGAATAGGGGTTTTTAGGAAGGGAAAAGGGGTTTTTAGAAAGGGAAAAGGGGTTTTCAGGAAGGGGATAGGGGTTTTCAGGAAGGGAAAAGGGGTTTTCAGGAAGGGAATAGGGGTTCTCAGGAAGGGAATAAGGGTTTTCAGCAAGGGAATAGGGGTTTTCAGGAAGGGAATAGGGGTTTTCAGGAAGGGAATAGGGGTTTTCAGGAAGGGAATAGGGGTTTTCAGGAAGGGAAAAGGGGTTTTTAGGAAGGGAAAAGGGGTTTTTAGAAAGGGAAAAGGGGTTTTCAGGAAGGGAATAGGGGTTTTCAGGAAGGGAAAAGGGGTTTTCAGGAAGGGAATAGGGGTTCTCAGGAAGGGAATAAGGGTTTTCAGCAAGGGAATAGGGGTTTTCAGGAAGGGAATAGGGGTTTTCAGGAAGGGAATAGGGGTTTTCAGGAAGGGAATAGGGGTTTTCAGGAAGGGAATAGGGGTTTTCAGGAAGGGAATAGGGGTTTTCAGGAAGGGAAAAGGGGTTCTCAGGAAGGGAAAAGGGGTTTTCAGGAAGGAAATAGGGGTTTTCAGGAAGGGAATAGGGGTTTTCAGGAAGGGAATAGGGGTTTTCAGGAAGGGAATAGGGGTTTTCAGGAAGCGAATAGGGGTTTTCAGGAAGCGAATAGGGGTTTTCAGGAAGGGAATAGGGGTTTTCAGGAAGGGAATAGGGGTTTTCAGGAAGGGAATAGGGGTTTTCAGAAAGGGAATAGGGGTTTTCAGGAAGGGAAAAGGGGTTTTCAGAAAGGGAATAGGGGTTTTCAGGAAGGGAATAGGGGTTTTCAGGAAGCGAATAGGGGTTTTCAGGAAGGGAATAGGGGTTTTCAGGAAGGGAATAGGGGTTTTCAGGAAGGGAATAGGGGTTTTCAGAAAGGGAATAGGGGTTTTCAGGAAGGGAAAAGGGGTTTTCAGGAAGGGAATAGGGGTTTTCAGGAAGGGAATAGGGGTTTTCAGGAAGCGAATAGGGGTTTTCAGGAAGGGAATAGGGGTTTTCAGGAAGGGAATAGGGGTTTTCAGGAAGGGAAAAGGGGTTTTCAGGAAGGGAATAGGGGTTTTCAGGAAGGGAATAGGGGTTTCCAGGAAGGGAATAGGGGTTCTCAGGAAGGGAACAGGGGTTTTTAGAAAGGGAAAGGGGGTTTCCGGGAAGGGAATAGGGGTTTTACAGAGAGGGGACGAAGGCCAAGTACAAACACCGAAGATGAATGACATATCACACAGTCTGCAATTAGAAATTGGTTAGCTAGATTTTGTAAAATAGGATTAATGCTAGTTGCTACAGTATCCCTAGTTGTACTGTATCCTCAAATTAAATGAACCTTAAAAGAAGGAGCTATACACACCCTGGCACCTGGCGGATGATGATGGTGTTCAAGCACATTCTAATTACCCGTGTAATTCGGCAACCATGGACGGCTGTCTAACTTTTACTCAGTTTTTTTCTCAGGTTGGATATATTTTCATCTCCCAGGAGAAGTCTGGGAAAATTGCTGAAAATCTGGATCCAATGAAACCAGTTCACGTAAGAGGGCAAATCGTGTTTTTGAACTTGTCTTAGATAAGAGTATAAAACATTTTAAAAAGTAATAATCCGTTTCATGTCACAGTGCGATTTGTTAAACACTCACAGATGCAGGAGTTCAAGGATTTCTTCAAAACATAGAACATGCGGCGGGAGGACACACTGTAGAATCTAGCTCTATGCACATGGTTTAAGATTTCATTTAGAAGGCTGGGTGTGGGAAGGTAACCTGAACACTCCTGGATCGGCCACATGAAGTCTTTAACCCCAATATTTCTTTGTCTTCCAGGTTCGTTGTAAAGCTCTCGGGGCTCTGGCGCAGGTCCCTCAGTCCGACATAATCGCCAGCGAACACTGGAGTGCCATCCGCAAGGGCTTATTAGCAGCGCTAGCGGACCCTGATGAGCATTTGGCGGTAAGCTCATAGAAAAAACCTGATATTTGCTTATAGTCTCTTTTTTAGGATGAAAGCGAGCTCATGCTAAACGCGTGGTTGACAGATAAGAGCCTCGTTGGGCGCCGATAGAGTACAGTAGCAATCCCTGAGATATTTCCATACGCTGATAGAGTAGCCATCCTCGAGATACTTCCGGATTTAGGCACCTATAAAGAAGCGATCCCCGATATATTTCCGGATTTAGGCACCGATAGAGGAACTATCCCCGAAATATTTCCGAATTTATTTACCTAAAGAGAGGCAATGCCGGAGATAATTCGGGCTGTTTCGCCTTCGAGCCCTCTATAGTATTGAGCGTTGAACCCACGTTTTTCTGTTTGCTTTTTTTTCTTGGCATGCAACCGTCTTTATCTTTTCATTATATATTGCTATCCTTATAGAGTAGAATTATCTCTTTTTTGTTTGTTTAAACCTTGAGTATTGTATCTGAGTCTATCAGCGAATCATTCAGTTATTGGTGAATGGGTATATGGGTAAACAAGCGCAAAAGTGCGATACTGTAAACAAGGCAAATAGCTTCTTAGACTTTCTCAAAGTCCGTTGGTCGGCTTTTCACAAATAGGCTTTTGCTGTACAAGTGCAAATTAAAATCGAAATAATGGAAACGGAACAAGTCGTCCTCCCTGCGCGCCCGATTTTTTTAGTGATTATTGAGGAAAATACAAATAAGATCGCGCGCTCCTATTAGGGAAAATAAAAAAGGGCGACTTTGACCAAGTCTCTAATAGCTTCTGTGTGACTATGAGAGAGAAAAGAGGCGCGTTGGTTTGCCTGTGGTATTAGCGCGCGCTCTAATTCGAATCAAAACGTAACAATCATAAAATGACGTAACAAGCCCATTAGCTCTCATTACCACGGAGATTTTCTTGCGATACTTTACAAGCAAAACTTTTCGTGTTATTTTACTGAATCGTTCCAAAATGTGCGGATCACTGCTATCCAAATGTGTGAGTACGGAAAACAAAGTAGCGCCAGAAGCGGGAGAGCCCGCTGACCATGACAAAGAGCTGCTGAAAACGGCGCGAAGCCTCATCGCCGCTCAGCGACCAGGCTGCCAAGACATCGAGCGACTCTTCACCGCTTACCCAGAAATCAGCGGGTACGTTGCCACATGTAACGCGGCTGCGTTCAACGTGAGTCTGCTGGACGGTAGTACCACGGGAGCGGCATGTCGGCGCTTGCCTAGGAGGCTCGAAAAGCTTGAGGCGACGCCGAGGCTGACGCTTGAGATGCTGTTGGAGAAGCAAGCGAAAGTGGAGTGCAACAGGTGAGGTCTCCAGGTCTACGAGCCTTTAAGTGTATTACTTTTTGTTCCACCAATAACGGAGAAGTCCGGTCACGCTACCACAGGTAGCTCAAGCTCTTTATTTGTCCCTATTGATACAGAGAAGCAAAATTAGTGAAAAAAAAAAACTTGTTAAAAAGACGTGTGAAGTCTAGTGTTGTGTTTATGTTTACTTTTTGCGTGTTCTCTGGCCGTATTAAAGCGCCTTTTTAAGATTCACGGTTTGAACTCTTACGTCATATCAATAGGGACAAATAACGAGCTTGGGCTACCCGTGACGCTCCTGGACAATAACGACTAGCATTCAACATCCATTTCCTTCGGGGCTAATCTGCGGGTAAATGAGATACTTTAAATCAGATATCGTTGGTAAAGTATCAGACTTCGGAAGGATATTTAGAAAGTATTTAAAAATGACTTAAAAAACTAGAAATGCATTATTGTCGGAAGTTTTAGGGATCATCTTATTATATGCGCATCATTTTTAACTTAAGTATGTTTTTTGTTTACAACCAATTAAAAGAATTGTGACGAGCTTAAAAAAGGCTTAGGTTTTGGGGAACTGACGTTATTTGTTACTCGCGCACCGGAGATAATATCTCTCACCCGCGCAATAGAACGTGTTCTTATTTCTTATTTTCTGTTCCATCAAGAGCATATTCGGAAAATTGTCTCCGTCTATTTTTGCTGTTGTTTTCGTAAATAAAAAAAAAACGTTATCTAAACGGGTTTTTGCATTTTAAGAATTTTTATTCTTAGATCCTGGCTTTTCCTGCTTTGCTTTGGAAGTCAACCAATTTGAACCCAGTATCGTGAAGTCGTTATCTATTTTTATTTAATATTATTTATTATTTTATATATTATTTTTTATTTATTATAAGTCGTTATCTATTTTATTTATTATTATTTATTAATGTACTCATAGACTTAAATATATATATATTTTTAAATTTAAATCCAGAGTCCTCCAGCTTGAGAGAAAGAAGAGAAAAGCCGCTGAGAAGGCAGAGAAAATAAAGGCTAGACGCGCCGCGCGCAAAGCTGAGGCCCGCGGAAGCTCCGCCGCGCTGACGGAGCGACTAAACAAAGCCTCCGAGAACAGGGAAAAGCACTTGGCAGATGTCAAGAGTACGGCGAACCGCCTGGCGGGGAGCTCCAAACTGCAGGCCATGGAGGGAGAGGCGTGTGCCAGGGCGGAGCTACGGCAGCGACAGATGGAGACGAAAGCTGCCGCTGTTGAGAAGAACAGGGCCAAGGCAGCGGAGGAGATGCGGCAGCGATTGAGGAGGAGGCGTGAGCGCCAGGACCGCATCCGGGTAAGCGTATAGACGTGTTCTCGGGAAGACTCGTGGAGAATGTATACTTGTTTTTGTCCATCCTAACGTTCGACAATGGCCTCAGAAAGGCTTCATGCGCGATGGGAGAACAGTGGTGTAGACATAGATAAAGATATTTTATGGAAACAAGTATAAGATATATAATATTTATGATATGTATAATATATGACTATCCTTTAAAGAATGTCGATCAACCACTCCCTTTTTATTGTTCACAATTGATAATTCAGCAGTTCATTTGCAAGAAAACCTCAAAATAACAATCCACGATTGAAGTCTGATACTTTATTGATAATATTTGATTGAAAGTTTCTCAGTTACTTGAATAAACCGATGAAAATGGATTATTTGAGTCACTCGGTATTGTACGGGTGCGTTTAATGGCGGCGTGATTGGCATTCTTTAATAAGAATAACGGAGAGCGTCCCCCCTCCCTCCCCCCCCCCCCCCCCCCGTGCGCACCCCCTGGCTACGCGCCTTGTCAGAAATGTTTGTGTAATTATCACCCCCTCCTTCCTTGCTGGCCGGTATGGAATCATGAATTTATCCGGTTCTTCTTCTTTCCCAGGCTCGTGCCATTGCACTTAAGGACGCCGACATGTGCATCCTGGAAGGCCTGGAAACCAGTGAGGACTACTGTGCCTCCGAGACTTCAGACTGGGAAACCGACAGCGACCGCGGCGTGGACGATGCGGCCTGGGACGAGTTCTGGGACTCTCCCGCTGACACCAAGGACTTGCGGCTCGTCTAGAGCCCAAGCCCTCCCTCGGGGGGGCCGGCGCCGTGTGCTAGGAGGAGCTAGGACTAGCGCCCTTGGCATTTTGGGCGCGTTTCGGGCTCTACCGCTGGTCAAACTACTCGCGGCCCGTATGTACCGAATGAGTAAAGAAACAGCGAGCTCTTTGGTTCAATTTTGGCACTTGCCATGCGATCACCCGAGATGACTTCTTTTAAAATTGTTACACAACGATCATGTTTGAAAGTCAAGAAGCCTCCGTCTTTTAAAGAATTTCAAAACTTGTTCTGCCCATTCGGTAAGCGAAATTCAAGGGACTCAGTCTTGGATAAATGAGTTCATCCAGCCGGTTTTCCTTAGTCCTGGCACCTCTTTGCATTAGCTTTCTATACAGCCTGATACTTATTTTCATTGGATATAATAATAATCACACTATCCTAGTTACTCATTAGAATAATCCAATGAAAATGGATCCTTCGTATGACTCGGTATTGTAATGATTAGTGGCGGCGTAATTGGCCTTTTTCAAGTGGTGAAACTCGCAATGGGTTTGGTATAATTGCTGAAAAAAGATCAAGACATTTGAAGCATTTCCCTTAAGGCTCCGGCTACTTCATCTGATTGCGCACTTTTTTTTGTTTACGGCCCGCTGTGGCGCTATTTGATTAGCCTTTGGATGATTCGCTGACTAGAATCGGAGGAAGAAAACCATACAAAACTCAAGGGTAATAGAGATATGAAAGATTTTCAGTCTGAGAGGATAAATTATGGAGAGGATATGATTGTACATAGGTAAATTAATGGCGTGCATGGCCCTGAAAATGAGTTTCTGGAAGAAACGAATACGCAGGTTGCACAATTCGCATGCATCACTCATTCATTCCCGGATTAAAGTAAGATGGTATATAAATATCTCGCAGATTAAAGTAAGATAGTATAATATCGCAGTCTTGTCTAGATCGACATGTCAACGTGCCTCGTCGTTTGTCGACGAAAGGAGTCAATATTTAGTTGGGAAATACAGCGTCATAGTACCTAGAACCCGTGATAATGAATCTTCAATATTGCAGGAGAAAAGCCTCAAGTTTCATGCCCGGATCTTCCTCACGTCGTCTTCCCACGCGGCAAGAGAGATCTACACATGTCTAGGTATAGTAAAATTGGCCTGTGATTAATAAAGGCTTTTATACACCCGCTTATCTTTATTACGTTCAGCTTTGGCACCGACTTGTTTTGCTGTCGTGCCTTTTTTTTTCTTTTTACAGGTAGGGTACCTGTGTTTGGTCTATGTACAAATGTTTTGTAATTTGTTTATGCTCTGGCTCAAAATAAGCCTGGCAAATCATTGTGATAGATTTGTCTAACAAAAAAGGTTCTCACGTATTGCATTTCACACGCAATACCGATCTTTGTGTGCTTGTTTGCTTATTGCCTGTAGCGTTTTGTACTGTTTGTTGCAAGCACCGTTTTGCACTTTTCTTGAAGTAAGTAGTAAGAAGGTGTCCGAAATTACATTTCCTTAAAATCTCCGAACCGTTTGAAGACCGTGAGACGGGGGAGTGGTTAAAATCATCTTTGTCATCTTTTACACAAAGCTCTTTTTAAGTCTCCCCACTGAAAATCAAAGTCTACACTGTACTTAATAGAAGCATTGATTTTTCAAGAACCCCCCCCCTCTTCGGAGCTGATACTCACCCCTTGAAGGATTGTTTTTTTAAGGTGTTTGTGGCCTGTGATATAAGACACTAACATTGTCCCTCTATTTTCAGCGGAGCATTTGTGGCTACACTTCACAAACAGCTCGCAAAGGCTAAACACCATCGATGAGGGCTTGAATGTGTCAGCCCCTTCAAACATTCGCCTTTTAACCAGGGTAAGACTACAATATCTTCTTATTAGGCTGATGTGGGGGACGTAGAAGAACAGTAGTGGATCTGGGGGGGGAGGGCTATGGAGGTACTCTCCTTTGGGCTGCCAGAGGTAATTTTTATATGAAAAGATGCCATGAAGGGCATTCATTTAAGGTAAATGTTCCTGTCATTTTTGTTTTTTGCTGGGTTGTTTTAGCGAAGTGGCAACTAAGAAAATAGAGAAAGTAGAGTTACAGCAAAAAAGTTTTTTCTTCTTGGGGAAACACCCTGACTGGTGCACATTTTATTAATAAAACTGTCTTCTTAGCTATTTGTATCTGTGCGAGTCAGAAAGCCAAGTGTCCCCCCCGCCCCCCTTTGTCACTGAGACAAACCTCTTTCAGCGAAAAGCCAGATCCGCCCCTGAAGAAACACTTGGAACGCTGGCAGTTTGCACCAGTTCCAGTGACAATGTTTACCAATAGCTGTCCCTCAGGACCGTAAACTGCATGGAACAGCCCGCATGTAATACTGTCATATTAACCGCACTGAATTATTACTAAGCATTTGTTGTATTCACTGTACAGTTCCGGCTGCTGAACGAATTCCAGCATGAGGTCCCATCCTACTGGATCCGTTATCCTGAAAGGTGACTTTCACAACAACTTCTGTTTTGTTCGCTTATTATTATTCGAAGACAAATGAAGTGTAGAATTCTCGAAATATTTATCTAAAAAGAAAGTTTTATACGCCATTCAATCGAATATATTACACTATAGCTTTCCAAAGTCAGCCGATTGAAACTGATGCTTTCTCGTCCATTTTGCTAAGATCACAAGTGAAGAGGCCAACGGAGGGGGTGGGGGCGGGGGAGAAGGAAAGGGTGTGATCTCTAGTAGCAATGCAGCAGCCCGCTCATGATTGGCTGGATGGCCTCATTGTTCTATTGTATTTCCGTTTTGCTGTTTTTCCTATTGTTTTTTTATCTGAGAGCTGCCGCATGAGGTGAAAGGTGTTTTTTAAATGTTGTTTTTTATTATTTCACTTTATGATTTGTGGCCACATAGTATTTGTATTTCATTTTGCTTACAAATGCTTTTTCGCAGGTTTTTGGAGGAAATCGTAGAGAGCACATTTTCTCTCTTCTCTTTGAGCACTACTCCCCGTGGGGTCCCGGGTGAAGAAGAGTGTTTGTCCCCCCTGTGGTACATAGCCCTTCTGGACCCCCTTGCAAACTGGTTCAAGAAATGGATGGTGAGAATCGAGCACATTTTTTTGCATCCAAAACATATTATTTACGCTGTGTCGACGTTGAGAACGCTAACCGTTCGTATTTCTCTATCAGCATGGCAACTACAGCAGGACAGAAGTCTTAAAACAGCTACGTGAGCATATCCATCTGGTAAGAAGCAATTAGAAGCATAGTCGTCTTGTTTACATACCATCCCAAGGGACAGATGTGATATCTACTGAAAGACGTGATCTCTAGTGCCAGACGTGATCTCTAGTAACGGAAGTGATCTCTAGTGACAGAAGTGATCTCTAGTGACAGAAGTGATCTCTAATGGCAGACGTGATCTCTAGTGACAGAAGTGATTTCTAGTGACAGACGTGTTCTCTAGTGACAGCCACGATCTCTAGTGACAGACGCGATCTCTAGTGACAGCCACGATCTCTAGTGACAGCCACGATCTCTAGTGCCAGACGTGATCTCTAGTGCCAGACGTGATCTCTAGTGACACCCACGATCTCTAGTGACACCCACGATCTCTAGTGCCAGACGTGATCTCTAGTGACAGAAGTGATCTCTAGTGACAGAAGTGATCTCTAGTGACAGAAGTGATCTCTAATGGCAGACGTGATCTCTAGTGACAGAAGTGATTTCTAGTGACAGACGTGTTCTCTAGTGACAGCCACGATCTCTAGTGACAGACGCGATCTCTAGTGACAGCCACGATCTCTAGTGCCAGACGTGATCTCTAGTGCCAGACGTGATCTCTAGTGACAGAAGTGATCTCTAGTGACACCCACGATCTCTAGTGCCAGACGTGTTCTCTAGTGACAGCCACGATCTCTAGTGCCAGACGTGATCTCTAGTGACAGCCACGATCTCTAGTGCCAGACGTGATCTCTAGTGACAGCCACGATCTCTAGTGCCAGACGTGATCTCTAGTGACAGAAGTGATCTCTAGTGCCAGACGTGATCTCTAGTGCCAGACGTGATCTCTAGTGACACCCACGATCTCTAGTGCCAGACGTGATCTCTAGTGACAGAAGTGATCTCTAGTGCCAGACGTGATCTCTAGTGACAGAAGTGATCTCTAGTGACAGACGTGATCTCTAGTGACGGAAGTGATCACTAGTGACAGAAGTGATCTCTAGTGACAGACGTGATCTCTAGTACCAGACGTGATCTCTAGTGACAGCCACGATCTCTAGTGACAGACGTGATCTCTAGTGCCAGACGTGATCTCTAGTGACAGCCGTGATCTCTAGTGCCAGAAGTGATCTCTAGTGACAGAAGTGATCTCTAATGGCAGACGTGATCTCTAGTGACAGAAGTGATTTCTAGTGACAGACGTGTTCTCTAGTGACAGCCACGATCTCTAGTGACAGACGCGATCTCTAGTGACAGCCACGATCTCTAGTGCCAGACGTGATCTCTAGTGCCAGACGTGATCTCTAGTGACAGAAGTGATCTCTAGTGACACCCACGATCTCTAGTGCCAGACGTGATCTCTAGTGACAGAAGTGATCTCTAGTGACAGAAGTGATCTCTAGTGACAGCCACGATCTCTAGTACCAGACGTGATCTCTAGTGACACCCACGATCTCTAGTGCCAGACGTGATCTCTAGTGACAGAAGTGATCTCTAGTGCCAGACGTGATCTCTAGTGACAGAAGTGATCTCTAGTGACAGACGTGATCTCTAGTGACGGAAGTGATCACTAGTGACAGAAGTGATCTCTAGTGACAGACGTGATCTCTAGTACCAGACGTGATCTCTAGTGACAGCCACGATCTCTAGTGACAGACGTGATCTCTAGTGCCAGACGTGATCTCTAGTGCCAGACGTGATCTCTAGTGCCAGAAGTGATCTCTAGTGACAGAAGTGATCTCTAATGGCAGACGTGATCTCTAGTGACAGAAGTGATTTCTAGTGA